>NC_072053.1:66315492-66615492 GCF_027791375.1 Indicator indicator | reverse complement strand
CAAGATGTTTGACTACCTTCCTTCTGTACACACTTTATAAATACCATTTGCTTTGACAAAGTTCCCATGTTCACAATGTAAAACTTACTTGCAAGACTTCATATGCAAGGAGACCAACTTGTTATGCTTGGAGCAGCTGGGTTTTCTTTAAGTCTACTGTGGAGGAGCAGAGAAGCACACAGGGCAGAATGGTAGCCAGTTTAGACCAGCCACTGATAATCTGCCTCAGCCACTGGCCATAAAGGTCACTGCAACGCACAAACATACCTGTGAGAGAAATCTCTGGGGTGACGCCAATTTGCTTTCACTGGAAACTCCCCCTTCTAAGCCTTCATGATTGCAGGTTTGTTTGGGTTCAGAAGCCTGAGGAGCACAGATGCCTTTCCAGCCTGTGTTTATTTTATGCTGTAGCTCTACACCTTCCACTTATTCAGTAAACACTGGGTCCTCTTTGCTGCCTTCCTGAGCTTCAGACTTCAGAAAGACCTTGTGGCAAGGAGTTCTGCGGTTAATCATGAACTGGCCTAAAAATGGAGGTGGGGGATGAGCAGGAGAAAGCATTTCCTTTCTGTAGTTTCCAACACTGCTGCCTTCCAGATTCCTACTGTTTCCTCTTTCTTACATACTGCAGAGGAAGGAAGGGTCTAACCTTCTGCTCTAAATCAGCTTTGGTTTTGTTGTTTACTGCCAAAGTTTGTAAAGACTCAAGGTAGGTTGTATTTTTTAATGAATTTGCTAAGGGAATGTAATGCAAGCTTTATATATATGTGTATTTTTACATATGGATTAGTTCATCTAGTCTAGTATACCCCGGGAGAACACAAGGACAATTTAGCAGAATATGATATTTCAGTCAATATACAAAAGATGTTTTGGCTTCTTCTCCTTTTTTTTTTAATTTTTTTTAATAGCCAGAAATCTAAGAAGCCTTCACCCATTAGTGTTTTTTGCTTAAGGATGGGTGTTTCTTTACATTTTGTTCAAAACAGAATTTTCTGTGTATTCATGACCTTTAGCAAGATGTAACCCTATTGTTAATAACTGGTGGGGATGAGTATCATTACATTAAAAGGAAAACTGACTCCATCAGTATTTACTGGTTCAAATCTAATTTTTCCAAGATCAGCTCCAGCTTTTTGATTACACTTTCTAAACCATTTTTTCTGAATGTCTTTCCTTGTTGTTTTGAAGAGCAAGTGTCAAAAACCCCAGCAACCCTTTGTACTCTGTACTGAAATTCATCCAAGGTGAGAGAATTTGCTTTCTAAGAAGTGATCAAGGTGTATCTTAGCTGTCTGGGAATCTGACTACTTCATTAGCAAACCAAATTTGGATAGTTACAGGTAAATCCCCTTGGTGAAGATGAGATTAGGGTTTATGCTGATTTGGGTCTACACAAATTAACTTCATAGGCAAATCCAAAGCATTATAAAAATAGGCAACACTTTGAAAGAGCTTAAGATCTGAATCTTCAGGGTTTCAAACTGGAAGCTGTGTGTGAGCAAGGGAAAGGCTGGGGGGAGGGAGGCAAGGGGAGGAAATGTATGAGAGAATACGGAGCAGATTTATGCATTGCCCAAAACACTGGGTGAGAGGTTTTCTCTGGCTGGCTTCTTCCAGAATTTTTTTTTCTGCTAAACATAAAGTGCTAAAATTTAAATTTAATAACTCTGCCCAAGTTAGTAATTTAGATAAATATTGACTGTCTGTCAATGCATCCCACTAGAGAGCACAGCAGCACAAGACAGAAATCTCTTCCTCTGCAGATGTACATCATGTATAAAACTTGATATATGAATTTCCTCCAACCCAGAGAAGACACTGTAGATTTTTCAGTCTTTCACACTGCCTGTTGCATTGCACTGGTTGAATTGCAGTGGCTGACTAGTGGGAGCGAGGTGACAGCAGAGAAGCAAACCTCCCAGAATGAATGTATTAGCACTGCACCGGTGCCAGTGTTCCTCTCTTCCTAGTCAGAACTAACAATGATAACTCAGTGAGATGCTTGTGGCTGGAAGCACGCAAGGGTTCTGGGTGCAACTCAATTGGTGTCTGCACAGTTCCTGAGACAGAGATGCAAAGGCAAGAGAGAGGCTGGTAGGAGGAAAATTTGCAGAAAAGCTGAAATGGCTCAGCAATGCTTGAGGGAATCATAGAGTGACAGCTGTTCTAATTTCCTTCCTCTTTATATAAAATGAATCAACACCAAAGCAGTTTCGAGCTGCAGATGATAATTCTTTGAACTATACTTGATCTGCTGTTGGTCCAGCTCTGTTCTGTTTTTTCCTTTCTTTTTTGCTTGCTTGCTTACTTTCTTACTTTCTTTTTAGCTTTTTTTCTTTCTTGTGTTCTCACTTTCTTGCTTTCTCACTTTCTCTCATTTTCTTGCTCTTTTGCTCTCTCTTCCTCTCTCTCTTCCTTACTACACCCTGTCCTTTGCAATGACAGTGTTTAAACTTAGCACTTTAATGCAAGGGAATTTTCAATTGTCTCTGGAGCAAAGCTAATAGTTTTGTTTGGGAGATGAACTCTTATTTTGTGGCTGGGTGCTGGTCATGAAGATTCAGCTCCTGGAGTCCCATGCCTTAAGTGAAACGACAAAACACATTGTTGGAGAGAGGAGATGAGATGAAGGGCTCAAAACCAAGAGGAATCAGAAATGAAGCAGCAAGGGTGTCTTTCTCAGCAGTTTGGCAGGTGCTCTCCATATCTATTGGATGCAATCAGAAAGCAAGTCACACATCACCATTCAAACCCCTGTAGGGCTTCGTCTTATTTCCTTAGTTGTAATGAAAAAAACATATAATGTGGACAGGATGTTCAACTTGGGGTGTGTGTGAAAGCTCATTTTTTTCTCCAAATTCAAATGACATAAAAGTTCATGAGGTTCCCAGTGCTCCAGATCCTCCTTATTTAGTATGTGCAAACTAGTTCCCAGGTGATGAGGATTCACAGCAGCAGGAGGAAGGAGAGACTGGAGAATGCAAATAAAGATGTGCTCACCTTGTGATTCTTGAGGATGACAGAAAGAATAAGTTCAAATAACCTCAAATAAGCACTGGGTCCTATGTTACAATGAGGTGCTGGTGAGATTTTCTTTCTTTAAAATGAAGGACTGTATAGAAACTCCAGGCACATTTTTCTTTGTTTGTTGGCTTTTGTTTGTTTGGATTTGTTGCGTGGCCAGGGGGTTGGGGGGGTTGGGGGGAGGTGGTGTTGGTTGTTTTATGTTCCCTTTTTTTTTAAAGTTTGTTTGGGGTTTTGTTTTTGCTTTTTGGGGGGTTCATTTTTGGTTTTTTTTTTCATGCTATATTGCATGTATTTAGGTTTGCTTTGTATTTTTGTTTGTTCACAGACATTTCTATGGCACTCATCACCATAGTATCTGGGCAAATCTTTCCTTTCTTGTATAATGTAATTAAAGGTATACAAAATATGTATGTTCTTGGCAGAAGTAAAAAAAGAAAAGTTAAGCTGTGCTTTTGGAAGGGATTTATGCCCTGCAATTAAACACTGCTGTTGCAATGTTGTATCTTTCCATGTGAACCTGAGTGGGGAAATACACAGCTTGCTGTATGGAGTCGCAGCACCTGCGTTGCAGCCTGCTGTGTACATAGCAAGGGTAGCACCAGGGAATCAGGTGCTTTTGCGATGGTTGGATTTCACATCTGACTGGGGACCCTGAGGCATGCTTCTTGTGCTATGTAGGTGGTGCCTTCCTTGCTCATCCAGGCACCACCCGCATAACTAGCAGTAGGCTGAAAGGGCCAAACACACAAAGACACACAGACACACACACTAACCCTAAATGGAGAAGTGCAGAGTCCCCATAAGACTCTTTCTGAGAGGGTAGCTTGCTGGTTTTATCATATTTGCATAGCCATTGCTCCTGGAATGGCCAGCACCCTCCTACCTTGCAGAAGAAGCAGCAGCAAGTACTGGACAGAGGCTGGAGTTTTCTGAGGAGCCAGCAACATGAGGTGGGACTAGCCACCTTCCCTCCATTTGTGACTTGTGTCCCATCTTCTAAAGGAAGTTTACCATATTCTTCTCTTCTGTGGAGTATTTCACCGTGACACATCATAGAATCATAGAATCAGTCAGGGTTGGAAGGGACCTGCCATGGGCAGGGACACCTCACACTAGATCAGGCTGGCCAGAGCCTCATCCAGCCTGGCCTTAAACACCTCCAGGGATGGGGCCCCAACCACCTCCTTGGACAACCCATTCCACTCTCATGGTGAAGAACTTCTTTCTTACATCCAGTCTGAACCTACCCACTTCCACCTTTGTTCCATTCCCCCTAGTCCTGATATCCTAAAAAGTCCCTCCCCAGCTTTCCTGTAGGCCCCCTTCAGATACTGGAAGGCCACAATAAGGTCACATCGGAGCCTTCTCCTCTCCAGACTGAAGAGCCCCAACTCTCTCTGTCTCTCCTCATAGGAGAGGTGCTCCAGCCCTCTGATCATTCTCGTGGCCCTTCTCTGGACATGTTCCAGCATGTCCTTATGTCTGGTACAATGGTAGTGCATGTCCCACACAGCTGATCTCAAGAACTGTGAGGAGAAGCTGATTACAAGTCATGTACTGACTCATACTGGAAGTTGGAGCAAAAGTCTGCCAGTCACACCAGTCAGCTCCATCCTACAGGGCTCAGGCCAGCACAGATGCCTTCCATAGCACCAGGTGAGAGAATCTGCTTTTGCATAAATACACAAACAGATCTGAGCAGGTTGTGCACCAGCTAAGGTATCAGTCCTATATATTCTCCCTGGCTCAGGTGGTTGACCAGCTCAGTGGTGCCTGGCATGGCAGTACTTGGCAGCCCTATTCATATGCATGTGAATAGGGTATGGTATTTAGAAATAAGAGCTGGCTTTTGGACATTGCCTTCTTTCATCAGGAAAGTCATTCTCCTGCCCAGGGCTGACTGGCAGTCAGCTGCTGGTACTATACCTCTTACAGAGGAACTTGGAGAACGTGCGGTCTCTGAGTCCCACAGCAGTGCCAACAGCACTCAACATGAATGTGTTACACATTCCTGTTGGAGGAAATAAATCTGGCTCTTTCCTTCCTCAGAGTAGTTTTTAGCTCCCATTTCACAATGAAAGGATAGCTGCGCTGCTTTGATGATTGAAGATCAACTCATAAAGAGCCGTGGATCCTCAGAGGAAGGTATTGGCTGCTCTCATAACTGTCCAAGGCTCCAGAACATCTAACACCATCAGTCACTTGTGAAAATTTTGAATGTGTTTGTGTTCCTCCACATATTCTCGTTTCAGCAGGCACGTAGGTAACCCAGGACTTCTTTGTGATCCCTCAGGTACTGCTCAGAGGTCTTACTACCTGCATGAATTATTACCCTACAGAGGCACTAGCTGTCCCTAGTTTCTAAAGACTACCTGAGCAGAATTTGGCTTGTCTGAAGTTCCAGCAACAAGAGTAAGTTACTGCCTTTCTCTAGGTGGGAAAATCTGTGTGCTGGTTTTCAGAAGTGAATTAGCCCAACACTAATTGTACGCTATGAGTAATCATGTTTCCAGGGGTTTGAGATGTTGGGTTGTATATTGTTAGGGGGTTTAATGCTAGTGTTTTATGTGAAGCAAACAAGATGAAGTATTGCTGGTAGAACGTGAAAGAAGCCATTAATATGAGCTATCACTTTCTGGTACTTGGACGCTGGATGAAAGCCTTCAGCTTAGAAATACCGAGATAGTCAGGAAGCGTTAAGTGGGTTTTAGAGTAGGTGCAGACTTCACCCTAAAGTCTCTTGCTGCTGACAGAGGCAGGTCACACAACCGGAGTGCAGCCGAGGATCTGTCAGCCCAGGAGCCGCCGCAGCAGCCGGGCTTGCCGCGCCGTGATTGTTTACTAGTGCCACCGTGAGGACTGCCGGCGCGGCCGGGCGGAACCGGCCTGCGGGAGCCGGGCCCGCCCGGCTGCTTGCTTCGCCAAGGGAACAGTAACAAAAAGCGGGGAGCCGAGGGCGGGCCACATGAGGCGACACCTCAAAACTAACGCCGGGGCTACGGCTGGCCTCGAGTTTGGGACCTTCCGATGTGTGCCGGCAGGGCAGAGCACAGCCCTCACTGGCACCGCCCGAATGACGGCAGCGAAGCCGTCTGTGGGTGACCCCTTCAGCCCTGGTGCCCCCTGGGGCGGATAGGCCTGGGAAGGCAGGCGCAGGGTGGGTTTGTTCAGTTTGTCCAACTTCAGGGTCCACTGGGATGGCTTCGCCTGGATTTTCATGGCAGGGCACTAACACAAGCCCCACAGCCAGGTGTGGACTCCATTGGCCATGCTAAAGCATTTTATTAGACTCTGCATCTTTCCCCTCACTGAGACAGGCTCTGTTAACCCCGGCTGGCCTCAACCTGTTTATCTGAGGGCACAAGCTTTGTCAGGAGTTCAGGCTGGCAGCATTGTTTTAAGTCAGAATAAATCTGAGTAATGGATGCTGATTGAGCCGTGCAGCTGGTGCTAGAGGAAATCTCTGAACACTCCCAGTGCAGCCAAGCTTTCCAGCTTTAGAAACCTGGGAAAGATCAGTACAGCAACTGGCTACCTACACAAGTCAATGCCATACCACAGTTCTTGGCTTTTAGCTGTACGTTTAACTGATACATAAAATCAGAGATTCTGTAATAATGCACATCACGTTAAAATCCTTGATCAGCATGCATTCAGTTTTGTTTGTGTCTTACTTAAACATCACTCAGAGCATGAAATAAAAGCTGTTTATTACACCTTACTCTCCAAAGCTGGCCAGAGCAAGTGATGAGCTTATACTGATTCAGGGATATCTGGCATATCTAACTATGTCAAATAATGCTTTTGAAGGAAGTGTGCAAAAAGTTTAAAACAAGGTGAGGTGCTAGTTTGGGACTCTGGAAACCTGATGTCGGTTCCCAGCTCTGCCACAGACTCCTCGTGTGTCCTGAGGCAAGAAGTTTCCCTCCCAAAACACTCTCACAGTCAGAGAAGGCAAAATCCTACTTCATGTGAGTTTTGCCTTTGACTTCATGGAGCCAGCTCCCACCCACGCATTTCAGAGTTTAAAAATTAAATACAGGCTTAAGCACCTTGCTGAATTAGTGCCAGAACTTCCCTGCATTTCAGCTTCCTACACTTAGAAGAGGAACAAAGATCACTTCCCTATTCTCACTCGTTTTGCATACTTAGGCTGAAGTCTGTTTGTCGTAGTTCTGAGTGTAATTACTGGGACTGTACTTATGCACTGGCCTGTTCCTGTGATGAACTGCAGCTCAAGCAAGAACCAGACTTGTCAGAGACCTCACGTTTGGCTGCTTTCATTCACACTTGGATGCTGTTGTACCTTACAAGCCTCTTTGCACTGAAGAGTGGCTTTCTCCACTGCTAGCAGATAATTGGGAATTAATAACTTGCCGCTCAGTGTGATTTTAGAGACAGTGTCTGTCTTGGAGACAGCTTCTAATAAGGGGCTCTCTTACTTGTAACACTTTGTCATTTTTCTGTGAGTGGTCTGTTATGACAGTACACAGCTAAGTTTATATACCTAGCACCTTACAGCACTCCCCTAAACAGGATATTCCTGTTGGCAAAAGACAGTGCATTTGCTTAAACCAACAGTTGAAAGTTTCAGGAACCTTTGACAGGTACAAACAAGGAACCCCACTGATAGCTGAGGGGAGGAGGGATTACTACACTTAAGAAGAAATAGACTTTGGCATTTACATGCATATCGCGGAAACTCTCCACAGGGTAAACAAATACAGTATAAAGGATATTTGGCTATTCAAATGACCTGATTGTTCCTATTATGATGATGCCTCCTGGCATGTATTTAGTAACATGCGAATCGACTTTGCATGATTCAGGAAGAAAACTTTTCACTGTGTGTTTCAGGATGGTTTCTGATGATATTTTCTTTCAAGTTTTATTCGTTTATTTATTTGGGGGGACTGTTTGAAATGAAAATAGATCTTGGCTCTTGTTGACACACCAGGCTTCTTATACCAGGGTTGAAGTTTGCCAGGGCACAGGCAGTACAGCCAGGCCTCTGTAGGCTGCTGCGAGCAGTCAGACATTTGCAGGTCACTCCTCCCGGTGCAGGTCCTCCTCTTGACTGAACAGTTGATGTGTTGGTGGCATTTCAGCCAGACATACAGAAACGACTTCTCAGCTGCCTCCACTTACAACATGAGCATGCAAAGCAGTAACCAAAGATTGCCTTGGTGAGACTTGGGTTATTTAAGCCTCAGGTACATATGCATGGCTCCAACCTGACGGTTACAACCAACATTAAGCTGATGAGCATGACTGAGGCCCTCCAGGACATTTAGTGAACTACTCACCCTCTGCACTAGGTTTTTTATTTCAGCATTAAATGCATCAAGCAGTTCATTTAGCTCATCTGAAGAGGAAGTGAAAAAGTCCATAGGGAAAGCAGAAAGCAAACAGACCATGCAATTCAGCAGCCCTCCATGCTGGGGACATGTATTAGAACACCAAACAAGATTTTTAGACATCTAACTGATAAAATGGTTATTAATGCTTTTCTAGTTATGAGGATAAATTTGTTCTGGTCATATGGCAACAGTCAGCAAGCTGAATCATAACCAGCAAGATAAACACTTGTGGTAAAATAACCTTTGCCCCACATTCAAGCTAAGTGGGTAAAATTAATCTAATCAGTCAATTTATTTTGCCCTTATTGCATCTATGAAACTTCTGGGAACTCACACAAAATTTTGCCAGATGATACTAGTTGTTTAATGTGGTTTGAGGGTTATCTTCATGGAGGAAGTCAGACAGGCAGATGATGTGCAAAGGTTTAAATACCAGTGTTTGTTGGCCATGGGATTATAGACAATATAGACCATATTTCTGCTCCTGCATAGCTTCCATATCCAGCCAGCCATGACAGGGACCACTGCAGAGTGGCACACAGAAGGAAACGGCAAACAATCTTTCCCTTGGCAAATCACTGTGTGAACTACCTCATGAAAGTGCACAGCTTGACATTCCATCAACCAGTCCTGAGGCACACATGCAACTGCCTTCCCCCACAGTCCCAACATTTTATATGGAATCATGCTAGCGAAGTCTGGCAACATAGCAATCCACAGGCATCCCACAATAAATAGGTGTCAGAGGTATAGGAACTGAAAGCTGTCTCTCAGTACTGGTATGTGGCAATCTCAGTTTCAGACCCAGCATAAACTTATCGGAATGCAAATCAGTCAGCCCTCGCTTATAGGACTTGGGGACATGGTGATAGCTTTTTAGAAAAAGAACAGATGTCTCACAGCCTCTGGAGGCATAACCCATCTTTATCCATAACCGTAGGTGCATCTTAGAAGTTAAGAGGCTTCGGGTACCTGCCAAAATGACCCCTGGTGTCCCAGGCTGTCCTCTGAGATGAATAGTACCTGAACACCAGCAGGGACCGAGTAGTGAACCCACACTGCTGCTATCTTCCTGGCATGCCACCATGGCCCTGGAATCACATTTAATGTATGGGGATACACGTGAGTGAAGGAGTTAAAAGTCTGTCAGTGTCCAAGAATGCTTCTCTAAAGCCTTAAGTCACTGCAGCCAGTGGCCCAGTTTTAAAAGATGCAGTACACTAACATTTTTGGAAGAGCAGCCCCAACTGTTTAAGTGGCAAGAGCTGTACATGGTCAGCGGGGCCTTGTTTTTGTCTGGGCTTGAAGGCACTGCCACCACAGAAATAATCACTAAACGTTTCAAAGTCTTTGAAAACATTTCATTTAATTGAGCATTTTAATGCTACGAATGGGTTAGGGTTTAGGTGTGGTGGTTTCACATATTTTTGGAACCTGTTTATCCATCTTTTTATTACGACTGAAAAGGCAGCTCAAAATACTTCAGTGACTCCAGTGATGCTGTAATTTCTGCTGCTTTGTTTTCTGAATATGGTTAAGTTAAATTCCTGTCTCCATCTCAACCTCCTTCCTGAAGAGATACTTAAGAAGCCAAGCTCCCAGGGCTTGCTTTGGTTTGATTTCAGAACAGTGGCTGAGCTGGTGAGCAAAGACATGAAAACTATTGTACATCTTGCATGTCTTAGACTTACCTTAAAAACCTATCTTTCAGCTTATTTTATTTAAGCTGACAAGTTAATAATTGTTAATAAAGTATATACTGTCCTCATAATGCTTGCTCTCCTTTTCTGACATATATTAATGGTGGAAAATTAGCCATGGAAACATCAACTGCAACTCATCAGCTTTCAGCCCACATACCACAAGGGCAGGGTTTTTCAAGATGCCTTTGGCTGTGGTTGCCCCACCTGAAGCAGCTTGAGGGACTTTAGCATGAAGATACTTATTTTTTTCCTGCCCTCCTCTTCCACCAAAACAAAACACAGGTGACAGCAGCTCAGCTTTATTTGCCATGTTAGGGTCCATAGAGCCATGTGCTTCGAAAGGATATTGCTTTCACTATGTCTCTGGCCAGCTGTTGATAATATGGACCAGTATGCACAGTGAGAAGGCTTCTTAATAAAGCACAAGGACTAACTTCATGAGCTGTGCAACAGAAGATAAAATTCAAGGAAAATTCTGTGCCTATGAAGAAGCAGAAATTAGATCTGGAAAATCTTCCTCTTTAAAGTAATTTTTCTGCCAGTATTAGCACAGAACATGAGTATCCAAATGCTCATCCACCATGGAGCCCGTGCTTCTGCCCACATCACAGATCTAGCCTTGTTTGTAGCTTCATGACTAGTTATGGACACAAACCACCAAGCAGATATTTAAGAGCTTTAGGTATCCTGTGTCTCATTGTTTTACAGTAAGTTATCCCAAGTCAGCTGCTGTATGTACACAGTCTCTGATGTCATACACATCACAAGCTGGTTTTCATGACATGGTAAATGGCTTTCAGGTGTCACTGTGGATGTTTTTTCAACAAAAGACTGCACACAGGGTATTACCAACTCAAAATAAACCTTTTCTCCTGTCTGAAGCAGGATAATGCACAAACCCAAGATTCTCAAAAGCCAGGTTTAAGTGCTGTTCTGCTAGGGACAAAGACTGATGATTCCCTAAGACCTTTAGTTTGCTAGTAAGGAACTGTGAGTTGCCATTTTTCAGCTGGTGGGATACTACTAGACTCAGAGGAGATTATTCTGAACAAGACCTGGCACTCGTAAAGGCAGAAGAAATGTAACACATTTCCAGTTCCCTTCACAAAATACAGTGTTTCTGTCCCTACATGAGAGTAGACAATGTAGGTGGTCTAAATACCTTTGCACTAAATCTTCATTTTTGCATTTCCCCTCTTTGGGACACAGGCAGGTCCAAACATAAGGAACTCCTTTTTATAGGTTACTCCTTGGAGGAACAAAACGAGACAGTGACCAGTGTCCTGTGCATCTTTGTGTCCCTCTCCTATTTTGCTTTAAAAAGGGAGAAATGAGTTAACACTCTAGGAGAAGGAATCCTGACTACTGCACAGCTGCAATCCTTTCCATTGAGATGAGCAGGACAGTTTTCAGCTCACTAGCACGGTGAAGATTAAATGCTGTAAGGGCTTCCCTCTGCTGACTTTCTTTTCCTCCCACTCTCTTGGCTTGTTCACATCCCTACAGCAGACAGGCATTTAACTTTTCCATTTAGGGAGCTGCGGTTTTGGAGAAGAGAACACTGCCACCTTGAGAGACTTAGTGGTAAAGCATCTGGAAATGCGCAGGAGCACCACACACACACACCCCCCCACCCCCCCTCCGCCCGATTGCAAGAGCTAAAAAACAAAAACCGGAGGCTGCTATGTCTTCTCCTTCTGAGACAGTGACAACTAGCCCCATGACAACCATAGCAAATCTCTCCTGATCATTCTGTCTTGGTGTTCAAATTACATAGATATAATTTAAGGATTAAAAAACGAACACCAACCTTTGGTTTTTGGTTTAGGTTTTTTTTTTAGTTTTTTTTTTTAGTTTTTAGTGTGTTTTTTGTTGTTATTGTTGTTTGTTTGATTGTTTGTTTGTTAATGTGCTTGCCAGTATGAATTCAGCTTTAAGGGTTTGGGCTTTCCACAGGATACTTTAGAGCAAAGCATGAAATATGCCTAACCTAATCCAACCCAACAGCAGTCTCACCTCATCCACGTTTACTTTCATGTTCTGTCCAGCTATTTGTTACTTTTTGACAGTGATAAACTTTTGCCTGCGAAGCCGTGCTTTTGCACCAGGAGGTGCTGGCCCATCATTTTCCCTGTAAGAAAAGCACTCTGTGAAGTATCATTTCACGTGCGTTTTATTAGAGATAGCATTATCAATAAGGCAAAGAACTGCAGATAATGTTACGTTCCTTCAGATGCCAGCATCTGAGTTGTGTAGCATCTAATGATCCAATCCATGTACACTGTGCTGTGCAGATCCAGTTCATGGAAGGTTATCCCATTTTGGTCATTTGAGACACTACAGAATTTTCGTATAAGGACAGGACTCTATTCATTATTCCTACTGTCAAGCAAAGATGATGTGCAAATGAGATCTTGCTTCCTTTCAGATAAAGGCACGGCCACACAGGTTGTGTAATTGCTAATTGCTGCTGAGTGGAAGTTCCCTGCAGGCTCCCCCATGACAGTGAGCTGGAGGAACCTGCACTAAGGCTGAAGGATGCCTGCAGTACAGCAGAGCCTGAAGGCCACACTGAACTTGCAGCTCTGTGAAGCCCAGTGCAGGCCTGTGCCTCATCCAGTTAACTATTGCAGGGATCACTAATGCCTCAGGTGTACAATGGTCTCCTGGTTAGTGGTAGAGCAGGTACCACTAAAATCCCTTATTGTATTGAGGCTTGGGGGACAGTGACTGTGAAGAAGCCTCACACACTGCCTGTCACAAATACATGGGGGGACTAATGAGGAGAATGCATGCAAATTTTATTTTCTCTTGCTGGCTATAACTAAAACATAGCCTCAGTGTAAAGTAAACTGCTAAGCTGGCACATTGGCTTTGGGGGCAGCCAGACTCATGGGTGGGTTATCTTACCTCCTGTTCAGGTAATCTCCACCTGGTTTGAAGGCAAAATGCAACTTTGCACCAGAGTATGATAACCTGTTGAAGGGGTACTAGCAGGTACAAGAGGGCAGGAATTATTCAGCACCTTACAGCTGGACTCAAAGCAGCAGCCTAGATAAAAATCTAGGAATGTGGCCATTTCCAAGCACACTTTGCTATTCCAGGAACACCTTACAGCCAAAAAGGGACATAAGCATTGTCCAGTAAAATCCAAAAGCACTTCTAGAAAAGAGCTACTAGGCTAATGCACAATATGCACTAGAGCTGAGGTCTTGTACCAAATTACCATCTCATGCCTGCTACTGCAGAGATTTCCATCAGAAAGCCACAGAAGGGCTGTTAATCAAAGGAAATTTGTATTAGTCTGCTGGCTTCAGTGCAGAGCTTCAGCATGCTTTTGGTGCTGCAGAGCCCTGTGTCAGGATTCAGGCAGGCTCACCAGGACCTGGTAGGCTTTGCAAATGCATTTGGCAAAAAGCATGCCAGGAAGAGCTTTTGAGTCTGAATGTGCTGGAAGTTCCACCTCTTCTGGTAAATCCTCCTCTGAGATGTGAAGCAGCCACTTGGTCAGCTATAGGCAGAATGTAGTGGCAAAGATCAGCAAATCTCAGACTTCTTAAGAGATGCTTCAAGAAGATAAAGCATATAAAATTTCCAAATCCCATGTTATTTGAGTCAACAGCTTGTTTTGCTGCAACAAATAAATGCCCATCAACCCAGAGATAATCTTAGGTGCAGAAAGACTACATCAGTTTCTCAGCTCCTGCACAAGGCACTCTGATACTTCACATTACTAGCATGACTAGCTAAGATTTAGGCAAGCAGTCCAGGTGGAAGACATGTAAGAACCCATTGCCTTCCAGCGTCGTACACCTGCTTGTTCTAGGAAGGCAGAAAACTGTGCAGCACTGATTTATCACAGGATCACAGGATGTTAGAGGTTGGAAGGGACCTCTGAAGGTCGTCGAGTCCCACCCCCCTGCCAGAGCAGGACCATAGAATCTTGCACAGGTCGCATAGGAGCACATCCAGATAGGTCTTGAAAGTCTCCAGAGAAGGATACTTTTATTTATCTTTGTCGTTTCTCCCTTAACGGTAGGCTGACTGTTCTTAAAGCTTTGCTTTGAATGATGAGTTGAAAATTAACACTATATAGGAATGAAAAATATGATTACAAATTCCTGTTCTCAGTGGAGCCTCTGCTTTTATGCAGCTACCTTTCTATTTACATCAGCCAGAGCAGACCCCCAAAACAATGCCTCCTGCCTCCTCTTAAAACAACCTAAATACTTTATACTCTTCACTTGGGACTGTACAGGACACAACAGAGCTGAAAGAGAAATTTTTCTTGTGAGACCACAGCCAAACTGAAAGCAAAGCATTAGCGTGGAAGGACTGGTCAGAATATTTAAGTTTGTATAGCCATATTTACAGTGAGGTTTGTGCTTCACACTGCATGTGACACGCTTTTAATGCATGTGGTAAACTTTTGTTTACACACAAACCTCACTGTCCCTTAAGAAATGAATGTTGAGGCTGCAGCACAAGCTGATGAAAGCAAGCAGACATATGATTTGTAAGGCACCTGTCAGCATGTATCTGATGCAGTGACAAATTTGACACTTTGAAAAAAAAAAACCCCAACCACCCACCCAAAAGTCACCAACTGCAAACCACCTGAAATGCTGCTGTGCTTTGAATCAGAAATGGTGATGTGGTTCAAAGTCCCCAATGAATGCTTTTGACATTAGTCTGGCACACGCACTCACCTGCCTCTGCTGCACTTTGTGTAGGAGCATGGAATTTGTGCTCACCTTTGTTGCCTCTCATTTCAGTACAGATGAAAATATCATTTAGGTCCATGAAGGACTTTCTTCACCTTGCAGTGTGGATGGGAAGCAGCTTTTCCATCCCTGAGCCCAGATCAAGGCTGAAAGTTCAGCCCTCCAACAGAACTGGTCTGAGTTGTGTGCTGTCTAACAGCAGAGGTGCAGTATGTATACACAGAAAGGGAATTCCTGGAATCAGGTGCACTCACAAAGACAAGCAGCTGTGGGACCAATTCCTGGAGAGCAGCCAGGTGGAAAGGGACCTGGGGTTACTGGTTGACAGCCGCCTGAACATGAGCCAGCAGTGTGCCCAGGTGGCCAAGAGAGCCAATGGCATCCTGGCCTGCATCAGGCATAGTTTGGCCAGCAGGAGCAGGGAGGTCATTGTACCCCTGTACACAGCACTGGTTAGGCCACACCTTGAGTACTGTGTCCAGTTCTGGGCCCCTCAGTTTAGGAAAGATGTTGAATTGCTGGAGCATGTCCAGAGAAGGGCAACGAGGCTGGTGAGAGGCCTTGAGCACAAGCCCTATGAGGAGAGGCTGAGGGAGCTGGGACTGTTTAGCCTGGAGAAGAGAAGGCTCAGGGGAGACCTCATTGCTGTCTACAACTACCTAAAGGGAGGTTGTAGCCGGGAGGGGTTTGGTCTCTTTTCCCAGGCAACCAGCACCAGAACAAGAGG
Organism: Indicator indicator; assembly: GCF_027791375.1. Taxonomy (NCBI): domain Eukaryota; kingdom Metazoa; phylum Chordata; class Aves; order Piciformes; family Indicatoridae; genus Indicator; species Indicator indicator. The sequence goes on along the minus strand of NC_072053.1, from coordinate 66,599,948 downwards.
ACACAGTCTCAAGCTGTGCCAGGGGAGGTTTAGGCTGGAGGTGAGGAGAAAGTTCTTCACAGAGAGAGTGGTTGGCCATTGGAATGGGCTGCCCAGGGAGGTGGTGGAGTCACCATCCCTGGAGGTGTTCAAGAGGGGATTGGACGTGGCACTTGGTGCCATGGTTTAGATAGGCATGAGGTGTAGGGTGACAGGTTGGACTCGATGATCCTTGAGGTCTCTTCCAACCTTCTTGATTCTATTCTATTCTATTCTATTCTATTCTATTCTATTCTATTCTATTCTATTCTATTCTATTCTATTCTATTCTATTCTATTCTATTCTATTCTATTCTATTCTATTCTATTCTATTCTAACACAGGAGGTGAGGGTGCTCAGCTGCAAGGTGTGGTACACCAAATGGCTGAGTACCCTTCGATATATTCTTCTGTATGTAGCACTGTGATGTGATTTATGATCAAATTTATAAGATGGAAATATTATAAATTATGAATATGATTTATTAGATATAAAATATTGTTTTTCCATGCTAGTTTGATTCAGGTTCATTTGCCTGGTCGATGATAGGTTGATTAGACATGATAGGACGTTAATTAACAGTGGAATAACAGTCTAGAAAAGTCAGAAACTTGGAATACAGAGGAACAAACTGGAAACTCTTATAAAGTGAAAACAAACAGCTATGCCACCTCGTGGAGCAGGACAGACCCTCCCGGCCTCGCTGTGGAGTTGAGCTGCAAAGAAACAGTCTGTGACCTTTAGAAATAACCAAGTAAATTAGCTTTAATTAGTCATGAACCGCTGAGCTTCTAGGCACCAAAACTTTGCCAAATGGAGAGGTGAACGGAGCTGCAAACTTGTAGTCCGAAAGGCAGAGATAATCCAAAAATAGATCCCAAATTGGAGGACGTGAGGGAGAGAAATAGAGCACACTGCTGTGGTGTGGCTCGGAGCTCAACACGCTGCTATGAGGACAAAGCAGGCAATCACCCTGAAGACAGGCACGAAGTGGGTGCTTGTCACCGTCTCGAATCTCGCTAACCAACAGGGTGTGGGCTTTCGAATCATCCCCTATAAATTCCCCTTTTGAAAACTGAACGGCCCAGTGGCAGATTACCTTTTCAAATACCTCCAATCAGTTCAAAGTGCTGTACGGCAGGCAAGCTGTACACGCCTTCTGGACTAGCCTCTGACACCTGCAGTTGTCTGTGTGAAACCTGAGGCACGGGGTCCAGCTTCCATCCCCCGAAGGCAGCCTCAAGGGCGCCTGCCTATTGGCTCCTCGACCTCCAACCTGGACCGCGGCAACAGGGAGGGAGGAGAAAGGGCAGTGGCCAGTTTAGCTGGCTCAGTAATGCCTCTTCCAGGACACACTGCAGGAAGACTTTGCCACTGACCTTATGAAACTGAGAAAAGACAAAAGGTGGGAAGTGGAGCGGCTCACCTGGGATGCCTGCCAAACTAATGGTGGAGTTGGTGTGGTGGGCTGAAAATTCCCCCCCCCCAACATCAAATTTGCCAGACCAGCTCAGTTGGAAGCAAATGAAAGCTGTATATACAAGCAAAACTACAATCTACAATGAAATGCAATGAATATGTACAAATCATACAGTATTTACAATATTTACAGGTATTTACAATTAATGAACAGCACAAGGACCCCCCTGGTCAAAGACCAGGGGAAGCTAATAGCTTCTCCCTCCCTGCCCCCCCCCCCCCTCCCCTTACCCCCGTGTACACAAAAGGGACAAGAGAAATGATCAGAGATTTATTTTGTTAGACTTAGCCAAAACAATGCAGCCAAGATCAAGCAGATGCCAGTTAGTATCTCCCAGCCGGAGGAAGCGAGAAGAGAGAGATCGTTTTGGTGCCACTGGTTTAAGTCCCTCATTTCTCCAATGGGATTGTTTAGAACTATCATTATTTTACCTTTTACACCCACTGGTGATTTATTTACATTCTACCACTTTCTGTTCGAGATCTGTGGAAAATTTTAAAGGTATAGCCTAAAACTACCACAGCTGGGAATAGATCCCAGCCCTGCTGCCACCCTGTTTATGAGACAGGGTGCCAGCTGAGCTACACCTCAGTTGCTGATCCCGAGCACCTTAACAGGATGCTCACACTGCTGCCACAGCATTTACTGTTCAAAGTGCAATATAACTATGCAGGACAAGTTCAGGAAAGATGGGACCCACTGCTCTAAGTCAGGCTGACTTTGCTCTGCAAGAAAACCTCAGAAATTTTAAATTATTATTCCTCAATGACTGTGGTGAATCGCTTTAGCTGCTTGCTTTCCACATACCTTACAAAAGTTTAGAATTTGAGTTTTGGATCTAGATTTGATCTCAATTAGCTGCATCCTGGATTTTCATTTAACCAAGGTCTGTGAAACTAAGTATCTCCCAGATGGCTCCTTTTCAGTAGGTGTTTGATTATGTTTCACTGTGCTATTTAGCATATGAAGAAAGCACAACAAAACAAAACAGACCCACTATTTCATCAGAGTTATTTGAAATTTGTATCTAGGATCTATAAACAAAAAAGCTGAATGTTTCACAATGAAATATGGCATATGAGCTTGAGCTTGCTAGTGCTGCCCCTATGGAAGAGCTGTCAGATGGGCGTTAAACTGGTATGAGCAGCAAAGCTAATGTTGGAACTCAGCAATATGCAGTGTGTGGGTACAAATAAACACAGATAACCATCAACTGGTGAGCAGAGAGCCCTACTGATTTGCTGTTCTTTGTCTCTGTTCTGTTAGTATTCACACACTGACTAAATCCTAAAACATACCAATCTCTGCTCAAGGAAGCCTATGTAATCACACTACTGAAATGACACTGCTTAAGCTTCATAGTGGTGGCACACCACACTTTGCTTCTGATCCATCTTGTAAAAGCTGGGTGGAAAGGAAGGAACTATTATTTACTTTAAATAAATATATATATTTATGTAGGATCAGCTCTTGTTTCCCAGACTTGGATACCTAGTCCTTCAACTTGCAGGTGGGAGCTGCACCAGGCTTATGCCCTTCATCTTACTTGAATGCTAAGACCATGCCACCACAAGCCCCAAGGAAGGTTGCTTGGCCATAAGGGCTGATAACCCTGTTAGACTGCACTGCCATTCAGCAGGACCTAGACAGGCTGGAGAGTTATCAGGAAGAAATGTAATGACATATAACAAGGGCAAGTGTAGAGTTTTGCACCTGGGAAAGAACAACCCCCTGGATCAGTATAGGCTGGGGACTGACCTGTTGGAGAGCAGAGCAGAGCACAGGTATCCAGGGGTCCTGGTGGATATAAGGATGGCCATGAGCCAGCAACGTGACCTTGTGGCTGAAGAAGGCAAATGGCATCCTGGGGTGTGTTAGAAGGGTTGTGGTGAGGAGGTCGAGAGAGGTTTTCCTCCCCCTCTACTCTGCCCTGGTGAGGCCACATCTGGAGTGTTGTGTCCAATTCTGGGCCTCTCAGTTCAAGGCAGACAGGGAACTGCTTGAAAGAGTCCAGAGCAGAGCCACAAAAATTATTAAAGGAGTGGAATATCTTCCTTGTGAGGAAAGGCTGAGGGAGCTGGGGCTCTTTAGTTTGGAGCAGGGGAGACTGAGGGGTGACCTCATTCACGTTTATAAAATATGTGAAGGGTGAGTTTCAAGTGGACGGAGCTAGGCTCTTCTCAGAGATGCCCAATAATAGGACAAGGGGAAATGGCTGGAGGCTGGAGCAGAGGATGTTTCACATGAACATAAGGAAAATCTTTTTCACTATGAGGGTGACAAAACACAGGAATGGGCTGTCCTCAGAGGTTGTGGAGTCTCCTTCTCTGCAGGCATTCAAAACCCACCTGGGTGCATTCCTGTGTGACCTACTGATCCTGCTCTGCCAGCAGCAGTTGGACTAGATGATCTTTCGAGGTCCCTTCCAACCCCTAACATTCTGTGATTCTTTCTGCTCAGTGGAGGGCCAGCTTCAGGCTTCTATCTTGTTCACAGAATCACAAAGATTGGAAAAGACCTCAAGGATCATCAATTCTAACCTGTCACCCAAGACCTCATGACTACTAAACCATGTCACCAAGTGCCACGTCCAATCCCCTCTTGAACACCTCCAGGGATGGTGACTCCTCCACCTCCCTGGGCAGCACATTCCAACGTCTAACAACTCTCTCCATGAGGAATTTTCTCCTCACCTCGAGCCTAAACCTCCCCTGGCGCAGCTTGAGACTGTGTCCTCTTGTTCTGGTGCTGGTTGCCTGGGAGAAGAGACCAACCCCCTCCTGGCTACAACCTCCCTTCAGGTAGTTGTAGACAGCAATGAGGTCACCCCTGAGCCTCCTCTTCTCCAGGCTAAACAACCCCAGCTCCCTCAGCCTCTCCTCATAGGGTTTGTGTTCAAGACTTCTCACCATCCTCGTTGCCATTCTCTGGACATGTTCAAGTATCTCAAAATCCTTCTTAAATTGAGGAGCCCAGAACTGGACACAGTACTCAAGGTGTGGCCTAACCAGTGCTGTGTACAGGGGTGCAATGACTTCCCTGATCCTGCTGGCCACACTATTCCTGATGCAGGCCAGGATGCCATTGGCCTTCTTGGCCACCTGGGCATACTGCTGCCTCATGTTCAGGCAGCTGTCAACCAGTACCCCCAGGTCCCTTTCCACCTGGCTGCTCTCCAGCCACTCCAACCCCAGCCTGTAGCACTGCATGAGGTTGTTGTGGCCAAAGTGCAGCCCCTGGCACTTGGACTTGTTAAATGCCATCCCGCTGGACTCTGCCCATCTGTCCAGCCTGTCAAGGTCCCTCTGCAGAGCCCTTCTACCCTCTAACAGATCAACACCTGCCCCCAGCTTGGTGTCATCTGCAAACTTACTGATGATGGACTCAATCCCCTCATCCAGATCATCAATAAAGATATTGAACAGGATGGGGCCCAGCACTGATCCCTGGGGGACACCACTAGTGACTGGCTGCCAGCTGGCAGTGGCACCATTCACCACCACTCTCTGGGCTCTGCCCTCCAGCCAGTTCCTAACCCAGCACAGAGTGCTCCTGTGCAAGCCACAGGCTGACAGCTTGGCCAGGAGTTTGCTGTGGGGGACAGTGTCAAAGGCCTTGTTGAACTCCAGCTAGACTACATCCACAGCCTGCCCCACATCCACCAGGCAGGTCACTTGATCATAGAAGGAGATCAGGTTGCTCAGGCAGGACCTAAATCCATGCCCTTTCCTAATTCCATAAATCACCTTCAAACTTGGCTGTCTCAGTGGATTTTGAGAGCTGTTTTAGCCTAATGAGAAGTTACTGTAAAGCCATCAGCCCTTGACATAGCCACAGTAAACACACACATGGTGCATATATCATCTCTGAAGCCAAGGTGAAAGAATAAGCTTGTTCATGACACCCCATTACAGTAGAAGAAAATTACCCAAGCTGATTTTCTCAGCTCACTGGGAAGATGGTTGAGTGTCTGCTTCTGTGTAGACTCCTGTTCACTGAGAGAGACAATTTCATGCAGATGTGCATAAACTTCCTACAAAAACTGGGCATATCTGATGCTTGGAAGTGGCAGGAAATCTTCAAGAGGACACAATCACCAAAATACTCAGTATGGATGAGACAGGAAGCCATCAAGAGGATGCAGCTCATGGACCCACAAAAATGCAACAGCCAGACAAGCTTAAGCGTTGTTAGGAGAAGCCCAGATTCTTATTTGTAGTGCAGGACACAAAGCTGGACACTCTCACAGACAGCACTTCACTAGCAGAGCAGCCAGAAACCAAGCTCTTCCTCCCAGTGTGTAACATCAGCTTCACAGCAGTGATGGAGTCACGATGGAGGCACAGCAAATCAGAATTTTCACAGGATATGAAAATTGGGGCCATGCTATTGTAAGGAAAGCTAGGTAGGGTCTCACCAGAGCTGAGTAGAGGGAGAGAATCATCTCCCTCGACCTGCTGGTCACACTTCTCTTGATGCAGCCCAGGATCTGGTTGGCTTTCTGGGCTGCAAGTGCACACTGACAGCTCATGTTGAGCTTCTCATCTACCAGCACCCCCAAGTCCCTCTCCTCAGGGCTGCTTTCCAGCCAGTCACTGCCCAGCCTGTATTTGTGCTTGGGATTGCCTCGACCCAGATGCAGGACCTTGTACTTGGTCTTGTTGAACCTCATGAGGTTGGCTTGTGCCCACCTCTCCAGCCTGTCAAGGTCCCTCTGGATGCCATCCCTTCCCTCCAGCGTGTCTGCTGCTTGGTGTCATCAGCAAACTTGCTGAGGGTGCACTCAATGCCACTGTCCATGTCACCAACAAAGATGTTGAACAAGACTGGTCCCAGGACTGATCCCTGAGGGATTCCACTTGTCACTGGCCTCCAGTGGGACATGGAGCCATTGACAGCCACTCTTTGGGTGCAGCCATCAAGCCAGTTCTTTTATGGCAAAAGATGTAGAACAATGCTGTTTGTTCAGCTGGGAGAAAGACTGCCTGCCCACTTGGTAACATTCGCAATCCTGAAGCACAAACATTCCCTGCCCCTCTGCAAACATTAACAATGCCCTTGAGTTTATGTGTAGGATGTAAGCCCCCCTCACACAGCCAGCAGATACAGACAGGTACCTCCAGGCTGTAAACAAGCAGGCTGATAATACACCACCAGTTTTGGAAGATCTCTATATCCCTGCAGAGGTAAAGGCTGAAGAAGCTGCACCCTTAGGGGAAAGATGCAGAGGGAATGTAAAGATAGTGAAATAAACATGAGAATGAGGTGGTAGATGTGTATGAGGACTAGAGTGATGCTACCTTACTATGCTAAGCCTGGGTTACACATGACAACTCACTGCGGCTCCAAAACACAGATCTTCTTTTCCTCAGTTTCATGACTTGGATTGTTTTTTTTTAAGGGGTACATTCCTATTTTCACAGCTTTGGCCAAATTCTTACTGTCTGTAACAAAGACAGGGATGGAAAAATGTTTATTCAACTTCAAATCTATACTGTAACCACATACGTGCTCAGTGAAGCTTAAGGTCTTTGGACAGCAATTGAGGAAGCAAGATTCTACAGCAGCTCTGACCCATGTCATACAGATTCTTCATGTTCCTCCCAGTGTAGATCACGCTCCAGTATCACAAGTATCTGCGTGTACACAGAAAGATATAAAGGTTCCAGAGGCATCCTTTTACCTTTGTGGGCTACTGTTTCTAGGTTCTCCTTACTGCTGAGGGTGTTAAAAATCCCTATGAGCAAGTTAGCCTTGAACGAAAAACCAGACCAAGGAGGTAGGCTGAGATGACGTGATGACTTTACTTCCTAAACCACATGCTGGACAAAGCTCACTCCTACCCTAGCTGGTGAACAAGAAAAAGCAAGTCAGGGATCTAAGGACATCCTTTCCCAGTCCAGCTCATGCTAGGACAACCACTGACACTGTTCTTGCTGCATTATCCCAGTGCTTCACCATCTCCTTGCTCCAGGTGGCCAGCAGGACAGTCCAAACTCCAGAGCAGCACAGTGACCCAGCCAGCCCACACCATGGCAGAGGATGGCAAAACTGTCTTCGTGGCAAGCTTCTGACCATAGTGACATGTTCTGCTAGTAGGTAGGATGAGTGTGCCTGCTGAAAACATTATCCCCACTTATTTTAGTCCATTTTCTTACATCTTTAATTACCCATAGGTATAAGAGAGACTACTGCGACAACACTCTCAGCTCAGCTCTTTCTGAGATGCATGTTAACTCAGGCCCACATTTCATGGAACCAGTCCCAGGAGCAGATGCCCAAGCAAAGATGCCACCATGGGAACGCTCATGTTGAAGTACTTTCCTGCAACTCTATATCCAATATTGTCACATCCTTTTCTTTTTGGAGCTCTCCAAGCATCCCTGGATCCTTTCTGTTTCTCCAGATACCTTTGGCTATGAAGCCACCTCCTTTCTCACACTCTTTTGGTAACCTCAGGTGAAGCAGATGGAAGCTGATTCACAACAGGCATGTTGATTCGCTCACCAGTGGGATAAAGGCTGTTTCACCAGCCCTTCCACCTCCTCATGTGAAAAATCAGTTATGATACAGAATTCTCATGCTCTGAGGCCATTTGCTGCTAGGTCACTTGTGGTTAGCAAATGAATTCAGAAGTTGTTTGGAAATGAGCCCTCAAAGACAGAGATAGAGTAACAGGCAGGGTGAACCTTTAATTCCAGATTTCCTTAGGAAACCAGTTTAAAAATCACTTTGCATCTAAATAAGTACTTTGGCTTTCCAAAGTGCTAAGCTCCTGAAAGAATTTGGCCTAAGGTGCTGCGAAATGCTGATCTTTGCAATCAGCCAGAAAGAAGATACTGGAATTCCTGGGGTACCTTTGCCCTTAATTACTTTTTTTACATCACCTCTTCCTTGATAAGAGGTCCTTATAAGCAAAGGAGGACTGTAGAAAGTGCTTGTTTACATTATGCAGACTTCTTCCTCTGTAGTTTGGCTAATTGATGTTTGTCATATTTAGGTATTTCACAGGATGCTCCTAGAGGTTCAGCAAGCTTTTTTTTCTCCCTCAGTGGAGCTGGCAAGAGAAAATTACAGTTGCAGGAAACTGGAAAACAAAGCAGCACAAAAGGAATGCAACACACACAGTAGAGAAGCCTGAAGTCTGTTTGCTCTGTGAATTTTAAATGTGGCAACACTGGCACCGTTCAGCAGAGTTTAACACCTCTTGTGACCTTGCATACACACACGAAGATGCAGCCAGCCCTGAGAGCGTACTGAGGGTTACCCAGACAGCCACTTCAGCCACCCTCAGAAGACACAGCTTCATGACCACAGAGCCTTTTATAGACAGCCCTACACATTCTGTGCTTACAGCATGCATACACACAAGCCAACTCCTTTCTCACTGAGGCAAGCACAGCACTCCAGCTGTACCAGCTCTGGGTAAGCCAGACCTCCATCCAGACTGCTCTGGGAAGGGATTAACAACTGGATGCTCTTTTCCCCCAGTTAACTGTAGCTGATCCAAGTACATCTGCAGCAGAAAGGTGTGCATGGTGTAGCAATGTTTGTGCTTGCAAGGATTTACAAACCTTTTCTAATTCTGGAAGTATTTGCAAAGATCTGGCACAAAAATGTGCTATCTAATTTCTGGCATGCTTGCTTCAGACTAACAGCTCTTTCAGAGAGCAAAATGACAATTGCTTCTGGGATATGCTGAGAGAGTTTAACTGACATAATTAATACCAGCCAGCATGCCTTATGGGTAAAACATTTCATTTCAATGAGATTACTGTGTTGAGTTGACATGCTCAGAATTTTCCAAGGTGTTTTACCTTACAGTCTGTTGTGAGATCTTGCATTATGGAAGAGGATAAACATAGTCTGAATAAACACCCTCTTCGGTGGCAGGTCATCCAAGTTCTGTGGTTGCTAATGAGATCATGAGAAATGTGTGGGTCCAACACCCCTAGATGCAGTCCTTATTGCAATATTGTTTTGTTTGACTACCCAATATCTAAACAATGATGCCAAATCTTTGCAGGCAAACTAAGCAGATGACTCAGAGGATGGGGCATCCTTACAGGATGATCTGAAACCACTGGTCAATAGGCACAAGACAACAAAACCGTATTTTTTTGTAGAGCTAAAACCTAGGTACCATCTCTGGGCATAGAGCATAAGTTATACCAACAGTGGGATGCTGTTCTGTGCCTTCTTATAGATAACCCATCTTGTTCCCCACGCCACTGAGCTAAAAAGACAAAGATAAGCAAGCAGCACTCATAACTAACAAGAGAGCTACTGAAAAAAGGTGCAGAGGAAGAATGCTAGAGAACATCTCATGCTTGCCAGCAAGGACAGCTGCTGAGGTGGCTAGCAGCTGAAACGACGATTTTTAAGATGTGGGCTATACCTTTGAGTTCACATATGGGAAGCACAGAGTACATTAACACCAGCCAGGACTCGATGATGAGAGTCCTGACATGGCCTCATTACACTTTAAGAAGCCAAAAAGCTCCAGCCCCTAGATTGTTTATAGATTGGAAGAAGAAATTACTTCCCCACAGGTCAGGTTGCCATGGACATAGCAAGTGGAGTGTTTGATCTCTGCAATAAATTACATGGACTGCAAGGATCACATGGCTAAGTCTCAGGAGACAAGTCCCTGGGAGTCCATCTTCTGTGCTTGGTATAATTTAATATCCTAAAAGGAGTAGAATCTTCCTTCAACCTAAAATTATTGGCAGGACAGCTGGAAGCATTTTATTCAATTTCAGATCAGTTTCCCTGGTTTCCAGATCTGAAAATCTTTGCAACAGATCCTGAGTGATGGACAGCTGGGTGAATCTGGAGATTCAGAAGAGCCTAGAAGCCCTAAGGACTGACTTACATTTTCAGAAGTAAACACGATTTTCAGGAAGTTAAATACACAAGGCCTCAGATTTTATAGAAGTGTACCTGGTACCTCCTGGAGAAGTCCATCCAAACAATTTTCTAAATGCACTGCCCCTTGCTGCAAATGTGGCCCACTTGCATTTTTTTCTTGGAGATATCACTCCACATTGTGCAAAATGCCATCCCCTTTTCCCTCTTATGTTTTAAACTGTAACCCTCAACTATGGGTTGCAAACTCATATATCTAGGATATCTCTTTTTTGAAGGAGGAAAAAAAAAAAAAGGCTTTCAGACATTTATTGGAAGTTCAATCCTCCCAAAAATTTATTTGTGGTAAATCAGGTCACAGACAGATGAATTCCTGTGGTCAGAGCAATCCGTTATGCCATTCAGTTCAACCCCCTACATTCCACAAGCTACTGGAAAAAAAAATCTCAGGCTGGCAGGAAATGTTTCACCAGCTCAGCTCTAGAACCCAAACAACTCATGGATTTTATTTTTGATTCAGCACTATATGGTTACTGGGCAATAAGAACAGGATTGTTCATTCTTTTGAGGATTATACCTCATCCAGAAAACAAAATTAAAATAACACATCCTCTTCCTCTTAAAAAGCATTTGCCCCAGGCTTGGAACCACCACATCAGTCTGTGTGCTGAAAATGGTGAAGGTCTTAGGCCAAGATGCACATAAAATCACTGGTGAAGGTAGGCACTGCTACTTCCCCAGGACCAAATCAATACCCTACCTTCTAAACCACACAGCTCCTTCAAACTGTGGTCACCAGTGTGCCTGGGTTAACTTCAAACTCTAATGGTGTTATAAAGGGGTCTTGAGCATTGCTCTGAGAAGGTGAGGATGGCCAGACCTGCCTCACTAGGGAGGTTCAGTTCATCGTTACTCCCAACTCTAGGGAGCAGACTGGGGCTCTGTTCCTGCATTCAGTAGTCAACTTCAGCACCTAAACTGTGTGTGAATCCTGCCCTCCTCTGTGCACAAGCCAAGGGAGAGAGATATTAAGACTATATTTGCACACATGTTTTGTTCCCTCAGCATCTGAGCTCTTGCATGGGGAATAAAAAACAACCTTTTTGGATCAAAACTATTTTGTGATCTGACTTTCCTTCTGAAAAGACTTGGTTCTCTAGCACTAAGGCACTATTATCCTTTCCCAACCCCTCTACACACCCTGTCCATCAAAAAATCTAACAAATGAACAGCACATGTGGAAAAAAAAAATCATACTACTGATGCTTCCAACAGGTTGTTTGTGTCTCAGCCAAATTTTGGTCTCTGTGTAATAACAGTATTGTCTCCACCTTGGAATGATATTAAGCAGTAAATTATCCAGCTAGCAGTCCTTGTGGAGGTCTGATTGGTAGCTTCCAAGGGTTTCTTTTGGGAAGGCTCAAAACTTTACTCCTCTATTTCTGTACAGTGCCACATCCATATCAATTGACACCTTAACACCTTTTCCAGATGGCTCTGTAAATCTCAGGAAGAATTAGTTGTCTACTACCAACTAAAAAAGTCTTTTGGATAGCAGGGCTCCCACCATTTATACTCTACAGGCCTCAAACTTCCCTTAGCCAGTGTTGGTAGTTCCCATTTTTCAAAACTCCAATCTCTTCCTTAATACAGCACTTTCTGGAGCAAAGGCTGGTTGCATTGCCACTCTCCAGCTTTTAACAATCTCCTCCTATCTGTCAAGCAATCATTCAGCAAGACTTTCACACAATGGCTATCAGTTGACAGTCATATGCTCATCTCAAAAAACCACTGGTCCTCACTGTAATATTGATGACTCAGTTACGCTGCCAAGTGTCCTGAATGTGTACCACTGTAACTGAGAAGAAATTTTGGTCAAAAAGAGACACTGGCTGTTAAAACAGTGATGTTTATTATGAAGATGCACGCTATCTTTGAACTGTTGTTCTGCTGCTTCTGACATTCCTACCAACATGCTTTAGTCTGTCCTTCATGTGGTTGTGACACACTTGGAAATGTTTGTGTGTTTATACATAGCAATAATAATTACTATTAGACTTTCAACATTCAGAGACTTCAAAGATTACAGGTGGAATGCTAGGTCTTTACATCTTGTGCCAGGCTTTAATGAGGGACTGCATTTTTGGAGCTACAAGTCATTAGTAGCATAACTAATTGATACAGCATGCACACCTGAGCAGCTAAGAGCAGCCAAAAAACCCAGGCAAAATCTCCTAAGTTGAGAGCTGAAGAGTTGAGATCTTTTATGTCAATAGGCAGTAGGACTTACAATCAATGTTTTGCAGGTCTCTCATCCATCACATCCCTGTGTCTCCTATATAATTTCTATATGAAAGGAACAAGGCACTGGGCTGCTCCTTACCTCTGGAAGCTTGCTTGTCATCATATAATAGTCACTCTGTAAGGTCTGAGCCTTGAAAATATAAGTCTGCTTAGATTTGTCTTAAAACATGCAACTACCTCTCTGAAAACTGATAACTAATGAAAGGGAGAGAGAAGCATTCAAAAGCTTAAACATGGTCATAGCCAACCTCATGTAATGCAGAAGAATGGCTTTTCCATGCAGGGCTCCCTCTCAGGTGTTTGCTGCCGACATTTTGCTTGTAGAGCCAAAGCCCAAGGCTGAAAGGTGTCCATAATTCAGAGGAGGGAGCATTCAGAATCAGATGTGGAGCTAATGCCTCTTCAGCTCCTCTGCAACACTTTCCCCATGACCTTTTCCAAGTTATTTAACGCTGGGTCGTTTCAGGATTGTTAAAGAAATGGGAAAGTGGAAATTTCTGAAGCTTTTAAATGCCTCTGAAAAAAAAATCACACCAGACTGTCCTTCACAACTTGAAAATCTGTCCTTTCATCTTTGCCACTTATCCTCAGTTAAAAATGGGAACAGGCAGAGTAACAGAAACTCTATTATTCCCCAGTCTCCTCATGAAACAGGGTATGAGTACCAAAACAAAGCACAGTAATCTATTGCTGACTGAAGTGCTCAGACATGATGGGGACAAAGGCCAGAACAAGAATAAAATGAGACTCAACCAACCAGTTTCTAGGAAGGAAAGATAAAAGACTCACTCTGACTGCGATTGAAGTTTGTGCAAAGACTCATCAACTTTAATGGAAGTTAGATGAAGGGCTTGTTTGTATTTACCTTTGCAAAGCAAGAGTCATGGATGTCAACCTGCAGATAGGCCTGGGAATGTCAGAATCAAGCATAAAAATGCAGATGGAAGAGGCAACAACAGGATTTCTAATCTGGTTAAGAAACAAAATGCTGTGCCCCAAACAAACAAGATTTCAGTGGGAAGTAATAGAAGCAAGACCCATCTCACAACGTTGGTGGAATCTAGTGCATTTAGGACTAAAATTAGCCAAATTATAGTGCCACTTCTTTGGGTCACATATACATACTCTTGGAGCTGTATCTGTAACCAATTCACTTGAGTCTTCTGAATATAAAATGCACCAGTAAAGATGCTGTACAAACAACTGAGTGCTAAACAGGTTTGGCTAGCTGTCACCCCACAAGACAATTTTATTGACCTCTCCTCTTTCCACTCCCTTGCCCCAGCTCCATGCAACTGGACTGGAGTATCTGCCAGAAAACAGCTGAGGCAGAGAGAAGGCAGATTCCTATCAAATTCAGCAGCAGTGACGTATGCTGCCCCTTACAAACATGACTGTGTTAGCTTAGCCATCTTCAGACACCTGCCCAGGACTAGGAATGTCCCCTACTCATACAGAAGGTGGCTATCCCAGAATGATATGCATAATACATCTGCAGTAAGATTACTCCAGGAATTTCCAGAAGAACTTAGCTTCAGAACGAAGCACCAGAAATTAAACTAGGAGACACCAACCTGGAAGAAAGAGAATGAAGACACAACAATCCTGCATTTAATTTTTTTCATGTGAATAAACCCTTTTAAGTCTAAGGACCTATCTGTATGAATCTTAATCATTTGCAAGAGCAGGGCACTAACATGCACTTTCTTAACATAAACTCCTGTCCCTAGTATGGCCCTCAGATTATCATCCCCTTTTGTTGTTCCAAGTAGGCAGTGATGAACTAGGAAGAACTTCTCCAAGGACAATGAAGGACTTCAGAGCCTTGGGCTCTCTGGTCAAGGGATTGGGAGCACAGGTTGTGTTCACCTCTATCCTTCCCCTTGTGGGGAATGATGAGGGATTAGGCAGGATATGCCAGCAGATTAATACCTGCCACTGAGCCTGGTGTCACCAGCAGGGGTTTGGGTTTTTTCTCCATAGCTTGATTTACAAGAGGCCAGTCCTGTTGGCAACTGATGGGAATAGCGTATCCCACAGGGGGAAAAGGGTTTTAGGAAGGGAATTGGCAGGGCTCATTGACAGTGCTTTAAACTAGATTTGAAGGGGGAAGGGGACGAAACCAGTCTCTGCAGACAGGAGACTGAGGGTGGTAAGTGAGAGTCAGGAGTAAAACCAGCAGCCCAGCTGAAGTGCATGTACACTAATGCATGCAGTATGGGTAACAAACAAGAGGAGCTGGAAGCCTTGGTACAGCAGGAAAACTATGATATAGTCTCCATCACAGAAATGTGGTGGGATGACTCACATGACTGGAGTGCAGTAATTGACAGATATAGGCTCTTCAGGAGAGACAGGCGAGGGAAAAGGGGTGGAGGGGTGACCCTGTACATTAGGGAGGCTCTAGATGCCATGGAACTAGAGATTAGGGATGATTGGGTCTTCATCCCAACCAGGATGAAGAGGTTGATGAATTATTCTACAAGCAGCTACAGGCTGTCTCAAGATCACCAGGACTTGTTCTTATGGGCAACTTTAACCTGCCAGGTATCTGCTGGGAACTTAACAGAGCAGAGAAGAGGCAGTCCAGAAGGTTCTTGGAAGATAGCTTCTTACACAGCTGCTGTGTGAGCCTACCAGGGGTAAGGGCTTGCTTGACCTTCTTGTTACAAATAGAGAAGGGCTGGTGGGGGATGTGGTGGTTGGAGGCTGCCTGGGCTGCAGTGGCCATGAGCTAATTGAGTTTTCAATATGCAGTCAAACTAAGAGGGGCATCAACAAAACCTCCTCTCTGGACTTCTGGAGGGCAGACTGCAGATTACTTAAGGAACTAACTCAGAAGGTACCTTGGGAAACAGCCCTTAAAAACAAAGGGGTGCAGGAGGGCTGGACCTACTTCAAGAAAGAACTCTTGAAGGCTCAGGAACATGTCCCAACATGCTGAAAGATGAGCCGATGGGGTAGACAGCTGACCTGGATGGGCAAAGAGCTTCTGAACGAATTAAGGGAAAAAAAAGAGGGTGTATCACCTTTGGAAAAAAGGGGAGATAACCCAGGAAATGTTTAAGGAGGTTGCTAGGTCATGTAGGAAAGAAAATAGAGAAACAAAAGCCCATTTAGAACTTAGACTGGCCCCTGTTGTGAAGGACAATAAAAATGTTTTTATAAATATATTAATGGCAAAAGGAGGGCCAAGGACAACCTCCACTCCTTAGTGGACATGGAGGGGAATATAGTAACAAAAGACGAGGAAAAGGCAGAGTACTTAATGCCTTCTCTGCCTCAATTTTCAACAGTAGGGTAGGTTGTCTTCCAGACAACTGGCCTCCTGAGCTGGCAAAGAGAGTCAGTCCCCCTGTAATCCAGGAGGAAGCAGTAAGAGACCTGCTAAGCTACTTGGATCCCCACAAGTCTATGGGACCAGATGGGATCCATCCATCCTAGGGTAATAAGGGAACTGGCAGATGAGCAGGCCAAGTCACTCTCCATCATTTTTCAATAGTCCTGGCTAACTGGAGAGGTCCCAGATGACTGGAAGCTGGTCAATGTGATGCCCATCCACAAGAAGGGCCAGAAGGAGGAGCCAGGGAATCACAGACCTGTCAGCCTGACCTCAGTGCCAGGCAAGGTTATGGAGCAGGTCATCTTGAGTGCAATCACACAGCACCTACAGCATGGCCAAGGAATCAGGCCCAGCCAACATGAATTTAGGAGGGGCTGGTCCTGCCTGATCAACCTGATCTCCTTCTATGACCAGGTGACCAGCCTGGTGGATGTGGGGCAGGCTGTGGATGTAGTCTGCCTGGACTTCAGCAAGGCCTTTGACACCGTCTCCCACAGCAAACTCCTGGCCAAGCTGTCAGCCTGTGGCTTGGACAGCAGCACTCTGTGCTGGGTTAGGAACTGGCTGGAGGGCCAAACCCAGAGAGTGGTGGTGAATGGTGCCACTGCCAGCTGGCAGCCTGTCACTAGTGGTGTCCCCCAGGGATCAGTGCTGGGCCCCATCCTGTTCAATATCTTTATTGATGATCTGGATGAGGGGATTGAGTCCATCATCAGTAAATTTGCAGATGGCACCAAGCTGGGGGCAGGTGTTGATCTGTTAGAGGGTAGGAGGTCTCTGCAGAGGGACCTTGACAGGCTGGACAGATGGGCAGAGTCCAGCGGGATGGCATTTAACAAGTCCAAGTGCCAGGGGCTGCACTTTGGCCACAACAACCCCATGCAGAGCTACAGGCTGGGGTCAGAGTGGCTGGAGAGCAGCCAGGCAGAAAGGGACCTGGGGGTACTGGTTGACAGCCACCTGAACATGAGCCAGCAGTGTGCCCAGGTGGCCAAGAAGGCCAATGGCATCCTGGCCTGCATCAGGAATAGTGTGGCCAGCAGGAGCAGGGAAGTCATTGTGCCCCAGTACTCAGCACTGGTTAGACCACAGCTTCAGTGCTGTGTCCAGTTCTGGGGTCCTCAATTTAAGAAAGATGTTGAGTTGCTGGAATGTGTCCAGAGAAGGGCAACAAAGCTGGTGAGGGCTCTGGAGCACAAACCCTATGAGGAGAGGCTAAGGGAGCTGGGGTTGTTTAGCCTGCAGAAGAGGAGGCTCAGGGGAGACCTTATTGCTGGCTGTAACTACCTGAAGGGTGGCTGTAGCCAGGTGGGGCTTGGTCTCTTCTCCCAGGCAGCCAGTGACAGAACCAGAGGACACAGTCTCCAGCTGTGCCAGGGGAGGTTTAGGCTGGATGTTAGGAAGAAATTCTTGACAGAGAGATTTGCCATTGGAATGTGCTGCCCAGGGAGGTGGTGGAGTCACTGTCCCTGGGAGTGTTTGAAATAAGGCTGGATGAGGAACTTAGAGCCATGGTTTAGTTGATTAGATGGTGTTGGGTGATAGGTTGGATTTGATGATCTCAAAGGTCTTTTCCAACCTGGTTAATTCTGTGATTTGTGATTATTTTATCTGTGAGGCCAGAAATTGTGGACAAAAAGCTTCATATTTAACAAGATCACCTGCCCACACAACCACATTATTTGTATGCACAGTCACTAGAACCCCATTTCCAAATCAGCTATGATGTGTAGGCCTCCTTTGTTTTGTTTTTAACTAGGCCTTTAATACCCCATACATAAACCTAAGCAGGTTTATTTTCTCAATGTTGCTTTTTTGTCTCCCTTAACGTTGGTGGTGAAAATCACCAAACTGTCTCCCAGTGATACATCCCCAGTTGGGATGAAGGGATATGAGTCCTCCGATTAGTAAAACTATGGTAATTTACATCAGCAGGTGATCTGGCCCTTGCAATACCCTTTGCTGCTTTGCTGCAAAAAGAACATTAATGGCTCTGTTTATCAGCCCTCTGCATGCTAAACAGTGTCTGATTCTCACTTATGTTCAGCCTTCCTTACAGCGCTCTGGATTTGGAAAGAGGCCTCCAAGAGAAGTGGAATTCCCAAGGGGGAACCTGTGGTTTTTGTTCAGTTACTCTTGTTTTGCAAAGGGTCTGAAAAAATAAGCATCCTCTGAATCTCATGCAGTTGCTAGCATGCCATTGTAAGTACTGGAACACTTGTAAAGTAATGACAAAACCTGCAGAAGGGTTAATGGGAGGGCAGAAAAAGTTACTGAAAATTAGCTGAACTGTAATTACACAACACAGGTCATTCCCTATTTTAGTTTGAAGGTTGCTGAATCTTTATGAGATACTAAAAATTAAAAAAAAAAAAGCCAGATTCAGCCAGTTGTTACTCTGCAATTCAACAATTATGTTGTAGTCAGCTGAGTAAATCTGAAGTTTATGCTGCTATGATCTTGTCAGTGCTGGGTTAATGGTTATACTTGATGATCTGAAAGGTCTTTTCCAATCTTTCCAATGATCCTGTGGTAAAAAAAGCCCTACTTGGAATGGCAGCTGGGAAACTGGAGTTGCTACCTGAGGTATTCATCGACAAATAAAAGAATGGACCAGTAATGACTCAATAATGACTATTCCTTCCAAAATTTTGGATGTGCTCAGCATACAGATGTGGAGGAAGTCTCCAAAATAGCACACAGGGAACTGACAGTGGCAAGTTCATATGTCACTTAGGAATCAGGGTTCAGTTCCAGGCCTTGGGGGTTGCTAAGATTCTGAAGGAGAACCTTGTTTCCTAAGAAGCTTTATCAGCAAGATTTATATACTCAAGTATGTTATGATCATATCTATCCCTTTAGTCACCTCCAACCTGTTCCAAACTTCTCCAAACCTGTTCCACAAATTTGACTGGGACAGAGGTTTGCACTCCTAGGAGGTTAAGCAGCCAAAAACAAATTCATCATGCTATAGAAAGGGACACTGTTGTGCAAACTCACCCATAAGCAGTTAGAAACCAAAAACTTTACAAGTGAAAAAAGCTTTATAAACATCTCAACATATGGCCAAGTTCTAGGAGGGCTTAATGTATAGGAAAAACCACAAACCAACACACAAGGGCAGCTTTATTATTGCTGACACTTGAAGGATGACTTGGTTGGGGGTTGGTTTGCTTTTTGCTGGTTTTGCTATTTGGGCAAGCAGAACTTTCCAAGCTCACTGTTTTACTGCAGTATTTGTGCTCAACTTATAAGATCACCAAAGGCAGCTCGACTTTGCAAAGTCAGCCACACTCATGCTCACATGACAAGCAGTCTCCAAACAGGCTGGAGTGTCTTCAGAGAAGGCTAATTATCAACCTACGTCAGACGTAAAGCAGCCTAGAATTTGACTTCAGCATCATCAGCTGCTTCAGACTAGAGCAGAGATGATACAATTTAACCTGGTTACATGGGTAAAGACTGGGCTACATGTCATTTGACCTGTTCTTTACAAGTCATCTTGTCCTTTGCTCTAGCTACTAAAATCTTCTATATTTTTTATTTCTAACTTTTCTTGCCATGAATGATGACAGTCATCAGTGCTGAGGTGATGCCAAGGATCCAGCTGCCCAAAATTTAGCATGAGAGGTCCACTTTCAAAAAAAGGTTTTCCAGAGAAATGAAGTCTTTCTGAAGAAACCAAACTCTCACTAAAATTGCTGAACTTAGAAGCTGCCCAGCAAAGTAAATGAGCCTGTCTTGACAATCTGCATGGCAGTCACACAGCCAGAGAATATCAAAGGAAACAACATCTAGCTAGACACCAATCCAGAGCAGAAAACTGGACAGTGCCTCATGCATCTGCTTTGTCTAATGCTCACCTGAACTGCCTGAAACCCGCACACAGTGGCACACTGTGAAGGACCACCCTGTTTCTTCCAACAGAACAATCTTGGCACATAATTATTAAGCATTCTGTTGTCACCTACAGGGACTCCACTGTGTGATTTTTCCCACCTTCTAACAACTCACTCAAGGTACTCAACTATTTTTTTTCCTTAAGGCATATCTGGGAGTCTAGGTAGTGATACCTGTATATTTATGATTTGTTCTGCTTATTTCTTCCCAACCCAGAGTGAACACGACTCTTGAGCTGCATAGCTGATCTGGAAATAGTAAGGGCTTTCTAGAAACATTTTCTAAACATACTTCAGTCTACACTTCAGTAAAATTCAAGTTCTTACGCACCTGATCTGTTAAAAAAAAAAAAAAAACAACCACAGAATAAAGCTTTCGGGAAGGGCTTTTGCCTCTTGAAAAGAGCTGGGGTTTGGTATTAGTTTTGTGTTAGTTTTTGGGGGGTTTGGGGGGATTTTGTTTGTTTGTTTGTTGTCGTTGGTTTTCCACAAACACTGTTTTCACCTAGGAGAAATAGGAAAGGAAGCCCATGGTGGAAGATGTGTTTTTAAAAATAAAGGCATGGGCAGTCGCTTCCACAAAGGCAAAGGAGGGCAGAGAATTACACTGTTAACAATACAGAGATGCATAGGTCATTGGTATTATATGCCATTCAAAATTGGGGTTTTTTTTTCAGTTTGTGGTAGTATCACATGCTATTGGATACTTGTCAGCCAACTCTACCCCATTCTGTAACTTGCTTTCCTCACACATCAGAACCATTTCAGCCTAATACAAATTGTGTTGACATCATGGATGAATTTTTTAAGAGCTAAGAGTGTTGGCCAAGCTTGATTTATAATTTCTACAGGTCTGCTTAAAATATGAAGAGACACAGGATGAAGGTGGCGGAATTGAGGATTTGAATGCTCTTTGAGTTACCCTCTGCACTTGAAAAAACCAACAAAACAAAACAACTAAAAACCAAAGACCAGGATACAGAAATTGAGGATAAGTCTTCAGAGAAGTTAGGTCCCCACCAGAATGGTAAGGTTGCATGGCAAAAGCACTTAAAGTTGAGACACTGGATCAGTCAGGAACACCAGGAGATGCTCAGCCCAACCTCCTGCTCAAAACAGGGTCAGTCATAGGATCATGTCAGAATGCTCATGGCTTCAACTACTCTGGACTGAAAAACCTCCAAAGATGAAGGCAGTATAACTGCTATGGGCAGCCTGCTCTGTAACATCTGACTCTAATCTTACTTCATAATATGAAGAACAGTGCCCTCCATTATTCAAATAAGTTTAATCACAAACAATCCTGACACTTATAACAATCCTGTGTGAACAGGACATCCATCTGCTATTCTGATCATAAAGTTAAGGCTGCCTGTATGATAAACTGATTCAAATTCCTTCCCTTTGCACAAATTCCATCCTTTTGCAGATGGCTGTCAAAACCACATAGGCTTTCCACTTCATCTAACGCCTGAAACTAGATCTGAAAGGGTAAGGGGATAAAACCAGGCTCACTAGAGAAGAGCCTAGGGATGGCATGCCAGTGTTGAAGGCAGTCCAGACTGCAGTGCATCTACACCAACACACACAGCATGGGCAGCAAACAGCAGGAGCTGAAAGTCATCAGGAAAGCTATGATAAAGTTGTTATCACAGAAACATGGAGGGATGACTGTCATGATTGGAGTGCTGCAATGCATGGCTGTAAGCTTTTCAGAAGGGATGGGCAAGGCAGGAGAAGTGGTGGGGTAGATATGTACCTCAGCTCCTTGTCTAGAGCTCAGTGAATGGTAATGATAAGATTGAGTGCTTCTGGGTAAGGATCACAGGGAAGGCCAGTAAGGCAGATATCCTTGTGGGAATCTATTATAGACCACCCACCCAGGATGAAGAGGCAGGTGAGGTATTCTAGCAGCAGCTAGCAGAAATCTCACATTTGCTAGCCCTCATTCTCATGATGCACTTGCACTTGCCAGATGTCTAATGGAAATACAACACAGCAAAGAAAGAGTCCATGGATTTCTGCAAGGGTATGAGAGGCAGCTTCCTTACCCAACTAGTAAATGACCCTACCAGGGCAGGTGTCCCACTGGACCTGCTATTTATTGCACCGAGAAGGACCTGTGTGTGATGCGGTGGTTGGAGGCTGTCTTTAGTGTAGCAACTGTGGGACGATAAAGTTTTCGATTCTTGGAGTAGAAGTGAGGTCACCAAACCCGCTGCCCTGGACCTCTGGAGGGCAGACTTCTGCCTGTTTTGGAGCCTGGTCAAGACAGTCCCTTGGAAGGCAGAGAATCTAGGAAGGCCAGACATTCTTCAAGAAGGAGGTCTTAGAGGTGCAGGAGCAGGCCATTGCCATGTACAAAAAGCCAAGCAGGCAAGGAAGAAGACCATCTTGACATAAACAGAGAGCTTTTGCTAGAAATCAGCAGCGGGGGAGAAAGAGTTTACCATCTTTGGAAGAAGGGGCAGGCCACTCAGGTAGACTGCAAGAATATTGTTGCAATATGCAATGAGAAAATTAGAAAGCTAAAAGATCAGATAGAGCTTGATCTGTTCATTGCTGTAAAAGATAATTTAAAATGTTTTAAAAAATACACCAGCAATGAAAAGAGACTCAAGGAAAAATTTCCATCTGTTAGTGGATACAAGGGGAAACATTGCCACAAGGGGTGAGGAAACCTGTGAGGTACTTAATGCCTTCTTTGCTCAGCCTTTAAGTCAGACCAATTGTTCTCAGGGTATTCAGTCCCCTGAGACAGAAGACAGAGTCAAAGAGCAGAACAAAGCCCCTATAATCCTAAAGGAAGCAGTTAGTGACCTTCTACTCCACCTAGATGCTCAGAAGTCTATGGGGCCAGATGGGAGCCACTTGAGGACACTGAGGCAGCTGGTAGAAAAGCTTGCCAAGCCACTCTTCATTATTTATCTGCAGTCCTGGCCAACTAGGAAGGTGCTAGTTGAATGGACGTTAGCAAATGTAACACCAATCTAAATGGGGCAGAAGAAGGATCCAAGGAACTACAGGCCTGTCATTGTGACCTTGATGACAGAGAAGTTTATGGAGCAGATTATCTGAGGGCCATCACATGGCATAGGTAGGACAAACAAGAGAACAAGCCCAGTCAGCATTAGCTCATGAAAGGCAGGTCCTGCTTGAAGAACCTGATCTCCCTCTATGACAAGGTGACCTGACTACTAGATGAAGTAAAAGCTGTGGATGTTGTTTACCTGGGCCTTAGTAAAGCCTTTGACATTGTCTCCCACAGAATTCTCATGGAGAAATGGACTACTCATGGGTTGGACAGGTATACCATTGCCTGGGTAAAATTTGGGCTGGCTGGCTGAACCCAGAGTGGTGGAGACAGTCTAGTCAGAGGTCTGTATCTAGTGGAGTCCCTCGGGGGTCAGTAGTGGGACCAGTGCTGTTCAATATATTCATCAACCTTGATAAGGGCACAGTGCTCTGTCAGCAAGTTTGCTGATGACACAAAACTGGGTGGAGTGGCTGACACAGCAGAGGGTGGTGCTGCCATTCAGTGAGACTTGGACAGGCTGGAGACATGGAGGGAGAAATTTAATGAAGTTCCACAAGGGAAAGAACAACCCCGTGGATCAGTATAGGTTGGGGACTGACCTGTTGGAGAGCAGTGAAGGGAAAAAGGACCTGGGGGTCCTAGTGGATGGAAAGTTGACCATGAGCCAGCAAGGTGCTCTTGTGGCCAAGATGGGCAACAGTATCCTGGGTTGTATTAGCAAGGGTGTGGTCAGTAGGTTGAGAGAGGTTCTCCTCCCTCTCTACTCTGCCCTGGTGAGGCCACACCTGGAATAGTGTCCAGTTCTGGGCCCATCAGTTCAAGATGGACCTCAGGGAACTGCTTGAAAGAGTCCAGTGCAGAGCCACAAAAATGGTTAAGGGAGCAGAACATCTTCCTTATGAGGAGAGACTGAGGGAGCTGGGGCTCTTTAGCTTAGAGAGGAGGAGACTGACAGGTGACCTCATTAATGTTTATAGATATGTAAAGGGTGAGTGCCAGGAGAATGGAGTCAGGCTGTTCTCGGTGATGCCCAATGCAGGACAAGGGGCACTGCGTGGAAGTTGAGGCACAGGAAGTTCTATGTGAACATGAGGAAATTTTTTTTCACTGTGAGGTAACAGAATACTGCCCAGGGGAGTTGTGGAGTCTCCCTCTCTGAGATATCAAAATCCACCTGGATACATTCCTGTGTGATCTGCTATAGGTGATCCTGCTCTCGCAGGGGGGTTGGACTGGATGATCTTTCGAGGTCCCTTCTATCCCCTAACATTCTGTGATGTTAAGACTTATTAAAGCATAATACAGCAGTCTAAAGAGATCACGAACTCCAGCAAGGCAACAACAAAACTGCAGCATCAGTGCCTTCAGTTTCAAAATTTACACAGAAGATGGCTGAATTCTGCCTATGCACCAGAAAATGCCCCACTAGTCAAATCTATTTTTGCCATACTAGCTTCCAACAGGGTGTATTTCTCACATTAAAGACATTTTATCTCTGCCACCTGATGCCATGCACACCAGATACAGTGTATGAAATGCTTGACTTCCACTTCAGCCTCACTTTGCATCAGTCTGCTTAAGTAACATGACTCTTCCCAAAACAAACAAGTCTTACCACCTTGTGAGTGACCTTCTTAATTCTCCTCACTTGCATTCTTAGCTTTCAACTAGCCTCCCTCTTACACAGTGTAGCACATACAATTCACAAGTGACAAAGCTGATTCCTTAATAGGCTTGCAAACCAACAGATCCTTTCCACCAACTCTGAAGCAAAGCAAATCCTGAACTGAATTCAGAACACAAGACTACCCTCGTTGCAGCAGCAGCTGGCAAAGCCACCATAAAATGCAATTTACGTCTCTCCTACAGACGGTCACGCTAAAGAGCTGTACCCACCAGCAGCACTCCTCTGTTCTCCTATCCTGTGTGTGAACAAAATCACCACTTTTGTTCATGGCAAACCAAGGGTCAGTGTTTCAGAAATGTCAGTTTGGCACTGATTTTGAACAGCAGCATAGGCACTTTGTGCCCTTTTTAAAACTGTGTGTAGAAAATGGTCTTTTGTGCATTTACCACCTTACGATTTCTGTACCAGTAAGAAAGTTACTTCAAATTCTGAGAAACATGAAAAACAATATAGCTATGCACTCACTAAGTCACAATTTCTTACTGCAGCTGAAAAAAAACCCATAAGGCTCTTTTGTTTCATAGCCCTATTTCACATATTCTGGTAGCTTCTTATCTCAACACTGCTGATCCTCTGAGTACTTGCAGTTTTTGTGGCAGCTTCCCACAAGTCACAATGTAAGACATGTACTTACGGGTCACAAATTGCACATTCATGCTCTAGAGGCATACTACTATTAGAAACAGTTACCCAAATGAACTTTGCAGCACTGATCCACTGGCACAACCCTGCCCTTTGCCAAAGGTAGTTTGACATTTTACATAGAGGTATCACTGCTTGCTTTATTTGTATTACTACAAAATGCAGAGTTTTTGGGTCTCTCATTCCCTCACTTCAAGCAGCAAAGGCTCCTGAAAAGACTCAAAGAGCAGATCAAGTCTTAACATTGTAACATGGAGCTAGAATTAAAATCAAATTACTTTTTTCCTCCATCTTTAAGCAGGAGCACCTCAGTGTGGTTAGACTACTCAAGACTACATGATGTGTGAGATCTATACTGAAGAACAAACTGGTCTGTTTCATTTTATGCTCTGTTTTGTAACCTCTTTGTCACCTCTTGGTTACAGTTGGGTTTAGATGCAAAGTGCTAAACAAAGAGCTACTGGCTGAAAAGGAACTTGTCATTTCTTTGTTTTGGAAATCTTGAATACAAATGTTAATCCTGTTTCAAACTTGTCTAACTTGAGTTTATTTATACATGCAGAGTTCCTCCAAAAACTTGTTCATCAGCTCGGTCTCTATTTGGTCGTGCCATGTTACTACATTCTTCCCAACCTACAACACTATGTAATCCTTTCAGGCATGCCCTCTCACTAATACAACTGCCACTTCCAGATGCCACACTTCCACCTCATCTCCTCCCAGAAGAAATCTCTGTGCCAGGGATAGTGTTTCATTTCATGCCCCACCCAGAAGACTGACGATTTCCTTATACAATACCTCAGCTCCTGTCTTTGAAATACAGTTTCTTCCATTCTCTAATATGAGCCAGTAGCATTCCTTTTGCAGCTTGCATACTTCCATTAGTGCAAACAAAACAAACCAACCAAACAAAAACCCCCAAACATGGAGATTTAGGGTAAAGATACGGTAGTGGTGGAGGGAAGGAGTGCTCTTAATTAAAAAACATAATTTAAAAAAGATGTACCTGAAGACTTTGACAAATTCTACAGGTACAGCCATAGGAGCACTTGGGAGACACTGCCCCATTTTATTAATCTTTGGTTGCTGCACATGTATAGTCAAATGCTTCACATTACAAGGGCAGCAATGAATCATTTCCTCGGATGGCAAACAGAGCTGCCTGCTGGAATAACTGTTTACTTCTAGTCTATCGTATTGAAAATCCCTATCTCAGGCAACAAAAATTTAAAGGAAATTGCTTCTTGCCCTCTGCAGCACACAGTATTCACATTTTCATAGAATCATAGAATCAGTCAGGGTTGGAAGGGACCACAAGGATCATCTAGTTCCAACCCCCTTGCCATGGGCAGGGACACCTCACACTAGATCAGGCTGGCCAGAGCCTCATCCAGCCTGGCCTTAAATACCTCCATGGATGGGGCCTCAACCACCTCCCTGGACAACCCATTCCAGGGTTGTTGAGCCATGTCCAAATAAAAAGATAGCAATTTTGAAAGCAAAAGAAACTTTGCATTCTAGATCTCTAGGCACAAGTGCATAGGTATACATAACACAAAATCTTTGCTTAAGTACTACTTTCAGCATTAGATTTTCACCAAAGCCATATAGCAGATACTGTTTGGTAAGAGTTTGGTGAGGAAAACTAGAATTCATTTTGTCATGAAGTAGCAGTATCTTCAGTTGTGTACTACTATTACTAAAGAACATGCAAGTGTCTTTAGCAACAACATTGCAGTGTGCATAGTAAGTGTCCTGATCCCAGTGTTTTCCTAAAATGGGCTTTGACTAGAACTGGAGTTAAATCACACAGCACTTACAAGACAAACAGGCAATCAGGCCCAGTCAGCATGGTTTTATGAGGGCAGGTCCCGTCTGACTAATCTTATCTCCTTCTACAATAAGGTGACCTTCCTAGTGGATGAGGGAAGTGCCATGGACATTGTCTACCTTGGGCTTTAGCAAAGCCTTTAACACTGTCTTCCACAGCATTCTCCTTCAGAAACTCATGGCACAAGGCTTGGATGAATGCACACTGCACTGGGTAAAAAGCTGGCTGGATGGCCAGGCTGTAATGGAGTTAAATCTGGCTGGTGCCCAGTCACTAGTGCTGTTCCCCAGGGTTCAGTATTGGGGCTGGTTTTCTTTAATATCACAGTACACAGTACAATGACCTGAATGAAGGGAATTGAGTGCACCCTCAGTAAATTTGCAGATGACACCAAGCTCAGTGGCTGCAGTGATCTGCTAAAGGGGAGTCTCTGCAGCAAGATCTGTACAATAAAATTAGCCTTGATCCCTTGGTCTAAATTTAACAAGGCCAAGTGCCAGGTCCTCCACCTGGGTCATAACAACCCCCATGGCAAACTACTGATGTGGGGTTGTATGGTTGGAAAGCTGCAACTCTGAGAGGGACCTATGGTATAGGTTGACACTCAACTAAATGAATGTGCAGTGTTCCCCGGTGGCCAAGACAGCCAGTGGCATCCTGTCTTGTATTAGAAACACTGTAGCCAGCAAGAACAGGGAGATGCGCTCAGCACTGGCAACGCCACACCCCTGTTACTGTGCTCGCTTCTGGGTCATTAACCACAGGAAGGACATCGAGGTTCTGGAGTGTGTTCAGAGAAGGGCAATGAGGTTGGTGAAGGGCTTGGAGCACATAACCTCTGAGGAGCATCTGTGGGAGCTGGGGTTGTTCAGTCTAAAGAGAAGGCTGAAGTGAGACCTCATTTTTCTCTACAAGTACCTGAAGCGTCAAGCAACAGGAGTAGAAGAAATGGTTTCAAGCTGCACGAGGGGAGGTTCGGGCTGGATGCTAGGAATGCTTCTTCACAGAGAGGGTTATCAAACATCAGAATGGTCTGCCCAGGGCAGAGGTGGAGCTGCTGTCCCTGGATGTGTTTAAGCAGCATGTGGGCCTGGTGCTTAGGGACAAGGTTTAGGATTGACCCTACAGAGCTGGACCAAAGGTTGGACTGGATGATCTTTGAAGTCTCTTCCAAGCAGATGTTTTCTGTGATTCTGTAAATTGTGTTATTCATATACATTTTTCTTTCCTAGTCAGTAAGAAGCTAAAAGTTAAGGAAATAAGTTGAGTGCTAACAACTCCTTTTTTAACCTGAGGGTCATATATCCTATGAGGAAACGCGAGAAATACAGCACTGGAACTTGACAATTACAAGTGTCAGCAGTATCAGCTACAGCCTGCAGTCAAACTCCAGCCATCAGTGATCAGTCATGTGTTTTGTAGTACATCATATATTTCATTAGAGATCAAACAAGCCTACTGCTCTGGACAGTTTAGTGATGTCACAAAATTAGGTGATTATAAAGCCACAAATTACATAACTAATTTTGAAACAAAGTTTTTCAAAAGGTAAGTGTGTTGAACACTTTGCTGGGCAAACCAGGCAAGAACTAAAACATCTACTGCCCACGATGTTCCTTCTTCACTCCCACCTTATTGTTCCCATTGGATTCTATAGCATTTTCAAGCACAGAACCTCTGGATTAGTTTTGTGCACAGGCAGAGCTGGGCTTGAGAGAAATAAGCAAAAAACTTCAACATTAACATTCTTGCCTTCAAATGTCTGTAAAACCAAATGAAAAGTCTCCAATGAAATCACAGGTGACAGATCTGCTTGTATTACTTGAGGACTTGGCTTTGTATCTCCCATTTTCATTCATTCATGTGTATTCTCTCAAGGTAAACCTGACACTTCAGTATCAGAGCCAGTTCAACTTCCTGAGTGTTTATCACTCAAAGATGTTCTTAGTGCAGTAAGAGCATATGGTCAATCCATTCTATTGGGTTTCAGTTATATTCAGAAAAGGATTCTGGACAAGGTTCATGAACCATAGCATTATGATGCAGCTGAATAGATGATGTAAGAATAGGCAGTTACAGAACTAATATGACTTCAGAGTAACTTCTTTGATCCCAATCAGAAATGCATTATGAATAGTTTTTCTTAGAAGTTTTACAACAAAGGTAAGGACTCCAGTACCAAAACTTAGGAAGAAATACTTTATTTTCATAGCTACAGTTCACAAAGCCCTGAGGAGACTGCTCCCTAAATCCCCAAGATATCTGCAGCAAACAAGGTGAAAAGCACTCTGTGCAGAAAATTCCTGGTAGTACTCTTGGCAGAAAACAAGATGCAGTACAGACAGGCAACTTAACTTACTCAGGTCACGCTTACCTTTGGAACACTCTTAACTTTTGGCAGCAACTATGAGGAAATACATGATTTTCCCTGGCAGGTATCCCCAGTTTTTGCTAGCATATAAGCTCAGACACACTTTGTTCATCACAAGTCACACAAGCACTGTCCCACTGATGAAAAATGGGAACAGAATTAATACTAAGGCTTCAGCCAGAGCTGAAGCTTTAAACTCCTCAGTCACTAAGCACACAAAGTTACCAATGACCAAAGTTAATCTTTCTTTTCAAAAAGAAAGAGCTCGATACTCTTCAATTAAAATACATTTCTAGTAAGTAAACACATCAGAATCAAAATTGGAGGGAGCAGACTGAAACACCAACAGACATTTTTGCTTTAATCCTCCTAGAGAAGGATTGGTTATTTCTAATGGCAGTTTGATCAGTACAGAAGATCCCCACAAACTAAAAGCTTTTGCCTTAGTTATTAGCTAGGTAGTACAATACATTCAGGAAGTCCTTTTATCAATTTGGCATTTTTCAAGTACCTATCAGCTGGTCCTTCTACAGATTGCAAATGGAGTGCTATTGAACATTCTGCTTGCAGAGTGTTAAATCAAAATTCATCTCTTCCAGTCCAGAAAAAATACTGAGGATCCTATTTTGCTGAAATCTACTGTCTAACTCAGGTATTTATATTAACTTCTCTAAAATGAAAGCACTATGAAAGACTTATTTTCTATTTAGCAATATCACACCTTCTACTGATAATGATAGATTTGGGTTGTGCTACTGATCATTTAGACATCTATGAGATCTTAAAAGAATAAAACCTGAATAATTAAAATACATACTAACTGGAAAAAAACATCACGGAAGCCAAAGGAAAAAAAGAAAAAAGAAAAAGGCTTTAACACATTTCACTATTTTGTGCAGGTAATTGTTTAACAGACTACGGCTAACCAATGAAGAAACAGGATACAAATAAAAACATTACAATCTCTCACTTTCTTCTCTCCAGACACTTGACTTGTACTTTGCTGCTAGGCAGTAGTTAAAGAGTTAATCCACCAATACACAATCTAGGCAGAAAATTTTTCAGTTGTGCCACTAAATCGCTAATATCTCATCATTATGTTGTACCACTATTCATATCTTCTTGGTTACTGTAGAGATAGATTTTTAATCCAGGTAATTGGAGTACAGCTGTAAAAACTCAAAACATCCCCAAGCTGCATTCAGGAAACGTCACACGTGGTATCTTTCTATCAAACTGGAATTTGTATTCTTTGCTAGCATTGCAACAAAGAGCAAAATTGTCTCCAAAACTCAATGTATACTAAAAGAAAGATAGTTACACTTTGTGATGACTTAAAAAAAAAATGTCAGTAGGTCCCAAGCAGTAAGATTCAAAACTCTCTAAGCACAGCTTATTTTCCATAGAAAGATATGAGTGGAGATTCTTTTGGGTTGGAATAACTTGTTTACTTGATATCTCAAGTTATGAGCATCTCTTCCTCAAATAACTCCAAAAACAGTCCTTACTGCCCAGAAAGAGCTTGATCATTACAATTAGCTCACGAGCAACAGAAACCAGTACCTGTAGATGCTTACACCTGTATTATAAAAGCTGGTTTGACAAAGGCAGGAAGATGAATTTTGATTTAATTAAAGTCTCACTGTTGTGAACAGAACTGAAGCTTGCATTTTGTTTGCTGGCAGAAAGAAAAAATATTCAATTCACAGGAGCGTGTGTAACAAAACCAAACATGCAATCTACTGCTTTCAAAACTTTTACTGCAACATAACATCAAAGTGAACACTTTCCCCAAAAGAAAAGATGTAAACAGAGTGGTAATTTTACCTGTATGTATATAGCTTCTCAGATCATTTGAAGGGGGGAAAAGGTGGAGCTGACATTTCTCAGTGATCAAGACACTTGGAAATCAAATGGGTTTTCATTTGGGAAAAAAAAAAAAAAGCCAACATTGTTTTAATCCAGCTTTAAACAAAATACTGTGCTTCTTGCCCTACCTTCACACATCTGAAAAAGCAAAATGACTGCCCAGGTTTTGGTATTCCTTTGTATGTTTACTCAGATTTTTTTGGATTTCACAAAGATGATATCCAGTGTTGCCATAAAATACAGAATGTAGAATCTAGATAGCACAGGCTACTTCCAATACCAATATTAAGCAGAAAAGACCACGAAGCAGGGCATTACACTACATTTCTGGAATTAGTATGGTCAGAGTGAAAACCTGCAAAAAGGTAACCTACAGTTTATAGAAGAATTTAATTATCTGCAGAAGCTGATTTTTGGTTGCATATTATTTTACACTGTGTGATTTTTCTGCATCTGCTAATTTAAAGCAGACAGCTTGATGCTTTCTTTGCTTTGTTTCCTATGTTCTTTTCTCCTCCCTTCCCCATATACCAAGTATTATGAATATAAACCACAACATCCCAGACAATCCAGTGAACGAAAGTAGTGTAATGCACTGGTGTGAGGTGTGAAATTAAAAAAAAAGAAAAGATCTCTCAGTCTTCATCAAAGTTCTGCTGTAGGAGAAAGTTGGCAGCCAAGTTTTCATTCTTCTCACACGCAAAATATGCCTGTATCACAAGTCCTTCAGGAAATCCTAATGCCTTCAACTGAAGAAAAGAAACACATTTAGAAAGTATGTTTTGTATGTTAAACTTCTTTGTATGTCTACTATCTTGAGATGGCACTTAAGCAATTAATGCCTTCTTAAAATAAACATTGCTACCCAGCTCAATGCAGCAGTTAGAGAGCAAAGAATGAGAAGGTGTTGCTCCTGTCTTTAAGCAAGCAGAACCCTCACTTGAAAAAGTAATTTGAATTAATGTAACAAAGCACTGTCAAACACTTCACTTTTCTTTCACTGCCAGAGTAAGTCACTGCAACAGACCTGGGTCACAATGATGTCAGGAAGCATCGGTACATTGCGCTGCTGCAGGAGAACACTTTCAACAATGCCCATTTTAAACTATGGATTATACAAAGCTCAGGATTTTTAACAGAAGCTGCCTGCAACAAAAGCTTCCAGGCTGTGATCACCAGTAGGCAGCCCAACCCACCACATTAAACCACACTTTCAATTATTCCAACTGGGCTTAGATTTCTTAGAAAACAGACTACATGCTGTGGCCAAGAGAACTAAGTTATGCGCAATCTGGTTTTCAGAAGTCAAGTAACTAGTTAATGCCTGGGACACTATGACAATGGAGAATGAGAATACTACAGAAGAGCTTATTACTAAGCTCAGGGGAGTGAGCCTACACTTAAAGACATTCAGCAAACCAATCCTGTTTTAACAAAAACCAAGAATATAAAGATTTTGTTAAAATCCCCACAGCACCTGCAAGGTATTTTACATACAGGGCAGATCTAATCTC
This sequence comes from Indicator indicator, assembly GCF_027791375.1. Lineage (NCBI taxonomy): Eukaryota > Metazoa > Chordata > Aves > Piciformes > Indicatoridae > Indicator > Indicator indicator. The sequence goes on along the minus strand of NC_072053.1, from coordinate 66,567,084 downwards.
TGCAGTCAGCTGTGTCCTATTATCCTTTATCAGCCATTCTTAGATTCAATTTCATGCTTTCAAACATCATGAAATGTCAGTGTCAGTTTGTAATACACCTAAATTTTGAGGTATATCTTCCACGGAAAGTTGTGTTTTGGAATGGGTTGTAGAAGTAATGCTTTCCTGTAGAAAATCATTTTTAAAAGCAAATGCAGCTGACTAGAGATGATCAGACTAATTTTATTAATTGTCAATTTACTTGAGATCTATCTACCTATATCAAAATGTTCTTTTCTGATGATCTTTACATAAGCTTTTGCTTTGCCAATTGAAAAACATTGTCTTTAACATACAAAACCACTACTGTGGTATGGCATCTTTGCAATTTGTTCTAGGAAAAAAATCTCAGAGGCGTTGCCATCTATGCAAATCCATATTTAGTCAGTGTTACACACAGTATTTACGAATGCAATACTACACCCCCAAGTACATTTTAGTAGAAATGTTTACCTGTATTTTTAGAAAGCTATAATTAATTCTTATGGATAGACAAATAATTGGATTAAGTAGCACCTTAAACTAATCCACTCAACTGTAAGAGCTCTTACTATCCAAATACTCTGCAAACAGTGCTCACAGACACACCTTTGTACCTGGAAACCTATCACAGCACAGTCTAGAACAGTACTGTCTGAGGCTTTTGAAAGAGGAACTATTCCCCCAGTTCCTGTTCCTGAGAGAAAACCATTCACTCATCAGTTATTACAGGCAGCTTCTGACAGTTAAAAAGATTCTGCATCTTCTCAAGACAGATTCAAGGGATTCTAGACTCAACTGCTATAAAGCTAGAAGAGGCATGACTGAAACAAGACTACAACAGCTACAAAATATCAATGTAAAATATCAACAATGATGCAGAACTACTGAGCATAAACAAAGTTTAAGACATGTCTTAAGCATGCACCAGTCAACGCTGGCAACACCCAAGCAATGATTCAATGGCTTACCCTTTCAATAGCTTCCTTTTCTTGAGGTGTTACTTGAATGTAGTTCATATGACCATTTCCAGCTTCCACTACGCCTCCAGTGCTGGCACCATCATCACTGCCACTTAAACCTTGGTGGGACTCTAGAACTGGCTCATTCAACATATGAATAAAATGCTCCTGGTGTTGGCTTATTTGCTGTGATGCATGGAGAAATAAATACATTGAAATAAAGCATGTTTAAACCTGTCAACAGGCAAGTGTTTATTTTCAGTGAGTATGTAGGAAAAAGAATGTATACAAAGAAAAATTACTTCTAGCTAAGAAATGGAACTTCATGTTGGAGTTCAATTGCAGTGACCCTTCCCTCCTCCTGATGCCCTTTGCACCCCTTACACACTCACAATCTTTTCTAATGTCATAGAAAATATGTTCTGTAGAACAACAACTTTGCTGGAAACACAAAACCAGAATGTTGAAACTGCTATTAGCACACTCTCCCACTTAACATCCACATATCCATTTCTTGTACAGCTAAATCAAAATTAGCAGCATTATTTTGTTGTTTTAAGATTCACCTGGAGTAGTTGAGGGTTTTCTCGTCCAATCTGCTGTAGCAATGCTGGTAACAGGGAAGGATTTTGTTGAATAATTTGTCTCATCTGCTGGAACTGAGGCTGATTTCTTAGAAACTCAAGTGGATGTCCTGAAAATCAATGAGGTAATGTGTTTTTTTAAAATTTACCAAGATTCTCAATGAAGTATATTCCTGTATGATATAAGAGTAGACAGAAAAAGGACCTGGAAGCAGACAATACATTCCCCACTGAAGGTCAGAAGAGCTTGCTTCCTCACACCAGCTTCCTCTAGCTTTAAGCAAGAATTATTTCTGCTAAGGTTAAATGATGCATTTTGCTCTCACTCAGCCTTAAGGTCAACAGTCTCTGTCGTTGATCTCCAGCACTTTTCTCTGTATGTTTCACCTCTTGAGTAAACTCACTTAGAGACATTTACTCACTACTGTCTTGCATCTATGCCTACAACAGAGTTCTCTACCTCCTCCAGGTCAGTTCTGTCCTTCTTAAGCAAGTCTCCCCTTCCCATACGATTACATACTGCCTTGAATGCAGCATAATCTGAAAGTTGTCTGAAACACCCCACTCCTCTTTATGGACAATGTCAGGTGCACCTGTCACTATTACTTTTAACACTCCAGCATCTATTAAGGCTTACATCTTGAACACCATCACTGCCACAACCTCAGACAAAGTTTTCCTACTCCTTGCTTATGCTCTTTTCATTTATTTCTTCTTGAGACAGAGGTCTCTCCGGACTCCACGTCTCAGCAGACTCCAATCACTCTGTTCGGTGCTCCACTGCTGAGTGAAGAGCCCTAGGTTATGGATAAGTCTCTCAGGTGCTACACCTCGTGGCCTCACTGCAGGTTTCTCCTTTGCTATTCTAATTTCCATATGGTAAAGGAGTAAGTACAGTGACGGCTGACAGCACACAGCTAGCCACAGAAGTAGGAAGCCAGGGTTTAAGTGGGAGAAAACACACCCTTTTCCATGTCTGTGGTTTTACATTTAAGTCCAGAATACTGCATCAAAGGAATTGTGCAAGTTCACAGAAACTTCATGTTTTATTCCAGGTATACCCACAATGTAGCAAGCCATTCGTTCCAAGCAAGTACCATACTTGAAACTTCCATATTATAGCTCTAAGTCAATTCACTTTTATCAGTTCACACACATGAGGAACTTAAAATTCACTGGAGCAGAGAATGGTTAAGTATGAGTCTTTATCACACCCTTTCAAATATAACCTTTCTTACCTCCTAATGAACTAGTAGTTGTAGGTATAGTTGCTACTGATGCTGCCACTGTTGAAGATTGAGGGGCACCAGTGTTTGATGCTTGAGGGGGTTCAGCCACAGCTTGATTATCTCCTGGGATACCCTAAAGCCACAGTTCACATAATTACCTACAGAATACTAAAGGATTTGTTTTATTGCATGTATTAGCTTTCAGAATGAAGGAAAAAACATAAATGCTTTCACTGCAAATACAAAGCAAGGTGCTGTGACAGGTATGCCTTTACAGCTACAAGAGAACACTGTGAAAAGAGCAATTTATTTTTTACAAGAAAAATACGAGGTCTGTATAGTACTGCATCACTTTAAAATACATTTTGCTCCACAAACAAATGCTTGCTTTGATATTTGATATCAGTGACAAAGTGAAACTAAATGTAGTGTTACAGTCTCTTAGAGTGTTACACAAAAGAGGAACACCATTGTAGTACAGACGATGAGTGAGACTACAGATGCCATACAACCTGGCAAGAAATTAAGAGATATAGGAATATGGCTCCTTGGACCTCTTTTCTCAATGCGACAGCTTGACAGCGCTTATTTAGTGCAGCTTACGTATGAATCGGTCTGTAGGTTATCAAATTTTAGCAGTCCAATAGAAAGTTAGCTTGTATTTTTTTGATTTTCCACACGCAAGCAACTCTGTATAGGAACTAACTGCTCTGAAGGATGAAATGGACACATTGACAAGAAGAACAACTGCAGTGAACTAGAACGTGGGTTACACAACTAATACAGACCTTTCTCCTACACAGAATCTTTCAAACTTACCACCCTAAATCATTTTCTACTGTCACTGAATCCTGCACCAAATGTGTCCTTTCCTTCCCTCTCCCTCAGGCCTAGAAACTTAGGCAGCTTGACGTGGGACAAGCACAAAGAAAGGTTCCTAGACGATTACAGGTCCTGGTGGCACAGGCAAGGAAACCTGGCTGACAGGAACCCCAAAGGGGCAAGTCTTTAGTGAGGACAAAACAAAAAGTGAAAGAGTAAAATGTAGGCAAAATAAAATGCTCACCATTAAAAGGTATTCCACTGCTCTGTCAGGATTGTTGAAGCTTGCCCTCAGCGCTGCAATTACTTGCTCTCGTTCATAGCCCATTGACATGATCTCAGTCACCATATTCTCATATGACTGACCTGTCACTAGAAGTAACAGGACCACCATTGGAAGGGAATAGGAAAAAAAAACCAAAACAACACCACGAAAAAGTTTCAATGGACAGACTTAATTTCTATCCAAATTTGAGTCACTCATTACAGTGTTAAAAATTGCTCATATTAAACTTGCCATGGTTCTCTTTTAACACCTAATATATTCTGGTGGTTTCATTACACATTGGAATGGAGTAGTAGAAAGCAATGAGCACAATGCAACCTTCTACTAAAAGAAGCAGCATTTGTGATACTTGGGATACTTGTGATACAATTCAATGCACTCAATGCTTTCATCTAAGAGCAAGAACATCCTCACAGATACCGTTCAATTCCTAATGCAATCAAGAAGTTTCTTGCAGCGTATGTTTGGAAATTAAACCTTCTAGGTAGAAATCTGCCTGCCAAACTTAGCTACTTAGGTTTGTCCAAATAAAAACTTTACGATGCCATGGCTAGAGAGATAACAAAATAGTGATGACTCTGAATCGTATATTGCTACACGCTCATGATGATGAACAAAGTCATTTAATCAACTTAAAGTGGACTAACTGAAGTCAGACTGGAGACTTAGAAGTTCCATCTAGGCTCTGGCGAATGAGTTAACCTTGTTTAATTAATACTTATTTGACATGACATACATCACATCAAGTCCCCCACCTGCAGCTGCTGGCAAAAAAGGGTATGAACTATATATAAAGCAATTTAAGGACAACTGATTACTACACTAATGATACCATAGTGAAAAATATTACCTCTTTTCATAATCCATTTAATTTCCCTTCCTTAAAAGCAGACAGGTTTAAGAATTAAAAAAAACCCAACTATTCTATTATAAATTGTAACTGAGAAACATCTTAATGGTTATCTTTGTATGCAAAAAATGGGGGTGGGGGTGTGCAGGAACCCAAAACAAACCCAGGCATTCAATGACTATCTCCTTCCTCAGAAAAAGGTATTCCACATCTCAGTGGAACTCTGTTACTGACTCTTAACATTTGCAAGTTAGCAGCAGGAAAAACTGAAAACATTTTTTAAAAAGTAGAGAAAAATACTGCTGGAGCTACTCTGTTAAGACAAGTCACAATTAAAAGAACCAAAAAACCCCAGTAAGTGTCATTCCCTTAGGGAAAACATGTTTAAACTCAAGCCAAGATTAGCACAACCACATAGACTGACAATTTTTAAGGAATGCTTCTAAATAACCAGTGAATGTACGACTGAGGGCAATACACTCAAGAACAAATAATACAACAGCCCTAGCCCGAAGATATTTTTGTATTACCCATAAAGATTTAAAAGAAAATGCATTTACACCTCTTGACTAATTCGAGAATTTCTTGTTCAGACTTCAGACTAATAGTCCTGAGTTTCAGTAGTGCTAAGTTCATGTCTTCATGCACAGCCACAAAATCAACAATTTTATGTGTACTTTCATTATTCCAAAGACATTAACATTTTTTTTCAACCACCTAAACTAAAGATACATACTCCTGCACATATTTTCAGAGAAGCAAAACAGCCAAGCCAGCACCGTGGTTTTGCTGAACCTACTGCTCTCTCACACAGCTCTAGTTTACCCTTGCTACTGCTAACTATTAAAATGTTCAAAGTAAAGAGCAGACAGAACACTTTTTGATCTATCTGCAACTTAAACACTTGCACAGTGCCTTTTCAATACATGCTGGGTATAACAGTACAAAAGATTTGATACAGATAAAAAAAGATGCAAAAAGATCTACTTGCTCTAGATAGACTGCTACATAAGTCACAATTAAAAGCTGAAGAAGGAACATATAGGAATTTAGGAACATATACTGCAGTTACAATCTACTTACACAAGTTATGGAAAAGTAACAGTAATTCAGGAACTGCACACCAGCAATGAGAAGATGTAGACTCAGGCCTATCTCTACATAGTGATACTGGGTATGTTCGTGAGGTCAATGCTGAACTGACTGTGCTCTTTGCTTTCATCTTTCAAATGACATTCTAAAGCTGGATTAACTTTCAAATCTAGTTCATCACATTCCCCACAGTAATTCTTGCCCCACACCCCAAAGAAATCTTAGGCTGCTCTAGTGAAAGGTAGCGTTTCACAGGAGCTGCAAGACATGCAGATCTTCGTGTAGCACAAAGCTACATCAATTTTCAGTGTAGCTAAGAAGAAAAAAACAAAAACCCCCAACTAAGCTGTAGAAACCAACCCCTGTTTTTCAAGTGGAGTCAGGTGTCTTCAGACAATGTAATTGAGAAGCCATAGCAAGAACATGCCTAGGATCCTACTTAGAATGTAAAAACATATTACATAAACTCAGGCAAATTTGGTTTTAGATAGTTTCTAAAGAAAAAAACCCAAGGAGCTCATGCTTACTGCCTTTGAAAATTTTTGGCATATAATCCTTGTAGTATGCTTACACAGAAAATTACACTCAGTGCTTGTTATTCCCCAGCTGTTAGGGACATGACATCAGCTGCCAATCAAAGAAATTTATTTTAAATGGATGGTAAAGTGATGCTCTCCAGCTGCATGAAAGGAGATTATTTTTCGTTGGTTCTAAAGATGACTAAGTGTGATAGTTTGAGGCTAGTCTGGTAAAGTTAATGCTGCGAGGGGGAATTTCAACCTGCCACACCAAGTCAAGATCACCATGTTGGTCGTTGTTAACACGAATGTTTGTGATGACCACACCCCAGCCATCAAGGTACAACGAATGGTTAATGAAACATGCATCAGCTTTGGTGGCAGCACTTTAAAAATGTAACAGAACTCAACTCTGCTATTTCAGTTTATGCACTTCCTCAGCCTTTAACAGTGTATTGTAACAAAATACCTAAACTGCAGTTAAGACTACACCTGGTGGCTACCAAAACCACACTTAAAATATTACTACTGCTCCTGAAACACCTTGGGGTGCTGCATCAAAACACCTGCTTACAGAGGTAAGATGAAAATGAAAATCTATGTTCCACTTATTTCTGTGCCTTAATTTATTTCACTCTAAAATCTCCATTCCTCTAAAAAAAAAAAAAAAAAAAAAGGTAAGTAAGAACAAAGAGTTGTGGGTTTGCATGGTAATTTTCTAGATACCAGAACCAACGTAAATGAGGGGCAGAACTTCCTATTATTTTTATTCTGTTTACTCCACTGACATTTAAGCTGTCAAAAGAAAAGCAAAGTGACTACTAAGTATAAGGAAACATTCATTACTCAAACCAGAAAGCAGCAGATTTGGTGCAGTTATCTAATCTAAACATGTCAAAAGAAAATCCTGTCAAAGGTGGAACAAATAAATGATAAAGGCAGCCATTTTATCAGATATGCCCAGTAGAAAGAAAAGGTGAGAAAAAAATGCATATACACATTTATATCCAGTCTTCTGTTCAAGCCACTTCAAACTGAATATTTGGAAAAGAAAATATGGCAAATAGGGAAAAAAATGTGATTATAAAGATCTTTTTACACAACAAAAATTTATGAAGTGAAATAACTCTTCAGTAAAGATGTTCTCAACACTGGTTCTAAAATACCAACTTCAGCACTTAAAGAAGAGTACCTTTGATTATAACTTAACAAGAGAGAAGAGAATGTCAACATCTGCTAATTTGTCTTTTGTTTCTGCTGCACCACATTAAGGTCTACATAAGAAAAAACACTCCACTTACCAAGTGCACTTATAGCATCCTCAAAAAGATTTGATCGAGATGTATCACCTGTTGTACTGTAAGATGAAGACAAGTGCAATGGTAATTATAAAACTTTGGAAGACTTCCTGTTTTTCAAAAATAGCAGCAGCACTGTAACTCTAACAGCCCCTTTTCTTTCTAAAAGCCAAAAATGCTTTCCAAAGAGCTCTCTTGATCTTACAGCGAAACCAGAGTTTACAAACTTACTACCATTTTTAACACAAGGCCAACCTTCTCTTTTATGCCCCAGTAATACAGCTCTTGTCCATCTGCTCAGGGATTAGCCATATGCTTGCCTGAATGTTTTAAAGGGTGGGAGAACAAGGTGAATTTTTAAAAACACACAGGTGAATTTTTAAAAACTCACTACCTGCTTTCCCACAGTCCTCAGTTTGATCTTAATGAGGATACAATAAGGTCAGTGGAAAGCATTTATTAAAATCTCAGTATCCTACTTTCCCAAGAATATAAATTGCTAACATTTGTAACATTTGTTCCATGTCAAATTATCAAGGCTGTTAGATTACAGGAGTAAAGGTTCGCCCCCATGAACACCAACAAGCACAGAGGGGCACAGCACCAGGCGGAGGAGCCCCAGTTAGCTCAGTCACAGACAAAAGTGCCTTTTTCCTGGATCATCCCAGGACTGCAACTTAAAAGCATCAGCACCTTGGCGTTGGGGTGACACCTTGATTGGTCAGTGGGAGAGGCTATCCAGGTCTCCTTACAGATCAAGAGCATTACTGCCTACAGTGTGGTGCAACTGACTCACCATCAGGCGACAGGAAAAAGCATTTGGGGATTGTGCAGTACTTCATATGGGATATATAGGGGAAGAACCAAAGGCAGGGAAAGGGAAGCATCAAGGCACCTTGCAGGCGAAAAGCATGAGTAAAGAAAGTGAAGTGAAAGAGAGGAAAAGTGCAAGTGATATGTAAACATCACTTGCCTGGCCATGCCCTGCACCTATCACCAGTTTGCCCTGCCTTTTAAATAAATTCTAACTATTTTTCATGCTGGGTAGTCTATTTATTCTACATATATGTGTGTGGAAGCCAGTCTAATTGCCCACAACCGGACAGGGAACCATGATTCACAGGGATACATGTCTGTGGAGCCAGCAACTGCAGAAGGGGCCACAGGGGTCTACATGCTTGGGGTTCTGGCAACTGGGGAGACTAAAGTGCATGCATATTCTGCATGAATGCCTACGCTGGCATGTGTGTAATCACCAGCAAACATCATTCTTGATTACAGTGAGTAGGGTAAGATGCTTGAGAGATGGGTATTGAATGGCTACAAGTTAGAGTCAGCTGCTGGAGAGGGTCTGAGGAAGGAGCTGCTGGAAATACTGTAACACCTGGAGGTCAGTTACTGGTAGGCTTACATAGGCTTCAACCAGCTAGTGAAGAAACCCATTTGTGTATCCATGAATGAGGCAAATGTGTGACTAGGCGACTCAGGAACTAGACACCAGGGTCAGTGAATGTCTACAACCTGTTCCTGGGGGGATTCTCTGTGAGTGGGCATGTGCACATGCATGGAAAGGAATGTGAGTAACGGCAACTGGAGTGGGATTGTAGGGTTCAGGCAGTCACAAGGTCTCAAAAACTTGTGTGGGTGAGAGACCTAGGAGCCAGCTATCAAAACACACTATGTATGGTGAGCTACTAAGCTGATACTGTTTTTTTGTGTATGTATTTTGCACTAGCAGGTTTTGCCATAGGTTATCAAAAGATGTTTCAGAGCAGGGAACAGGATTCAACTGATAGTGTCCTATGTTTGCTGGGGTGCTGGTTTTATACTTGCCTGTGCTGATCTGTGCAGCCAGCCATATATACAGGTATATACATATATATATATATAGTACTTATGTACTGAGAATACTTGTTCCATCTTGATACTTCATAGATCTGGGAACCTGGAGCTGCAGCAGCCTGCCAGTTATCAGGCTGCTACAGCAACTCCTAACAGCAAGTGAAATGTCATCAGAAAATGACACTAAAAATCTACCAAGGTATGTAGACAGATGCATTTTTTAAATGTAAGAAACAGGTTGTTCTAACAAGAATGCTTGACTAGTATCTGTCACTAGTTAAGATTTACAACTGAAAAAGATCAAGGGCAAAACAGACACCAGCTCAATAGATTTTCAACAGCCTTAGTAATTTAACTTCTAAAGCAAATCAGAAACCTACTGAAATCGAGGCAGGTGGTAACTACAACGTATTTGTTAAAATATTCTCTTGCTTTTCTGTTAAGTATGTACACTCAAGCTCTTTTACTGCAGTCTTACTGTAACCTGCACATGGAAAACCTGGAAAGCACCGTTTCAGTATCAAAGAGTTGATCTAATCTTTGAATATGGCTGGACAAGCCAAACAGCAAAAAAACACCAACCACCAGCATTAAAAAAATTCTAAAGTTATTCAACTGATAAAGGAAGCTTCATTTATACTCTAGTTTTAAAATATGTCCAATTCTTGGAATTGTGAAATTAAATCAAATTAAGGTACTTACTACAAGAATTCTGCGATGACTTTTTCAAGATATCAGGCAATTGCCAATTTTGCTTCCTTATCATCAAATCATTATTTGATGGTGTTTAAATACAACCACTCCAAAAATTAATGTCTTGTGCATCAGTATTTAGGTAAGTAACACAAATGTAATTGAAAACCACTGTACAAAAAAACCTTGATGCTATCCATCTAAAGGGCCATTAAACTACAGTTAACAACATTTTTATCCATTACAATACTTCAGTAACTTAAAATGACCTAAAAAGGTTTCATTATACCACAGGGATGAAATGTCTAAGTTCCATTTGATTTTCTTAAATGTAGAGAACTGAGATTAAAATCCATGGGCAAAGGAATATTCAGAATACACAAGCTTGTAGAGCTTTAAAACATTACATGATTAAGAGAATACCATATCCTACATTTTGGAAAGAAAAGCTCTTTGCAGAAATTAAGAGACTCCTGCAGCAATGAAGAAATTATTGTTCAAATCTAACCAACGTGATTCAAAACATGATCAGAGGTCCAGGAAGACAACAGAACACATTCTTCAGAATTCTTTAAGAGCTTCATGGACACACAGATGAGTATCTGCAAATAATGTCAATCTGAAACTAAATCTGTGCCACATTAACTCTGAAATGCCTACAGCGAGCACACATCCTGTGTTATTTAACTCTCTACATCATACATTTAGTTCTAAGATCATACTTCCCACAGGACGAGGTCTAAGTGGGAAGGAACACTTTTCACTATCACTAAAGTTATACTTGAGCCACAGACTCAAGTTAAAATTAAGAAAGAAGAAAATTAAGTAGAACAGGCAAAATTGTTGGACTTCCACTGTAATGTAAAATTCACCATAAAATCAAAGCTGCAAGCAATAGAAATGGACAGAGAAGCCCTTTGTGGAGGCTCATTCATACCTGTCAGTTGCTAATGAGCTGAGAGCAGCTGGTGCCTCAGCAGGTGGGTTTTCTACTGGCTTCTCTTCTTTCGGAGCACTCACAGGTTCAGATTCACAAGCAACTGCATCTAGTGCTGGTGGTGGAGGGACAGGAGCTGGCACAGGGGCAGCAGCAGGGACTGGCGCAGTGACTGGTGTGGGAGCTGCAGTTGTCGAGCTAATAGTGGTAGTAGCATTTGACTGTTGAGTAGCTCCAGCTGCTGCTTTGGGCTACAGGAGGACAACAGAATTCAGACAACACAAAGCTCCTAAACCCATGCTTTTTAAGTTTTGTTAAAACTATTCGTGTTTGAAGTTTCTGCCCCAACACCCAGCATAACATTGAAACATTGCAAGACATTAAATCTGTAATGCCTCTTATTGTGTGTAAACATGCAACTGGTAGTGTCAGCACCGTACTTATTTAGACATCTATGCAATTCCAGTATCTGAGTATGATGTGAAATGTGTAAAGATACCATCTAAGTACTTACAGACTGCAATATCATAAACATGAAAACAATCCAGTTGTTTTACAAAAGTGCATTTTTCAGAAGGGATTAAAACAGCTGTCAAAGAATGTGTGGCAAGTTTAACAAGCATGAGGTTTTCACACCACACAAATGCGGACAAAGTAAGAAAGACAGAAATCATATTTTATGATGGACACTATTTGCTAGAAAACAAGGTACTAAAAAAAATTAAAAACTTCACCTGCAACAAGTTTTACTTAAGCATTATTTACAGTCCAAGCACTATGTAAATAACATTCCACATTCTTGAGTGAGCAACACAACTCCAGCAGAATCAAGGACTACCAAATCCACAAATCTGCAACAAATTTAGAGTGGGTAATACCTGCATTAACAACTGTGATTTAATCTTCACATCTCTGTTGGAAACATGAATTTTGCCTAGATGCAATATTGGTATCGTTACATTAAAATTACACTTTTCAGAAATCATGTAGCTTTCAACTAAGGTATGTTTTTGAAAGCTACACTAGAGCCCCTTACCTACAAATATCCTTAAGAAATCACAAGGCAGACGGCTATCTCTGCCTTAATGAGAGAAATAACTGAGTTTTAGGGAAAAGAAAAATAAAGAAAAACAACTACTTATTCAAGGTGAATCACTTTCAGGCAATGTTTGCTTAAACTCAGGAAAAACATACTTCCTCCTTTTGTATGCAAGGAAAGGGGAAGCTGAGAGTAACTTTCAACATGACAGGCACCTTAAAGAACATTTGAAGAAGCCTTCAAGAAAAACACGCCTGAGCATCGAAGTTAGCAATTGTGCTTATATAGCAGGGCATGTCTTACTCAGAAACTGAGCTTCAAGACTTAATAAAAACACCCGCAACACTGAAGTAAGGCCCAACTCCAAAACACAGGTTCTTTAATACAACAAGGTATTGCATTTAACAGAAAGTCTGTCTTCTGCTATAAACAAAACTTGAGCCATACTCTGAAATCCCATCTGCACCTGTTTTGTTGTACTGATAAACATCTCTTCTCCAGGCAAAGCACAGATGAGGACACTGTTTGTTCAGAAGACAGCAATAACAGTTACGTTCTAACAGAGAATCTAATAAGCCAGTAACAGAACAGAAGGGAAGGGCAACTGAATGGAAGATTACTTTGTCAGAAGGAGGACCTCTAATTCCAAGATCAACTTCATATTTCAAGACAGAGATGAAACCAGTCTTAGTCAGCTCTCAAGGGCCTGGAATGCCTAGAAAATCAGGCTTGATTTTCTTCTAGCTTGACTCCCAGAAGCAATCTGGTGACTGGTTAAGAGGACAGATAAGATACTTCAAACACATGTCACAGTCATTCCCTTCAAATTGCAGTTGCAGTTATTCAAAACTCACAGCTTATGTATCCTTTCTTTACTGGTTTGCACTGCTGAGCTTGACAAAGAAAAAGCCATGAATTTGAAAAGCAACATGGCACAACTCGAAGAGACCTGCACAGAGGATTTTGTAACAAACTATCTAGGTTCCCTTCTTTCTTTCAATAATATTGGTGGAAAAATAACAGAGACAGAAAAAAAGAACAAATAGTAAAATCAGCCACTGGAATTTTTTTTCTTTGAGGTACACATTCAGCACTGAACAGCAACAACAACCAGCGTGGGCATATTAGGACTGTGAAGCAGTGTTTTTCTACCTATTCACACAGCCATTGTTACTATTGACCAAAAATTTTGACAAGATTACATTCAAGTGGTTTTAAGAGCAGGCATATACAATTACTTTGTGGTTTAGGCCCAGCCAGCAACCAAGCCCCACGCCCTCACTCAGATGCTACCCCCCCACTCCTACCACCCTGGTGGGATGGGAAGATGGGGAGCAAAATGCCAAATCCCATGGGTTAAGAAAAGGAGAGTTTAATATAACAACACAGCGAAAAAAACAAGAGGAATAACAAAAATGCTAATAAAAATAATATATAAAGCCAGTGATATAAAACTCAGCCTGCTCACCTGATGCTACAGCTTCTGTGCCAAAATAAGCTTGGCATGCCCAGTGCAGCTCCACACTTACACAGCAGGGATAGCATCAGTATAGTACCCAACAGCCCACTGTCTGGTTCACTGTATGTCCTGGGTGTGGTCCCTCCTAGCTTCTTTTGAAGAAAATTTACCCTATCCTAGCCCAACACAGGACAATCACTCATCACAATGAAAAAATTAAATGAATGCAACTTCTTTTTCAAAAATAAGGACTACTCACTTTTGTCACCATAACCACCACGAAGTTCTTCTCATCAATTTTGTATTCTTTAAGAGCAGTATCATCATTAAGGATTTTGCCTGGGAAATTAAACAGATTATTTATAAATAAAGAACTTGTTATTTAACATACCATTAGATGATCTTGAGACTCCTACATACACACACAATTTAAAAAAGAAACATATTTCACGAGGATTTATAACCATTAACAGCCCTATCAAAAGTGTTTTGGCTATTAAGCTCTGGCAGTAGACCTTCTCTTCTGACAATGCCCACAGTACCAGTTAGTTTGAAGGCTGTTGCTGTAAGCACTGAAGCTGCTTCAGATCATTTAAAACCGTTGCATTAAATCTAGACAAAGACTTATTGGACCTCTGATGCTGATGGAAGTAATGTAGAGAACAGGCTTTAACATACAATAAGCTTAACAGAGTGACTTATGCCTGCTTATACACTCCAGACACTTCATATTTATTAAAATGTCTACGGCTTCCTGCCACAAATCAAGTTCATCTGCACTAGACGAGTTTGCAACTTTGTAACTGTAACAATTTGTTCTTAAGAAAATCAAGTGTTAGAAAAATATACAACCATTCTACATCCTGTTACCTTAACAGGAAGATTAAATTAAAAAATGGCAAGACTAAATCATGAATACACTTTTACTGCTTCATAAGGAGAGAAGGTACTGCAGACAAAGTAGACTTACCTCATATCTACAAGAACTCAGAAACACATTAAACCTGTGTTTGATTTTTGTCTGTAAGGGTTGTGGTAGCTGGGGAAGGAAGTATTGGTATTGCTTCAAGAAGGTCCTTCAGCTCTAAGTTAGACCAACCTCACCAAGGCTGAGTTAATCAGCGCTTGAGACAACATATTTAAGAGGAGAAAACCTCCTGGGCAGGTTCTTTTGTTTTAGGACTTGTTTTGGGGCAGTGGGAAGTGAGAGACAACCATGCAGATGCTGAGGTCAGCAAGGCTGGGAAGCATGCTGGAACAGACATTCCCCTTCCGCTTGTAGCAAGCTGGCAAGCAGCCCTTAGGCCAATGGTGGGGCAAAATCCTGTCTGTTGCCCATGGAGAACCCTATGCCAAAGAAGGGGACTTTGCCTGAAGAAGCCCATGACTGTAAATGAAGCCTGCACTGGAGCAATCCATCACTGGGAGGATGTAGCCATCAAAAGGAACCCACGCTGGTTGAAGAGACCTTTAGACCAACTGAAGGGCACCTACAGTAATATATATACACACACACATACATATATAGAGAGATATAGATATATACACACACACATATATATATACACACACACATATATATATACACACACACATATATATATACACACACACATATATATATACACACACACATATATATATATACACACACACAGAGCATGGGAAAAAACATGAGGCCCTGGAAACCAGCATATCACGGAAACTGACAGAGTGACTATCATAGAAATGTGGTGGGATGTCTCACACAAGTGAAGTGCCACTATCAATGGCTGCAAACTCTTCAAAAGGGATAGGCAAGGAAAGAGAGGCATTGGGGTGGGGTGATGTGTTAATGATTGTCTTGAGCTTAATGATTGTGATAATAACATTTTGAGTGTTTTTGGGTAAGAATCAGAGGGAAGCCCAACATGACAGATATCCTGGTGGGAGTCTTGTAGACCACACAGGCAGAATGAAGATACAAATGCAATTTCTGTAGGCATCAGGCAGAAGTCTTACTATCACCAGCCCTTGTTCTTGTGGAGTACTTCACCTTCCCTAATATTCCCTAACATCTGCTGGACATGTAATACAGCAGACAGGGAGCAGTCCCAGAGGTTCCTAGAATGTGTGGAGAACCTGCTGACACAGCCAGTGAAAGAGCCAGGCAGGGAAGATGCCCTGTTGGACTTGATGTTTGTGAACAGAGGGCTAGTGGGGGCTGTGTTGGGCACAGCCATCACTCATTTTTAAGAGTTCTCAGCTGCTGGAGAAGTAAAGACATCGGACATCAGAACTGCCACTTTGGAATTCTGGCAGGCAGACTTTGGCCTGTTTCAGAGATTGGTTGACAGAGTCCCTTGGGAGAGTCCTTAAGGGCTAAGGAGTCCAGCGGGGCTGGATACTACTCAAGACGAAAGTTTTAAAGGTGCAGGAACAGACCACCCCACATGCTAAAAGATGAGTCAGTAAGGAAGAAGGCCAGCCTGGCTGAATAGAGATCTGGGGAGAAACAGCGCATTTGTAGTCATTGGAAGAAGGAGAAGGCCACTCAGGAGGACTACAAATTTGCTGTGAGGCTATGCAGGGAGAAATTTAGAAGTGCCAAAGCCCAATTAGAAATTAATTTAACTTCAGCTGCTAAATAGAACCGCAACAAAAAGAGAACAAGAATATCCTTTGTTGGATCCAGGGGGGAAACATAGTGGTCAAGGATGAGGAAAAGGCTGAGGAGCTTGGTAACTTCTTTGCCTCAGTCTTTAGTAGTAAAACCAGTTGTTTCCTGGATACTCAGTCCCCTGAACTGGAAGGAAGGAATAGGCAACAGAACAAAGCTGTTAATGGCTCCAATGGCTGCCAATGGCTCCATGTCCCAGTGAAGGCCAGTAACAAGTGGAGTCCTCCAGGATCACTCCTGGGAACAGTCTTGTTTAACATATTTGTCGGTGACATGGACAGTGGCATTGAGTGCACCCTCAGCAAGTCTGCCAACAACACCAAGCTGAGTGGTGCAGCAGACATGCTGCAGGGAAGGGGATGGCATCCAGAAGATCTTGACAGGCTGAACAACCTCATGAGGTTCAAGGTCCTGCATCTGGGTTGAGGCAATCCCAAGCACAAATCCAGGCTGGGCAGTGACTGGCTGGAAAGCAGCCCTGAGGAGAGGGACTTGGGGGTGCTGGTGGATGAGAAGCTCAACATGAGCTGTCAATGTGCACTTACAGCCCAGAAAGCCAACCAGATCCTGGGCTGCATCAAGAGAAGTGTGGCCAGCAGGTCAAGGGAGGTGATTCTCCCCCTCTACTCTGCTCTGGTGAGACCCCACCTGGAGTACTGTGTCGAGTTCTGGAGCCTCTATTACAAGAGGGATATGGACATGCTGGAATATGTCCAGAGCTCTAAGTGCCACGAGAATGATAGAGGGCTGGAGCACCTCTCCTATGAGGAAAGACTGAGAGAGTTGGGGCTGTTCAGTCTGGAAAGGAGAAGGCTCCAACGTGAACATTTTGTGGCCTTTCAGTATCTGAAGGGGGCCTACAAGAAAGCTGGGGAGGGACTTTTTAGGCTATCAGGTAGTGATAGGACTAGGGGGAATGGAATAAAGCTGGAAGTGGGGAGATTCAGGCTGGACATGAGGAAGAAGTTCTTCCCCATGAGAGTGGTGAGAGCCTGGAATGGGTTGTCCAGGGAGGTGGTTGAGGCCTCGTCCCTGGAGGTGTTCAAGGCCAGGCTGGATGAGGCTGTGGCCAGCCTGATGTAGTGTGAGGTGTCCCTGCCCATGGCAGGGGGGTTGGAACTAGATGATCCTTGTGGTCCCTTCCAACCTTCACTGATTCTATGGTTCTCTAAGTGTATTTCTTCAGACAAATTTTCAACCTGAGGTTTCTGCAATCTTTCACACTGTCTGAAGGTACAAGTACTGTTGCAAAGTGCTCTTACGGATTTTGAATACAAAAGTACCAATGAACACTTAAGCTGTTGTGGTGTGTAGCTGTTTGTACAATCAATTTTTCAAACTCAAAGAATATCAGTAATACCTGCAACCTGATGTAGATGTGCCTTTGTTAGCATGAGGGTTGGGTTAGGCATCTCCAGAGGTCCCTTCCAACCCCTAACCTTCTATGGTTCTATAATCCGAGATGAGTTGATTAGGGACTTGTTGCAGTATTTAGACATATGCAAGTCTATGGAGCTGGATGGCATGTACCCAAATGTACTGAGAAAATGGGTAAGTGGCCACCAAGCCACTTTTCATCATTTAGTGGCACTCATGGCTAACTAGGGAGGTTCCAGCTGACTGGAGACTGGCCAATGTGACACTCATCTACAAGAACAGCCAGAAGGAGGATCCTGAGAACTACAGACCTGTCAGTCTGACTCTGGTGCAGGAGAGATCATGGAGCAGATCATCACAAGGGACATTATGCACCATGTGCAGAGCAATAAGGTGATCAGGCCCAGTCAGCATGGGATCATGAAAGGCAAGTCCTGCTTGACAAAGCTGATCTTCTTCTATGAAAAATGACCTGCTTACTGGATGAGGGAAGGGCTACATCTTGTTTATCCATATTTTAGTATTTGACACTGCCTCCCACAGCATCCTCCTGGAGAAACTGGCTACACATTGTGTGGATGGGTGGATGCTTTGCTGGGTTAAAAACTGTCTGAATGGCCAAGCCCAATGAGTGGAGATGAATGGAGTTCCAGTTGTTCACCAGTGGTTACAAGTGCCCCAGGGCTCAGTGTTTGGGCTAGTTCTCTTTAATATCTTTATCAATGATCTGGATGAGGGAACTGAGTGAACCCTCACTAAGCCTAAGTGCCAGTGTTGACCTCCCCAAAGGCAGAAAGGCTCTGCAAAGGGATGTGGACAGAGCGCATCAACGGGCTGAGGCAAGTGTATGAGGTTTAACGAGGCCAAGTGCCTGCACCCAGATCACAACAACCCCTTGCAACACTACAGTCTCGAGGCAGAGTGGCTAGAAAGTTGCCTGACAAAAAAGGGCTTGCGGGTGCTGGCGTGACAGCAGGCTGAATACGAGTCAGAAGTGTGCTCATGTGGCCAAGAAGGCCAACAGGATCCTGGCCTGTATCCAAAACAGTGTGGCCAGCAGGATCACAGAAGCAATGGTGAGACCACACCTTGAGTACTCTATTTAGTTTTGGACCCCTCACTACAAGAACAACATTGAGCTGCTGGAGCAGGTCCAAAGAAGGGCAACCAAACTAGTGAAAGGGCTGGAGAACAGGCCTTATGAGGAGCAGCTGACAGAACTGGGATTGTTTAGCCTGGAGAAGTGGAAGCTGAAGGGAGACCTCATTGCTCTCAACAACTACCTATAAAGGAAGCTGTACGAAGTTGGCCTCTTCTCCCTAGTATCGAGTGATAGAATGAGAGTAAATGGCCTGAAAGTGTCAGGGGATTTAAGATTGAATATTAGGAAAAATTTCTTTATGGAAGGAGTGATCAGGCATTGGAGTAAGTTGTCCAGGGAGGTGGTGCAGTCATTATTACTGGAGATGTTAAAAATGTGCAGAGATAGCCCTTTGGGATGTGGTTTAATGGCCACAGCAGTTAATGGTCGGACTCGATGATCTCAAGACATCTTTTCCAACCAAAACAATTCTATGATGCTATGAGAGTTCATGCAGACTTGTCACCTGTGGGATGGATGCCACAGTGCATTGAGGAGTTGTCCCCTGGGATGCAATGAGCAGCAGAAACACATGGGATGGACTGGGCCCAAGAAGAAGGGAAGGGTGAGGGGAAGTTTATCTAAGATCTTTTTGTCTTTACTACTGCCCTACTTTGAGTCAATCAGTGCAAGTCTTGTTTAAATTGATTTTTTTTCCCCCAAGTCAAGTCTGTCTTTCACGACCATAATAGTGAGTGTGCCCTCCCTGTCCTTGTCTTAATTCTAAAGCTTTTTGTTCTATTTTCTCCACAAGCAGGTAGGAGTGAGTGAGTGCGTGGCTGTGTGGTTGCTTTGCTGCCAGTTGGGTAGGCTTAAGACATGACTAAACCACAGCGACTTGTGGGGGTTTTTTTTAGGATAAACCAATTTAGAGGCAGTGCCACAAATCAGAAAAGTAAGTCTGCATTTCAGTGAGTTTTAGAGCACCTACTTCTACTACTCAATTTTTTAGAAATATTTTATGATTTTAATTGATTCATAATCTGAAGATGTGCCAATGACCACTTCCCTATGTGCTGAGGAAAACACACCCTTTTATAACCATTCTCAGAGCTACCGGAATACATCACTTTATTTTAATTAGAAGGCCACACTCTTATCCTGCAAGCTGTAGGAAAATCAAGCAATGTGTATGCATTATGGTACCTGGAACACAAGTGAGGTTGTAATAGCTGTGGCAGGTGGTGCAGCATGTAACTTAAAATATACAGACATTTACTTACAATTTTTTGACTCATAGTCACTTTGGAAAAAGAATCTGCACAATGTAGATATGCAGACATCTTATCTTCCCAGGACAATGTAACTACCTCTCCACTGATTAGCACAATCATTTTTAGAAACAAAATTGCCTGCATTTTTAATAACAAACGATTTACTTTTAATCAGGTTCAGATGGGAGACCACTCTCTACCATACTGTGAAAATGCCAGAGCTCATTTTAATCAATATATAACTGTCATCAATACACCCTTGCTGTATCTCTTGACCAAGAGAAAAACAGATTTTACCTTGAGATGGTCTGCTATTTTAAATCTTATTTCCTACTGCTTGTGAGAATTACACAATGCTACAGATAAATTCTGGCTTTTGAAAATACTCAAGTCATGTTGTGTGACCCTTGGTTTTTTTAATGAAGCAAACACAGTATTAGAAGTGTCATGCAGTTACACATCCTGCACAAGCTCTTCTGCCTTGTTTGTGCTTCTTTATCATACACATGACTCTCACCTTCTTTCTGCATTTATCTTGACTCCAGGGATAAACTACAGTAGTTGCCCTATTACACCTCCCCGGCAGAGAAGGGGAATCAGGAAAAGGAGAGAAGACCCATGGGTTGAAATTAAAATGGATTTAATCAAACAGCCAAACCAATGCCAATATAAAGTATATGAAATTACACTCAGCCCAGTGAATGTTTGGTGATCACAACAAATGGGAAAATACTCCTCAGGAGTAGCAGAAGAAAAGAGGAGGAGCAGGGTCAGCAGGAGCTCAAGCAGGAAGACTGCCATGTTCAGCAAAATTCACCCTTTATAATGAGCATGTTTATGGTATGGAATAACCAGTCAGCCAGCTCAGGTGAGCTGCCCAGCTGACTCCAAACTGCTAATGGCCTTCAGACCATGGCTGGCCCTATGATTCTGTCCCAGAGAAACTAGAACACTTCCATGTTCCTGATGTGCATTCCCTTAAGTACAAGGACATCACATTTGCTAAGAAACATAGCCCTGAGGAGTCTACACAAACATGGAGACGCTTAACTTCTCTTCCATTAGTCTTTCTATTGTGATCAGTGGCTTTAGCTTATTAAAAGTGAAAACCCAACACTGTTCACAAATGAAGTTGGTTTTGTTAGGGTTTTTGTTGTTGTTTTTTGTTGTGGTTTTTATTCCAGTCTGTTTGCATTTCAATACTTGCAGTTTTTAAGAAGACTTAACACTCACATCAAAGTCAAATGAGAACATAAAAAATAAGGTATATTCAGACACAGTGTTTTCAGAATATCCATTACCTGCATAAATTAGTTTTTGGCCAGCTACTGGAAAAGCATCTTGCCCCCTTTCTGATTCAATCTTCTCTTTCAGTGCCTTTACCTAAAGCACAGGAACAGTCATAACAAAAACAAAACAAAACAAACAAAAAAAATTTTAAGATTTCACAACAAAAATCTACTTTCTTCTGTGTTTTAAATACTAAAAATTAGTTTTCAGTCTTATATCACCAAGATGCTACCATAACCACTTGCAGAGCCATGTGTTCCCTTCCCAAATAATCACTTGCCCTTAATCAAATTAGACAGAGACTTCTCGTGGAGAAATTACTTAACTACAGGTTTACAACACAAATTAAAAAAAAAAAAAGAAAAAGAAATTTATGGGAAAAAAAAATTAAAATGCTTTCATCTACTGATCCATTACCTCTCCCTGTTCTTCTGAATGTATGAGGTACACACACCACGCACAGCTGATAGCTCTCAGCTTTCTTCTTCCTAGTGATTCTTCAGGAAAGGCCTCATTCTTTTGTAAGGTCACGATAAGACTCAATTTAACTCACTGGAATGACCTGAAGCCTTGACATGAAGAGACTTGTGCAAACCGTTGGGTTTGTGAATTTTATGTATGCAGTTTTCAACTCCTTCCCTCCCCCATAATTTTTAGAGCTCTGCGTAGCAATTTTAAGACTACACATTAAAGCATTTTGCCTTATTTACTTGCTTAGGCAGGCTATTGACATACAGGCCACACTTTCAGAGTACCACACACAATAGCTCAATTGACACTGTGTTAGTGTCTTCTGTTAGGATGACCATATTCTCCAGAAAGACCACTGTCATAAGGAGACAGAGAATGATCACAGAATCACAAAACAGTAGGTTTTGGAAGGGAGGTCCAGAGACCATCTAGTCCAACATCCCTGCTACAGCAGGCTCACCTAGAGCAGGTTACCCAGGACTGCATCCCAGGTAACTCTTTTGCACCTCCAGAGAAGGAAACTTCACAGCCTCCCTGGGTAGCCTGTTCCAGTATTCTGTCACCCTCAAAGTAAAGAGGCTTTTCCTCATATTCAGATGGAACCTCCTGGGTTCCAGTTTGTGTCTATTGCCCTGCTGCTGCACAGCACTGAAAAGATATTGGTCTCATCTTCTTGACACCTGATTTTAGATATTTATAAACATTGGTAAGATCTTCAGCCAGTCTTCTCCAGGACAAACAGCCTTAAATCTCTCAGTCTCTCCTTGTAAGAGAGATGCTTCCCGCGTGGTGCCGTGCCGCGTGGTAGCAGCTTCTCTCGGAACAAAGGGTCCTGGAAGATTGCCGGTGAATCCCAGAGGCTTTGCAAGTCAGTTCGCGGGGTGCACTGTGTAAACAAGCTTGCCGTTCCAGGGGAAAACCCTTGTCACTGCGGTCGCAGGGTACGCCCAAATGCGGCTCCTCTGCGAAGCTGGGGCGACCCTTTCCGCGGTCTACAGAGATCGGCTGGGGAGGTGCCGGTCCTCGCCGGAACAATGGCCCCACCTTAGGGCGGCTATAGCGATCCGGGCCGGGCGGTGTGCTCGCCAGCTCAATCGGGCAAAAGGCGGCGGTTTGCGGCGATGCGCTCGAACACACCGGTTCGAGTGCCGGGCAAAGGCGGCTCTCTCGGCAGCACAAGGCAAACACAGGCATGCACACGGAAACAGGCGCGGGTATAAAATGGAACACAGAGCACGGATACCGGGCACGGAACACGAGTTTACCAAACAACCCCTATTTAACATTTGCAACACGGACGCTGGTCCAGTGAGCATTCTTGTTAAACTGAGCAATTAACCAATGAAATGATGTTTCACCAAATATAGTGTGAGCATAACTTGTGAACAAAGCCAGCATGAGTATGTCGCCTGAGCTTTACCTGCCCCAAATGGCCCAGGAAATTGTCTACTCAGGCAAAGTGGCGCCAAGACTTCCCCCCCTCCCCCCCCCACTCCCCCACTCCAGAGGGGAGAGGGGGATCCAGCTGAACACGTAGGAACATGTCCTGCCACTTTTAGGATATAACCTTGGGCATAGGCATCATTCACCACAGTGAGCCCTGTGGGAGGTACAACCACTCTCGCTAACACAAAAATCTTGACAGTTTTCTGGACAAAGGGTCAAGGCTGGTTAGGAGTTGACAATGATCAGCTTGACACCTCTAGATATTAACTGGCACCTCTGGGCCCAGACATTCAGACCCTGCTCTTGTGTGCTCTCCAAGTAAGAAATTGACCACAGCGTACCCTGGACGGGATAAAAAAGGAGTCCTGTGATGGAGAGGGGGTTCTCCACACAGCAAGCAGCCTTGGCAGTCAGATCCTCTCCCTCTAGACTGAGATCTTGTCTAAGGAGTCCTCATCCTCCCCACTCTGGTGAGTACATACATTTTTGGTACCTCAGAAGAGATCTTCCTTTTCTCTGTGAGTGAGTGCACATTTTGGTTCACCTCCCACTAGATAGCTTAACTGGTTGTGCAGCCACTGACATCTGAACCTGTAATTTTATTGTGATGGAAGGAGTGCAGAGTAATTGTAATTAATCCACAGTCTTCAGATGGTTATTGCTGTCTGTTTTGTAGGTGCTGCCACAACAAACCCCTAACCACTGCTGGTGCATGTCGTTTTACTTCCCTACACTTGCCCTTACTGAACTTAACGAAGTTTCTCTCTGCTGAACTCCCCAGCCTGTCCAGGTCTCACTGAATGGAAGCACAGCCTGACAGGGTGCCAGCCACTATTCCTGGTTTTGTACCATCGACAAACTTGCTAAAGTACACTGTTCCTTCATCCAGGTCATTGATGAATATGTTGAAAAAGGCTGAACACAATACTGATCCCTGGGGACCACCACCACTAGGCTACATGCCTCCAACTAGACCCTGCACCATTGATCACAACCCTCTGTTCTCTGTCATTCAGCCAGTTCTCAGTCAACCTCAGTCCACTCATCTAATCCACAATTCCTAAGCTTACCTATACGGATGTTACAGGAGACAGTGTCAAAAACCTTGCTGAAGTTGTGGTAGATAACCATCTACTGCTCTCCCCTCACCTACCCAGCCAGCCACACCATCATAGAAGGCTATCAGATTGTTCAGGCACCCTTTGTGAATCCATGCTATTTTTGACAACCGTCTTTTCCTCCACATGCTTAACGATAACCTCCAGAAGGAGCAATTCCAATGCCTTTCCAGAGCAATGAAGGTGAGTCTGACTAGTCTGCAGTTCCCTGGAACCTCCTTTCTGTTTTTTGAAGAATGGAGTGACATTGGATTTCTTCCAGTCCTCAGGAATCTCTTCTGTTCTTCATGATGTTTCAAAGACAAGAGATCATGACTTAATGATAACATCAGCCAGCTCCCTGAGCAGTCACAGGTACACCTCACTCAAGCCCATGGATTTGTGGGTGTCCAATTTGCCTAAACAATCTCAAGTCCTATTTTTTCCTTGTTCAGGCTTTACCTCTTACCTTCAGGAAAGGGTGGTACTGATACATTTGAAATAATGTTTTAAGACAAACTACCTGTACACAAACATTCATTCTTCTTGCTTCCTGAAGATACTCCCAATGTATGGAAAACAAAGACAACCAATCTGTTATGAACTTGTCTTGGGTTTAAAAGGAGTGAGACAGAGCTCTTTAACCCTTCTCAAAGTAGTTAAACACTCCAGACCAGATTGGAAAGAAATAGGAAGTTTAAATGTAAGTGCTATTTGTAACTACATATTACAGTGCAAAGATTATAAAATACACAAAGCTTCATAGTCCACCACAGCCACAGTTCTCAAAAAACTTCCTTAGGCCAAAGCTTCCCACCACCTTTCTCCCAAACCAGGCCAAAACACCCAGGACTCAATGCCCACCCCCTGCCCCATGCCAAACCCAAGTGATACAGCTCCAGGCTCCAGCCTGGTCTCTCCAGGCCCTGCTCCATGCATAGCAAAGATAAAGGAGCCTGCCAGAAAGGGAGAGAGTGAGGGAAAAAAGGGAAGAAACTGGCTCTGCAGCCAGTTTATACAGACGTTGTAGAATTATGGGATGTGATAACAAGTTACAATTTCCTGGGTCTACCCCTTAAGGAACTCGATGGTTCTTAAAGGCAACCAGCCTCAAACCATAACAGAACTTACCACTACAAAGTAACTCCATCTTCTGAATTTTTTTATCGAATATTCATACACTTTTTTCATGAAACATCACAGGGGCAGGTGGCCTGTAGCAGACCACAACTATGATACCTCTTTCCCTTTCCTTCCCTTTAATCCTCCCTTCTCCTCCCAGATTTGATTTCTGTGTTTCTTTACCTGTTTAGCAAGATAATCCCTTCAGTTTGTTTGGTCCAGAAAAGATGAACCAAACTCTAAAAGTCCCAATGGAGGAGCATCTTTTCAGTAGTCTACATAAAAAGAAGTATTGTTTTACCAGGCTCCATAACCCAGCAAATGAGGCCTGCAGAATCAAGTCTTCTCTAACCTTACATCTGATGTAGGCTGCTAAATCACTTGCCATACAATGATACAGAACAAGATCACAGAATCACAGAATGCATCCAGTTGGAATGTGCCCTCAAAGGTTGTCTTGTCCAGCCTGCAGTCAGGACGGACACGAGATGTGCCTGCCTTCTATGGGACTACACCAAAGTAGGAAGCTAATTCTTATCTTTCTTAGCAGGTGGAGGAAAGATGCTGTGGGTATTCTTATTACACATGCCATCCCAGCACCAGTCAAAAGCTTCAGAATCAATCCAGCCACTCAGTCAGTTGTTTTTCTCCAGCAAAACTAACAGCAGCTCACTGTTATTCTTAATTCTTCAGGCAGGGTCAAACCATTACTCATTTTAATAATAATGTGCTGATACCATCATCATTCCCATGCAGTTCCGCTTATCTCTGGATTTACGTTTATTTTAAAACCGTATTTCCTTGAAAAATAAAAATCTAATTTGTGAATTCCTCTCCAATTTTCTAAGACTGAAGGTCACAGTTTACAACTGAACAATCTCCTTAGGCCATAGATAAACCATCAAGGAGTTTTTCCTGAACATTAAAGCATTCAACACTTCGAAGAACGCTGGTTAAGCATCCATTAGAGTAAATTAATAGCCTGAATCATGTTAAAACCTGCTACACTTTCAAATACCTACTTTTTAAACACACTGCTTTCCTATCCATGTATTTCTGCACTTGTATTAATCACTCAAAGATCATGACTCAATGCTTCTCTCATTCACAGTCAGCATACTTGTCACAGATTTGCAACCAATATAATAAGGTGAGCATCTACCACATTTTCAGGGAGCAAATTAAGGCTTCTTTCATGTTCACTGCATTCAATCAAGCTACTGGTTTCAAATGTCTACTTTGCCTTCTTTGTTTTAGTGTTTGAGTTTTACTGCAAACTACAGCCTTGCTCCTACAAGGAACAAACCCAAAACCTGTTTTCTGAAATAAAAATGTCTGAGAGGCTCAATATGGTAGTTTAGGTCAGGACACACCAAACACACATATTAATTATTACACTATAATTGGACTGATATGAAGGAATTAAGATATTAATTGTAGTAAAATAATGATAGTAAAATTCCAACAATCCATTTGCCTTTGCTGTCCATCTCGTGTACAGTGCTTCCCCAGACTACAATGTGATTGATGTTCTGCACATGACCTGAGGTGCTGCCTTCTTCCAAAACCTTATGTATAAATCTGCTGCAAATGACAGGGCTATTACCTGGTTAAGAAGATATCCTCCACAAGCTCCAGGAGTCTCCTGGATTGCCTACAGCTTGCCATCCTACATTTCCAGCAGATGTCAAGGTGGTTGCCTAGCAGGATGAGAACCTGGGAGCATGAAGCCTCCTGTAGCTGGAGTAACGCTTCATCAACCGGCTCCGCTCAGCCAGGCGGCCTGTAGTAGACACCAACGAAAGGCTCCCCTTTGCCTTCAATTCCTCCAGTCTTTAATTCTTACCCATATGCTTTCAACCTGGCTATTCCTCAGAGACAGCTCTTGGTACTCTATCCGTTTCTTGACATAAAGGGGGATGCCTCTGCCCTGCACAGCCTGTAGCCAATAACAGCCACATACCTGTCACAGGATTTGTCCCACCAAATTTCAGTAATGACAATAGGTTATTGCTTTATAGCAGCAGCATGGTGGCCTCCATTTCCTCCTGTTTGCTGCCCATGCTGTGTGTGCTGGTGTAGAGGCACTTTGGTTACACTGTCAGCTCTATTACCTTCTTAGAGAAGCACATCCCGATCACTTTGACGCATTTCACTGATGATCCTTTATTGCCTCCCACTACCTCAGGACTCCCAGGATCATCCATAAGACTTCAAGCATGCTGCAGTATTCCCAGAACATCTCGGAGCAACAGACCAGGGACTCTATCCCTCTAACCTTGGTGTCTTGTCCCACAGACTGTCACAAGCAAGCTTGATATTGTTACCCTCCCCCTTCAAGACTATTTTAAAGCTTTGTCAATGAGCTCCACTAAGTCATGAGAAAAGACTTCTCTTCCCCCTTTGAAAAAGGGGAATTCCATTTTATGTCAGCAGGCCGGCTGCCATGTTAGACCATTCCACTGGCAAAACCTTCAAAACTGTGGTGGTGACACCAGCCAGAGAGCCACGTTATTAATAAACAGGATCCTTCTGTAGCTTCCAATGTCACTGCCTGCAACAGAAGAGAGAAAAAAATAGCCCATGCCCTAGATTCCCTCACCAACTATCCCATGGTCCTTGAAGTCTCTTTTGATTGTCCTTGGACTATGTGTTGTGGTTTCACCACCATTCACATGCAAGATGAACAACAGACAACAGTCTGAGGACTGCACCAAGTTAGGAAGTTTCCTAGTGATGTCCTTAAGCCAGGTTCCAAGGAGACAGCAAACTTCCATATGAGAAGGTTCTGTCCAGCACATTGGATCCTTTGTCGTCCTAAGAAGGGAGTCACCTACCACTATAACCCATCTTCCTTCTGGAGGTGGTCACAGTACAGGGGGTCCTTGAAGACACCTTTGGTAGAGATGGACCATCATCCACATCCTTTACTGACCTGCTTTCCATATCCAGAGCCTCATCCCTATTGTACAGAGGCACCTAGAAAGGAGAGATAGGCCAGGAGACAGTTTGCCTATCACTTACCTGTTTTGCCAGAATCACAGAATGTTAGGAGTTGGAAGCAACCTCAAAAGATCATCTAGTCCAAGCCCCTTGCCGGAGGGGACCTATAGCAGGTCACACACAAACGCGTCCAGGTGAGTTATGAATGTCTCCAGAGAAGGAGACTCCACAACTTCTCTGGGAAGCCTGTTCCAGTACTCTGTCACCTGCAGAGTCAAAAAGTTTTTCCTCATATTTACATAGAACCTCCTATGCTCCAACTTGCAACCATTACCCCTTGTCCTATCATTGGGCATCACTGAGAAAAGCCTGACTCTGTCCTTCTGACATTCATCCTTCACATATTTATAAACATGAATAAGGTCACCCCTCAGTCTCCCCTGATCCAGCTCCCTCAGCCTTTCCTCATAAGGAAGATGTTCCACTCCCTTAATCATTTTTATGGCTCAGCACTGGACTCCTTCAAGCAGTTCCCTGAGGCCTTCTTGCACTGAGGGGCCCATAACTGGACACAATATTCCAGATGTGGC
The DNA here is from genome assembly GCF_027791375.1 of Indicator indicator. Lineage (NCBI taxonomy): Eukaryota > Metazoa > Chordata > Aves > Piciformes > Indicatoridae > Indicator > Indicator indicator. The sequence continues at coordinate 66,538,105 of NC_072053.1, read as the reverse complement.
CTCACCACAGCAGAGCAGAGGGGGAGGAGCACCCCTCTCAACCTACTAAACACAGGCCTTGTAATGCACCTCAGGACACCATTGGCCCTTTTGGCCACAAGTGTACATTGCTGGCTGTGCTGGTTTGGGGCCAGACAGATCGTCTCTTGCCCCGAAAGGGACAAAAGAATGAGACTCACACAAACGGATTGGAGAGTGATGGAAAGTTTAAATGGAAAAGCGATTGGTGAAGCTACAGAAAACTACAAACTACACAGCATAGTGGCAGAGAACATCCCAAAGCGTACAGAGCCCGTTACATAATTCCCAAAGTTTCCCAATCCTTCCCTTCTTCCCACCTGAGGGTAAACCCAAACCCCCAGGGCTCTTTCTTCCCCCTCCCGCTGCTAGGCAAGTCTCAGGCTGGCCAGGTCTAAGACTGCCCCCCCCCCTCCATTCTCCTCCTGGCATTAGGCCTAGACAGGCCTAAGAGGCCTTGAGGATACTCCCCCGGCATTACCCGATAAGAGAGGACATCTCCCAGGGGAGCAGAGAGGGAAGAAAGAGGAAGAGAATGACTCTGCAGATGGCCTTATAAGGCGCAGGATTTATGGGTAGAAATACGCCGTTTCCTGTGTCCACCCCTATTGGGTGAGCACCCAGGACACCAGAGGTGTATCTCATGTAGCAGTGGCAGGGGGCACCCAGCCTAAACTGCCACACTGGCTTAGTCATCCATCTGTATACCAGGACCCTCATGGCCCTTTCCCCTGCACTGCTCTCCAACAGATCAGCCCCCAACCTGTACTGATACATTGGGTTGTTCTTTCCCAGGTGCACAACTCTACACTTGCCCATCTAAGTCTCATTGAACAGCAGCACAGCATTCAGGTGTGTCAGCCACTCCTCCCAATCTTGTGTCATCAGCAAACTTGATGACAGTGCACACTGTTCCCTCATCCACACCATTTATGAAAATACTAGTATTGGTCCCTACACCAACTCCTGAGGGACTCCACTAGATACAGGCCTCCAAGTAGACTGCCCAATTGACCACAACTCTGACTTCTTTTCCTCAGCCAGTTCACAATCCACCTCACTATCTGATCATCCAGACTACACTGCTCCTCACATTCACTCCTTTCCTTTCACTGCCTTCTGCCTGGTACAGGTACGATAGAGGAGTCCCTTTATTATTTTTTGTTTCCTACTGGCTGTTCCTGCTTGTGTCTCAGGAAGGGCAGAGGATGGTTCCACCAGTCTATCCCTTTCTCAGCCTCTCTGATGCTCCTTAATCTTTTGCTTCCTCTCACAGTTCTTCCACCACACTGAGCAGATTGCTCTCTTGGTCACACAGTTCTCACCACTGCCATCCATTACTAGTGAAAGGCTCTGGTGTGCCCTGAATTCAGGATAAATGGCTGTATGTATAGGAGCCCTTGTGTGGGCTGCCACATCTATTCTGGCAAATGCAGACAACAGGGCTTTCTGCCAGGTGGATACCGTTGTGAAGCTTCTTCCAAGAGGGTGAGAACTATTACATGAACTCATATCTTAAGCTGCTAGGTTGACAATGTCCCTTCTGCATGCTCTTCTGTGTGAGCTGTTACTCAAACCAAAGTGTAACATGCTGTTTGCTGTGTTTCTTAGGCGACTTTTTATAGGTGTGAGGGTGGTAGTAACTGCTCTGGTAACACCTGGGAGAGCTGCCTCCTCGTCTTAGGTCTCTCCACTGCCCAGTCACTTCCCTATCAGGAAAAAAAGCCCTCTGCATGAAAGTCTGCTGCTTTACTGCAGGTTGCACCAGCTCCAGCGCAACTCCCCTCACCAAGTTTATACTGTAGTTCTAGCACTCCTGGTACTGCAGCACTGGAGGGTGGTGTTATTCTGTATTCAAATCTCAACGGTATACAGATAATCTCCAATCCCCACTGGGTTTGCACACAAGTTCAAAAATGTTCTCAAAGGGTGAATGAATTCATGCAACTATGCCCTGACTTTCCAGTTCTTAGACATAATCATGCATAGGACAAAACAAATCTCTGTTGGTTCAGTACACTGTAATCAGTGCTCCATTGAGACGCATCCAGCAGTAATCAAAGCAATACCTGTACTTCTAACAGGTCAGTCAGATGAGGTTTCCACAGAAACAATGCTAAATCCTCAGCATCCTTTTGGATCCTTAAAATATCTGTTCCTCAAAAAAGTCAGTGCCCAAGATGCAAAGGCAAGTCCCACTACATCATCATGCTTACAGCTTCCTTTTAACAAGACTGAAATCAGCTTCTACTACGTGCTGCTGCTCCTGCTGGCCTATATGGAGTTAGAACAAATGATTTACCGTTATCCTACATACACTATTTACACAAAAGCTCCAGTAGGAATATAGCATGAACTGTCTGCTAGGCTCCTAAGCATCAAACCACAAGACTACGGCCAGAAGAGCTAACTTAGCAGCCACAGTCTCAGCCTCATGGACATTCAACAGACTCTGCTTCAGCTGTAGAATACCCTTCTACAGTTCAAATGCCCTCTTTGGATCCCACTCCTTACACCACTTTCAATAATGTTGTGGTTTAGGTCAGGATAGACTTAAAATGCACAAATTACTGCACAATAATTGGATCTATCTGGAGGAGTTCAGTATTTATTGCCTCAGTGAAGTAGCTCCTATTAATACAAGTAACACTACAAATGTATGTGAACACCGTCAATCTCTGCTTTCCAAGAGGAGCAGGGCTGCGAGCAGTAAGGAGGAGCCATGTGCGAGCTGGGGATGCTACCTACCTTTGCTTGCAGCACGGCAGCTCCAGCTGTGCAAGCTTCCCAGGCATCACTAGAGGTCCTCCACAGTGAAGTATCATGAACCATAGGGATACTGAACACAGGAACAAACTACACATTTGGTCCTCATAGAATAGAGGCAACCATTGGCTAACAGGTATCAATACAGTGGCCATGACTATCTTCATAAAGGAACTCACAGAATCATTGAACTGTTGAGGCAGGAAGACACCTTTATATCAAGTCCCACTGCTTGTCCAGAGCTCACAGGTCCACCACCACTGCTAAGATACTACCACTAAACCACATCACTCAGCAACACATCCACGCATCTTTTAAATACCTCCATCACCTCCCTGCGCAGCCAGTTCCAACACTTGATAACCTTTTCTGTGAAGAATCACAGAATGTATCTGGATGGAAGAGACCTCAAAGATCACCCAGATCCAACCTTCGACCCAGTACTGAAGGGTCAACACTAAACAGCCCCAATATTGAACCCTAGGGAACACACCTAGGGACTGGGTGCCAGCCAGATTTAACTCCATTCACCACCACTCTTTGGGCCTGGCCATCCAGCCAGCTTTTTATCCAGTGCGAAGTACACTGGATCCAAGCCTTCTGCCATGAGTTTCTGAAGAATGCTGCAGGAGACAGTAGTATAGTCCAGGCAGACAATGTCCATGGCCCTTCCCTCATCCACTATGCATGTTACCTTACTGTAGATCAGATTAGTCAGACAGTTCCTGCCTTTCATAAACCCATGCTGACTGGGCCTGATCACCTAGTTGTCTTATAACTGCCATGTGGTGGCATTCAGGATGACCTGCTCCATAACCTTTCTTGGCATCGAGCTCAGACTGATACGCCTGTAGTTCCCTGGGTCGTCCTTTCATTTCATCTTGCAGATGGGCATCACATTTGTTAGCCTCCAGTCAACTGGAACCTCCCTGGTTAGCCAGGACAGTTGACAAATAACGGTGAGTGTTTTGGTGAGCACATCTGCCAAATCCCTAAGTATCCTTGCGTGGATCCCACATGGTCCCATAGACTTGTGCACATCTAAGTGGTGCAATATGTCACTGATAATTTTCTCCTGGACTGCAGGGACTGCTTTCTGCTCCCCATCCCTGTCTTCCAGTTCCAGGGGCTGAACCCTCAAGGAGCAACTGGTGTCACTGACAAATACTGAGGTAAAGTATCCATTCAGCAGCTCAGCCTCTACCTTGTCTTTGGTTACCAGGTTCACTCCTGTAGTTGGTGGACATTTCTTCCTAGCTCTTCTTTTATTGTTAACACATTTATAATGGTAGAAGAAATACTGCCTGATAACCAACATGAACCTCACCTGGCACAACTTAAGGCCATTTCCTCTTGTCCTGTCACTTGTTGCATGGAAAAAAGACACACACCCACATTGCTCCAACCTCCTTTGAGGCAGATGTAAAGGGTGGTGAAATCTCCCCTCACCATCCTCTTGTGAAGGCTACAAAAAAACCCAGTATCCTCAGTCGCTCCTCATAAGACAGCCCTTTACCAGTTTAGGTGCTCTTTGGACACACTTAAGTACCTCAACATTCTTCTTGTAGTGAAGGGCCCTGGGGAACAACCACTTGTAACTGCCCACCAACTGGATTTAGCTCCGTTCACCACCTCTTTGGGCCTGGCCATTCAGATCCAGATTTTTACCCAACATAGTGCATGTCTGTTCAAGCCATATGTAGTCAGTTTTTCCAGGATGTTATGAGAAACTACATCAAAGGCCTTGCTAAAGTCAAGGTAAATAACGCTGAGAGCCTTTACCTCATCCACTACTTGAAAATGAAGATACAAAAGAGAGAAGTCCATTACAGTTTCCAGCACTAATCTTCGTTATTCTCTGTACATGCCAAGTTGGAAGACAAAACAGTGGAAAAGCACAATATTTATAAACACATAGTAACTGACATAGGTGCATGAACTGGATGTAAATCAGGTGGTCTGTGCTGCCACATGACTGGAATGTGGAATAGGTAGACATCCGTTCTTCTATCAAGTGGGCCTGCAGGCTAATCTCCCCAGTGATCACCCTCTGCTTGTAAAACTTATAAAGAAACAATGGCTTGACCATTGTGCCAGCCTCAACATCCTAAACAATAGTAGCTAGCAGGTATAAATACTGCCACGGTTTAGTATTTGCTCGTTCCCTCCCAGAAGGGAGGCCTTTCGGGTAGGATTCATGACCACAACTTGGCTCCCAAGTTATTTCCTGGGAGAGTCTATGCTTTTCCTTACAAATGTATTTTAGAGCTACACAGCTGTTCTGCAGTTCAATGCATTTACCACCAGCAATCGTGAAGAATTTGTGAATGCTGCATGAAAATAAAGCTGCACTATTCATGCACCTGACTGCTTCTTCTGAAGGCTGCCAGACCTACAGCAGACAGGCTGATCCTGCATCTGTGTCAGGCCTATAGTATTAAATTGGTATATTTATGAAGAGGTAAGTCCAGCCACCTGTAGCCCTTCTTAGGTCTGAGGACCAACTAACATGCAGGGAGATTCATCTCATATTAAACCTACCCTTCACTAAATACAACATTGCCGTACACATCGATCTGTTTAAGAACAGATCATATACCAAATTCAAACTTCTCAGACATTTCTCCAACTGAGAGTTTACAAAAATCTAAACGAAATTTAAACTCAGTATAGCTCAGATAATTTACAGCATTTTGCTGTAAACTGCATCCATAGACACATCACCATTTGCAAAGGTAAAGTTCATTGCACACAGGCTTCTCTCGTTTAAATGGATTTTCACTCTTTGAAATTCTGCCATTCAAAGCTATCTAATTTTTTATGGTGATTTACTCTAATTTATTAAAAATTCTGTATTGTACTTCAAGTTTTTCCTATAAAACTGAAAATATACAATACTCAAGTAACTTCCAAAAAATGTATTAACTGTTTTATACCAAGGAAATCTGTCATATCTCAAATCACTTAAGTAACCGTACATATTTAACAGAGCAAGCCCACTATTAAATATTATACCTTCAACCTGCAAGAGAATGCAGTCAGCTGCAGATGTCAGCATTATCCTATAGAGGCAGAAGTTCAAGAAACACTCAGGCTAAAGTAAGTTCTTACAAACAGTGCTTGCTTGTTCTTTTGGCTTTCATCACTGCTTGGCCTAAGAGGCCAGAAACACTTCATATGTAGAGTACCCTAATCTTCAGAAGAGTAGAACGCTTCATTTGTAGAGTATACTAATCTTCAGAATAAAAAAGGAGTAGGTAGCATCAGATACACCCAATTTAACAACGCCATAAGAGTGGCATAGAATTTCCTCTTGTACCTTGAGTGACTGATGACCACCCACTAACAAGATATCCATGCACTTAATCTGGCAAATGAAAAACAGTATCTATGAGCACTTCCTGAAACAACCCATGTGTCAGACACAATATGGACCACCTTCATTTAGATATAAACTCTAAATGCTACTTTTTCACAGAAAAAAATGAAGCCCTCTCTTCAGGCAGGCAGATGTATCTTTCAGCTACTCTTAAACAGAGCTGCTGAAACACCACCTACAGCAAATTTGGACTTTGAGAACATAGATTTCAGTATCACTATCACTATTCAGAGTTAAGTGTAAATTAGTTTCAGGGAAGAATAGCAATCTGTCCAACCTCGAAAGCAGGTTTAAGATATACAATCAGCCTCTGTATTCATAATATTTTTTCTCTTCTTTCTTTTTGAGAATATTTTTCTTGAAGATGCACAACCATAAATAAAACCTTCAGGCTACCTAGTTTTATTCCATGTGATCAGAGTTCGAAACATTTATCAGCCCTCAGAGAATGCCATTTTTCTTCTGCCCTAATAAACTTCAGAGCAGAACAAAGGGAATCCATTCTTTATAACAACATCTTTAAGAATGAGCATCAATTCATCTGCCAATACTTACTGTAAAGATTCAGCACACTTACTACACTGGCCAACATGTAAGACAGTATGATTTTCTTCTGCCCTCTGTCAATTTAGATATGAAACTCTGCCTACTATTCAGAGACTGTAGTGAACACAATGTCCTCAAGAACAGATGCCATGATTAAGAATCAGAGTTACTGACTTCTAACTAAAAAACTGAGGACTTCCAAAGAAATACCAGTCCCTAACTGCATCCCAGCTGAGCATCCTAAAAATGTGTTATATGTGAAACTGCTATTGCTAAGTTGCCCAGCTGTTCCCTACAGTTATTTTAACCAGCTAAGCAAGCAGATTATGCTGGGTTCCATCTAGGCAAGTAGTTCTCATAGTTCATAGAGCAAACTTTCTCCCTTCCCTCTCACACACCAATTTTCATTTCTCCTACCTTATACACTATGCCAAAACAGGAGAGGAAAAAAAAAAATCTGTTTATTCTGAGACATATTTCACCATGACTAATAAAAAAGTGAACACTATATTTCCATCAATTTTAATAAGGTAAACTTCTGAATTTTTTGAGCTCTATAGAGAAACTGAATATAAAACTGCAACCAATCCCTTCTGACATCAATCCACATACCTGTCTTCCACACCACAACCTTCAAAGGAATCTGATCTATATTCACCTAAAGACAAGTAAGGTCGTTTCCTACTTCTACCACAAGGCTGCAAAAAAGTTTATTTTGATGTTAGAAGCCCTTTCCTAAATTCCAGACCAAATTAACTCACAAATGACGACTACTCATTTGTTCTTATGCTATAGTTAATTCAAGCATGAACAGACTTCCCAACTCCCATTGTGCTCACCACTGTAAAATATTTATACAACATTATCTGTTTTTTTCCCCAGCTTGTGAGTCAAGCTAGCCAGGGCCCTTTAGTTTCAGTTCCCCGTACATTCCTAGGCATCTCTTCCCCCACCTGCTCTGGAAGAAGTTCACTGCCCTTAGTGGCCAGTATACATGTCACAGACTGTCATCACTGCTCTTACCAGAAGTTCCAGAACCCATGAGCTTCAGGGCTTCATACTTCAGTGAATACAACTCATTAATCTACACTGCTCATTTGACAGCCATTTCCAAAAGACTGAGCCCAAATCATGCATTTGACTACAAACATTAATTTTTATGTTATTCAATTCCCTTATGTTTCTATTGATTTTTACTCAAAATCACCAAATTCTTAAACTACAAAAAGGACTATAAAGAGATGGATCCCAAGACTAACCCAGAAAGACATTCACTACCAACCTACCTACTTTAAACTGTATCTCTTTTTATTAAGAAACTGAGTAGGGAGGGGGGTGGGGTACATGTTTAATCTTCTTTATAATTCTCTACCTATTCCCACCTCCTCTGCAACAGATTAACAGCTTTCTCCCATACTTGGGGAAAGTCATCATTTAAACAAGGATGGAAGCATTCAGCCCAAATGACTTTGCTCTCCTTCTCCCTTAAGGATGAGATGCTAGTCCAAGCACTTCTGTTTATAACTTAGGCTCAATGCTCCCCATTTTTCTCTTTAAAACGTATTTAAGCACACATACTGCCATATGGTCACTGCTTAAAGTCAGGTGGGGACAGTGCAGCTGTATCAGACAATTGACCAGCTGATAAAGCAACAAACTGATCAGTGAAAAAGGTTTCATCAACCTTAATCAAACTTCATGATCAGTAACAGAGCAATGGTATATATTGTGCCTATTATTTAAATGTTCAGAGGGTAAGAAACTACTCAGCTCATAAAGGAATGCTTTATAGTAACTTTACTGATAGGAACACATTTGGTTCTAGCTACTTCTACAAATAATAAAAGCAGGTTTTGCTGACAAAAACCTACATTTACAATTAATCTCTTACACTGTTTACCTAAATAGAACACTGATACTTAATCAGAAAAACCACTTCAGCAATTGCATGAACAGATCACTGCCCTATTTCAAGTCCCAAAGGCCTAATAGATACAGTCATGAGAAGAACCATGCAAGAGAAGTCTTTTGAATCCAGCCAGGTTTATGAAGTGAGTGGCCAGGAAGAAAAGAAACCATTTGTACTCAAATGCGACATTTTAAATTATTACAGTATTTTAAAACAGCCTCATAGACAGGAGAAAGCTTACTTTCTGAGCGGTGACTCTTGCATGGCCGTATCAATTACCACAACCAACCCTGGAATAGCTTTTGAGTAGGAAATTTTTATAACAAGGATATTCTCCACAAAATTATTCATGAGTGTAAAAGGAAAACAGTGGTTTGAGTAGGAACAAAAATGGCAAGACATTTTAAGTTATTACAAAAAGACACTTAAAAAACCCCACTTCCACAATACTGCAGACTGACAAACCAGTTGAAGGAGTAAAACAAGTTTTACTTAGATATAGATTAATTGCTTTCAATCAGATAATCAAAAATCCCCAAAAGTTAGAAATACAAGGTGTAAAGCTCTGATATTATAGTTGTGGGGATGGGAATAGGGATTTCAACCTTAGTTCTCTGCCTTTCCTTGAGCTTAATATGCCTCTGATGCAAAAACACAAGGAATGACAGAACTACAGTAGTCTTTCAACCACACTGACTCAGCATGCTTGTGGCACTCACAAGCGCTTTCCTCTTCACAGTCATTTAATTCTCCTTGCAAGGTAGCATGCCAAGGCCTCTTGTCTGGCCCTTACAGAGCCTACGTAAGATACACTACATTTCACCACATCTTCTAAATTAAAAAAAATGATTTGTTTTAGTGAGTCCACTCTACCCAGTTAGCCTGTCTGGAACAGTGACCAGCCTTGATGGAAAAAGACATTAGAAGCCATATCCTTCCATGCTATAAGTTTACATAGCCCTATAAATGTCCCTTCAGGAAAGTATTTTCCTATGTTTCAGAAACACAATTAAAATGCTTTCAAAAGTTTTGCCAGCAAACATGCCCTTCTAGGCACAAGGGCAGCATTGGGACTGTAAACAGTAGCAGTTTATCTGTTCGTATATATTAAGATGTATGTACTCTCCAATTTCCCTAAGTTCCAAAGGAAACCACCTTCCAGCCTGTTGTTATTCATATCAAAAACAGATACATTTCCTTGCCAGTCATATATTTGAAGTCTATTTAAAAGATAAGACAATTATATACACATCTGTCAGTGCATACAATCTGCATATTTAACTTCCCAGTTTACCAGCCACCTTGGGAATGGTGGCCCAACAAGCTTGGAATTGTTGAGAAACACAGTACATAGTATTGACAAATTATTGAAAGCATAAAAGCAACTTTTTCTTTTTCTTGATGACTTAGCTAAACTAGCTAAGAATATTCCAAATAAAACAGCTGTAAAATTACAGTAATAGAGCCATAATGCACTTGAAAAATGGCAAACATGTAAAAGCATGCTCTAATATGAATACAATTGATTTGATTCATAATTTATGCTGCCTTAACCTTTCTTTTACAACAAGTATGCATCATCCTCCCCAAGTTCTTTGATAACTATATTACTAGATTTTAAGGAAAATCCTAAAATTGTTTGGGCTAGAAAGACCTGTAAGATTGAGTCCAATGATCAACCTAACGCCACCATGGCCATTAAATCATGCACCAAAGCAACATGTCTACATGTTTTTTAACACTTCCAGGGACAGTGACTCCATGACCTCCTGGGTACATCTGACCATCCTTTCAGTAAAGAATTTTTCCTTAATATCCAGTCTAAGCCTCCTCTGGGACAACTTGAGGCCATCTCCTCTCATTCTATCACTTGATACTAGAGAGAACAATACATTACAACCCCTTTTCAGGTAGATGTAGAGAGCAATGAGGTCTTCCCTCAGCCTCCTCTTCTCCAAACTAAATAATCCCAGTTTCCTCAGCTGCTCCTCATAAGACTTGCTCTCGATAGCCTTCACCAGAGTTGTTACCCTTCTCTGGACTCACACAACTCAATGTCCTTCTTGTAGTGCAATCCCAAAAATGAACATAGTACTCAAGGTATGGTCTCACTGCCCCCCAGTACAGGGGCACATTCACTTCCCTACTCCTGCAGGCCATCTCATTTCTGATACAGGCCAGGATACTGCTGGACCTTGGCCACCTGAGCACACCACTGGCTCATATTCAGTTCACTGTTGATCCCCAGTTCACCAGTATACCCAGGTTCCTCTCTGCCAAGCAATTTCTCAAGCCACTCAGCCCTAGGCAAGTGTGGGTTTGCAGTTTTTTGTGACCCACATGCAGGACCTGGTACCTGGCCCTGCTGAATATCACAAAATTGGCTTCAGCCCACCAATCCAGCCTGACCAGATCCCTAGACAGCCTTCCTACCTTTGACCAGACCACATTCCAACCCAATTTAGCATCATCTGCAAACTTACAGAGGGTGCAATCAATCCTCTCATCCAGACCATTGATAAAGATGTTAAACAAGACTGGCCCCAAAACTGAGCCTTGGGGAACACCACTAGCAACCAACCATCAAATGGATTTAACTCCATTCACCACCACTTTGGGCCCAGTCAATCAGCTAGTTTTTTTAACCCAGCAAAGCATCAGCCTATCCAAGACATGAGTAGCCAATTTTTCCAGGACACTGTGGAAGATAGTGTCACAGGCTTTACTAAAGTCTGGGTAAACAATATCCACAGTCTTTCCCTTATGCCCTAAGCAGTTCACCTTGTCACAGATTATTTGGTTCCGCAAGCAGGACCTGCTTCATAAACCCATGCTGACTGGGCCTGATCAGCTCATTGCCCTGCACTTGCTGCATAAGGACCCTAAAGACTATCTTCTCCATGACCTTCCCCAGTACCAAGGTCAGACTGACAGGTCTGCAGCTTCACAGATCCTCCTTCCAGGCCTTCTTATAGAGGGGTGTCATGTTTACCAATCTCCAGTCAGATGGGATCTCCCCAGTTAGCTGGGAACTATTCCTGATTATGGGAAAGCCTAGCTGCCTATGGGAAAGCCTAGTTCCCAACTCTGGAACAACTTCCCTTGCTTGAAAACTCTAACTCTTCCCAGAAAACAGGGAAAAAAGACTAGACACGTAAGAAAAACACTAGCAAACCCCCCAGACAGTTAACAAAATAAGCATGAATTATCAGAGAACATAACTTGAAAATTGCTACAGTCTGCAAAGAAAGAATGAAATGCTCCCTGACACATTTATCCTGGTAATCTCCAAATACATGATTTTTGCAGAGTCATTTCTTAAACCTCAAGTAACAAGTACGAGCCCTTCAAATTTACAGCTCCTCTAACTGTGCAAGTACATACACTCACCAATAAAATCCTAGACGATGTGAGAGCAACGTAACACTCCTCTAGAAGATGAGAAACATACCAGCTGCAAAATCAAAACAAAACTGGATAAAAATATCAGAAATTGAGACAGAAAGACATCTTTAAAAATCCAGAAATGTCCTTCTAGGTTAAACAGAATGAGAGCACTTTTCCTCTAATCACTCAGATTAAAAACTGTCAGGGAAATGTAAAAAGAATCCTTTTACCAGCAACTGCCAGAAGACTAACCTACACTTAAACACGTGTAGGAAGGAGACGGTCAGAACAAGTTTCTACCTGCTCATATGTTACAAGCATCCAAATCCGATTTTATCATTTCACCCAGCAGTATTCTCTGGCTCTTGCAGAACTTTTTTTTAATGTTAATTCTGATGAAATACAATAAGTTACACATTCAGCAAAACTAATATGATCACAACTAAGTCTATTACTTTATCTTCTTATATCACAAAAGAACCCCCCAAAAACAAACCACTATTTTCTTATGAGGTAAATGTACTACTACTACTTGCCATTTGTTCAGTTAACCTCTGTTCTTCACCAATGCTGCTAGATGAGGAAATACTTTCCCCAGCAGAAGCACACAGTTTATCAGCAGAGCTCTAAGAAAAATGATTGATACCTGTTACAACAACCCACTGGTTCCATGCATCTTTCCTAGTCCCACTCAGAACAAGAATTGATGCAAAGTATGCATCAAAACTACATAGGTTTTCAATACTCACCTTTTTTATTAGATGCTTTGGTATAGCTCTCAACATACCTAACAGATACAGACAGGTCTAATTTGTGGGTTCATGATTAATATTTGCTTTTGTCTGGGTTCACAAATCATACTTTATCTAGTCAGATAACAGTCTGCACTAATTCAAACCTTTACTATTGCACTCTCTGAAGAGAATTACAGCAGCTTGTCATTTTATCATAGGCATCCCACATGTACATATTAAAAAGTATCCCACATGAATGCACCACCTTGTTGTTATAAAGCCAAAATGTTTTTTATACTCCTTACACATCTGAAAAATACAAATTCTTTGCTATGACAATGTCTTTTGAAAAATCAAAGTATTATCCCTTTTTCCCTGCAAAGTATTATCCTCAGTATTATACCTGTTTTATCTGGAAAAGCGAAATACATACCAAACGTCACTTCTTGCTTATTACATACCCTATGGATACTGCTTTGCTTTGCTGCAGTGCATTCCCCACACATTTATCAGAACTTCAGTTAATATCTAGTCTAAATTTCTAAATTTAAAATCAAAAGCTTTCAGAACCAAAGGAGCATAACACTAGCATCTAAAAATTCCCACATGCTTGCTTAACAATAAAGCGTAGCCATACTAAAGATGCACCAAAATACACAGAAGTTCAAAATTCCACAACTGTCTTGTTGACACAGCATTAAACAAGCAAGCACTTCCTGGGTGTCCAAACATCATTGACAGAGTGAAATGTGAAAGTCCACGCTATACAACACAGACTGGCCCAAAAACTACCGACATCCTGAACATTCCTTGTACTTCTCTGTATTTTGTCGATCAAATTTTTAGGTTAACAGCACAGGAAAGCTGAAAAAGAAGAAATACACTTATTTTCAATTGCTAATTCACTTTCAAAGGCAGTTAAGAATGCTTGTTGAAATTGTTTTCAAAGCCTATTTTACGCCTACATAGTGGTACCGACAGCAGGAGCACTAGATTTAGAAACTTACAATGTCATCACTGTCTCCTCAGACAAGAGATGTACCTACAAAGGTCTGCATTACTTCAGCAGCAGATGCTTATTATTTGCTCATAACACAACTATTAATATATTTAATGTCTCACAAACACATGTAGCTGGTATAAATAAACACATACTTTCATTTACCCTGGTTAAGTCAGGGTGCTCAGCTGCCCTGGTCAGAACACTAGAACAACTGCAACAGCTAAATCCATTCCACTACAGAGCACAGTGAGTACAACATTGTTTCCTGTGAACTCCAGAGGTCTGTCCCCCAAAACTTAACAAAAGTCATGCCTGCAAAAACTTCTCAATTTCATAACAGGCTTTTTCAAACAATAGGGCCTGAGGCAAAAATCTTTTCAAAAGTAGTCAATCAAAATATGTAAGTCTTCATCTAGCACTTTCATAATCAAGAACACTGTGTGCTACAAAAGTCTAATCTTTATTCAGTCAAAACACTCAATTGGTCAATACTTTAAAACACTACTAAACCAAAATTAAAGTCACATTATTAAAAGCATGTTTTAAACTTTTAAATTCAATTGTCTTATTAAGCTAGGAAAAAAAAACTCAACTACCTGTGTAAAATATGTAAGAAGACTAATTATTATGAAGTGTGCTGCTTCAAATTATCACTGGTAGGTTTCTTTAAATATTCCTTACTATTAATAACAGCTTTTAGTTGTTATTAACAATAAAGCACAAAGTCCTGTTAGAATTCTACTTTGCACTATAACATTAAGTCTCTTCAGATTTAATTTTGTATTGAGAATAAGAGGAGAACTTGCTCGAAGCAGAATCCAATTTTAGCACAAGTTCCATGGGCCTATCACTGGACGATTTTTGGCCTTGTCACAGTAGAGGGCACAGTTCCAAGTAAACAAGCTTACTTCTGGCCGAGAAACACACATGTAGTTCAAAGACTAGAAGTAGTGTTTCCTAAACTCTGCACAACACATTTGTTTCAAGATGTTAGAATCTAAGAAATCAGGACACTTACCTAAAACTAGTGTTCTTCTAAATTAGACTGAGAACTTTAAAAAGTGTATTTGTGAAATGCTTAAACGATGGTATGTCAAAGCATTTTCCAGTTTTAAGAGATTTGGTTTCTGACTTATGGCTTAAAAGTGTTCATTATTAAGTTCTATTATCTACAACACTTTCAACAAGAATTCCTTCATAATTTCCTGAAAAGTAGCCCAAGAAAACGTAAACATATTTTTCACCTCCACACCTCTACAGCTACTAATAAAGCTTTAACTTGCTTGCTTTAACACAAAGTCCTCCCCAAATCCTACCCACATTTCCTCCCTTATCACCCATTCCTAGCCAAAACCTCAAGTACTCATGCTCATAAGAAGCATTCTTGTTTCAGTTACTGATCTACTGAAGTAATTATTTATGAACAGAGAGCAGTCTTATTTCCCATAATCCAACTCCTAGATAATACATTTTGCTGTCTCATGCACTGGTGAGCATTTTGACTGGCAACATCCCCTCAGTTCTCTTTTTTATTTCCCAGGACTTTACTGAATACAGAGAACAGAATCTTTTCAACAGCTTTTCTCAGTAATAAGACTAATGTTTTAAATCCTTGAAGCTTTTTAACATATGCTTCAGCTAGATATTTGCCACCTCCCTCAGCCACACTGTTCAACCAAATGAATTCGTCTGACTTTTAACTGTTGTCCTTTATTTTTCTTAAGGCAGAAGAGGAGGAGGGTAAATGAACAAACTTTATTAAAGCAGATGCAATGTTCCATAGTTTCCATTCCCAGATGTTACATTAAAGGCTGCTGCAGACACACCTTCAGATGCTCAATTCTCCCTTCTTTCAAATGAATGCCACAAGGACATCAACTTGGCTATCAAAGGCAAGCACTCATGCCCAAGCAAGTGCCAAGGCAACCTCCAGCCCTATAAACTCACTGAAGAGCCTTCCTCTCATTTCAGAATGTATTTCCCTGAGGGTTTTTCAACAGACTCCCATGTGACAACAGAAAACATGCACCTACAACCAAAACACATCTTCTCCCTGTTCCCAGCCTTGTACAAGATACTGTCACTACGACCTGTCAAAAAGGGAACTAAAACTATAATAAACCTCATCCTAGCAAAATCTCACATGTGCTACCTCATAAGTGCAGATTAACCCCTGCAGCTCACACTGTAGGCAAAACAATAAAGCCTAGCTGCATGCATCCCTTAGGCAAGTATAGCTAAGAACAAACGCTCACCAAGTTCTTCTCCTGTACATACTGCTGCAGGGAAGAGCCCTACAACTCTTCCAACATTTCCTTGCTAGACAGGCATCTGCAGGGAGCAAGTACCACACTTCTGCCTGCGCTACCTCCCCTGCCACGATGTCATGGCCCACTTCCAGTACACGCGATATAAAGCAGCTGATTACTACTCTGTCCCATTAACAACTGATGTGGGGGCACACATTCCTGAAAGGAAAAAAAACTTTAGCTTCCCTTAGTATTCTTGCTCCTCTTATCCACAGTACAATGTGAGGTATTCTCTCACCTTCTGGGCACTCTTCTCCAAAATAAGTAGGGAAGTCCATGCGCTGGGGGACTGGCCACAACAGCCCCTTTCCTCCAGCTATGAGAAGTCACTCTCACCCAGATGTCCTCTCTGAACCACGAGGAAAACGTGTCACCCCACGGTGGCCTGCGCCCCTCAAAAAGAGGTCCGCATCAACCCCGCCTCCCTACCCCCAGCACGCTAAAGCGCCGCGCTTCTCTCTCCCACGTTGCAGCTCCCCACCTCCATCCCCGGCTGACCACGGACATCCTCCACCCCGCCACGCCGCAATCTCCAATCTTCTCCCAGGCGGTCACATCACCCCTACACAACCCTGTCCCTAGGCCCTCACAGAAGCTCTGACCACCCCTCCTCGCAGCACACACTGCTCGCTCCTCCTCCAGCGGAGGGGTCTATCCTCATCCTTCCCCCACCTTGCCCCGGGGTAGGGGAAAAGCCCTTCGCAACATTCCCCTCGGCCGAGTCGTCCCCTTCGCGAAGGGAGCGCGAGGCCTGAGGCCGGGAGGGAACGGAGCGCGGCCCTCCCACTGCCTCCCGCGCGAGCCCGCACCGTCTCCTCGGGATCGATGTCGATCCTGAAGGTCTGTTGCTGCAGTGTTTTCAGTGTGATCTGCATGGCGGCGGCTGTACGCAACCCGTCGCGGCTCAGCTTCAGTCCCCGCGTCCCCCGCAGCGCGGCGGGACAGCCGGGGAAGACGAAAGGGAAGAAGAGCAGGAAGACGCGGCGGAGGAGGTGGAGCTCTGGGACGCCTGTCACACTCACCGCGCGGCGGCAGGCGGAGAAAAGGCGGTGCTCAGCCACCGCGGACCAGGAAAACCGAGGGCAACGGGGATTGGAGGGCACGGCGGCTGCACGCCCCCACCCGGCGGGATTGGGCGGGTCAGACGGCATTTAACAGCGCCTGCTCACCGTCTGTTCACCGCCTCTTTTGGGGGTCGGGGAAAGCGTGCATGCGTCCGAACTGGGTGATGCCCGCAGCTCCGCTCATCGCGGTTACTACCCCGACCGCTAGGCGCTCACGGGCTGGGATGCTTGCCATGCGCAGGCGCGGAGAAACCTGCCGAGGGCGCCCCTGTGCTGGCGCGCGGCGGCGGGTTGTAGGGAGGGGAGTGCATGAGAGGGCGATAGAGTTTGGTACGTGTACACTTACAAGACGTGCCACTTATAAGCTGTTCCTACAAATTTATTCATGCATGCATACGTATTTATAGGGCTGTGGGGCCCCTGAGGGTTGCAGCCTTATGCAGGGTGGCTGTGGGTGGTGTCAGTTCATGGAGGCCGTGGATTTGTCTGTCCTTCCAGCAAGTCTACAGTGCCTGTGAGCAGGCGTTGTTCAGTGCTTCGTCTCTTAAGGTGTGTTATTGTGACGTGGCTGTGCTGCTGAGCAAGCCAGCTTCATGCCTCCTTGGAAAACTGATTGCTCTGTTAGCCCGTGTATGCACGGTGGGTGCTCTTCCTTCCCAGTCACTCTCCCCACAGTGCTGGTGTAAGATTCTGGGCCCATTTGGTTGGCAATACGGAGTGATGCACAGTGACCGAAACTGACACATCAGGAAACCACAGCAAATGTCGAGCATGGTGAAATACTTTCCTCTGATAAGTCAATAATGTATTATTAAACCCAGGACAAGTTTCTTGAAGACCCGGTGTCTTTTTCAGAATCATAGACTCATTCAGGTTGGAAAAGACCTTCAAGATCATCAAGTCCAATCATGAACTCAGCACTGCCAAGTTACCACTAGGTGCATGTCTTTCAGGACCACATCTGTACATCTTTGAAATTCTTCCAGGGATGGTGACTCCATCGCTTCCCTGGACAGCCTGGTCCAGGGCTTGACAACCATTTCAGGGAAGAAATTGTGCCTCCTGTCCAATGTAAACTTCCCGTGGCACAACTTGAGGCAATTTCATCTTGTCCTATTGCTTGTTACTTGGAAGAAGAAACGAACATCCTAAACATTTTCCCCCAAACTTCATAAAAGAACTCTGTCCTTTTTTAATTTAGCGAAGTGAACTGTGGTCCCTATACATTAACCACTGTTTGCCAGGCTGTACCTCTCTGAGGAGCAGCCATTCCCAAGCTGTGGCAACACTGCAACTGAAGGCAGAGTTCCCCTCTCCCTCTGAGAGAGCTCCCACCTCTCCAATGGAGTGAGGAAGGTGGGAGAGGAGCATGCCAGACCCTCATGGATCCTCAATGACCGTGGGCCCAAGCCACTGCCAGGGGAAGGTGGCAGAGGGGAACGCTGGGCCCTCACAGCTCCTTAGTGACCACAGGCCCAAGCTAGGGGTGAGGGAAAGAGGGAGGCAGAATCACAGCAAGACCTAAAATGTGCATACTGCAGAAGTGTAGACTATTTCTCTGCCATAGTCGTCCCAAGTCTTTAAAACTGACATTTATAAGCTGTTTGTCTGCTTTTCCTGAAGTCTGTATCGTTTCTGCATTATCATTTCTACTTCACTCCAGTCCCATGCATACAAATAGGGAGCTCAGAAGTTACTTGTTCATCACATGAACTGGAGTATTGGATGGGACAATGTAGTGCCTCAGTTCCACCCATGCTGGTTTTGATGAGTTATTAACCTTTGTTTTCCCTGGTACTCCTTATACAGTGGAGAGGAAGCCTTGCTACAAACAGCATTTAAAGTTGAGCCAGCTGTACCAGTAAAAAAGACTCTTGCCATCACGACCTCTTCCATCAGTAGGTGTGGAATCTCGCTGTGTGTTTTCCTTGTAACCAGGGCTGTCTTTCTGAAAAAGAGAACACTGAAGTTAGGATAACAATGCTGTGGCATAGGTAAACCCCAGATTTCTTGGTATTATACAATGCCTTGAGAAGTTCTACTCTGTCACACTGTCAGCAAAATGTTTGTAACAAAAAAACCCTAACCTTTTAACTTATTATCACAGCTTGGTTTCACAATAATTTGGTACCAGCAGCTCAGTGAAGCAAGGGCCAGCAGGGTACATAGCAATAGAAAGGGAAAATGGGAGACACTTCACCTTTCAGGACCATATAAATATTGCTCACACAGCTGGAGGTGCTGTCATCATCTACCTCAGGCTCTGACACAGCTGCTATACAGCCAAAGTGTTTTAGGGCTTTCACAGCCCTACTGTTGCTAGCAGGAATTCAGCATTCTTGGCAACACAGAAATACTTGCTTGCATCTTGCAGGGAGCCTTTAAAGGCAAAAAAAGAAAAAAAAAGTTGTGTGAGGTAAGACATTGCTTGCTGTTTTTTTGCATGAGTTGCTTCAATTTAAAATATGCTACTTGTTCACTTTCATTATTGCACAATACCAGATCTAGTTCTGTGCTTTGCCGATAAAACAAAAAGGATTTTTTTCAAACTTCTCATTCAGCAGTCCAGGCTGTGTAAGTGCAGAGCTTCAGATCCAAATGAAAGTACCTCCTGCTAAGGAATTGTGTCACTACAAAGTTTCACTACTCTTTTCTGCTCAGAACACGTTAAATGCAAACTATTCATTCTGATTTTTGTGGTTGCCGATTATAGTATGAAACCATTCATCCTAGTTTGTGGTGGGGCAAGAGTTCATTTGTGTAGAGGCTGTTTATCTCTGCTGTGAGGGCTTGTAAAGGCCTCAGCATAACTGGAAATCAACTGCAAAGTCTGTGAACTGCTAAGAATAGAGCTTTTTCTGACCATTTATTTGCTCTTTAAACAAATAGAATGAAAAAAAGAAGAAAAAAAAGTGGATGGGTTTTTTTTTGTTGTTGTGTTTTTTTGGTTGTTTGTTTTTTTTTTTTTTCCCGGGTATTAAAGGAACTTGGGATGACTCACTGTATAGGACCTAAATTAAATAAACAAGTTACTATTAATTCTTCTAGCTCAGCCCTTTCAACTCCATTACAATGGTTAAAGTAGAGCTGAACTCCAGGTTTTGCTTCAGTCCGCTTCCCATCAGTTGCATAATTAGGGGTATTTTTTTTCCCCAGAGTAGTCTTGTCTTTTAGTTTCATAGTGCTTCTCCTTGACATCCAGTGCATGTTTTTATTTTTTCCATTTTGTGTCTGAAGTATTTTGGGTAATTGTCCTCTGTTAAGACTGGAGTATCACACTCACTTTGTTTACAACAGTCTGGATGCTGACTCAGTGAGTGCACGGACCTCTGTGCACATACAGAAAAACTTACATATAGAGAAACTTACATCGATTGGACTAGGTGATCTCCAGAGGTCCTTTCCAACCCTTACCATTTTATGATCTGAAAGAGAAGTGAAACATAGCCCAAAAGTTAGCCAGAAGTTTGAATGTAAATGTGTACAGTAATTAGTATTTGTTTTTTTCAGGACTCCTGAACTTGAATTTTCAGGTAAGTTGATCTCCCTGGTGCAGTTACTTCCAACTTCATACCAACATGTCTTTGTCCAGCTCAGCTCTTTTCATTTGTCTGTGATACACAAAGTCACAGAATCACAGAATAGGTAGGGGTTCAAAGAGACTTTAGGAGATTGACTAGTCCAACTCAATGCCAAAGCAGGTTCACCTAGATCAGGTTGCATAGGAATGCATCCAGGTCAGGTTTGGAAGTCTCCAAGAGAAGGAGACCACAGCCTATCTGGGCAGCCTGTTCCAGTGCTCTGTCACCCTCAAGGTAAAGAAGCTTCTCCTCAGTGAAACCTCCTCTGTTCTAGTTTGTATTCAATGTCCCTTGTCCTGTCACTGGACACCACTTAAAACAGCCCAGCCCATCCTCATGACCTCCACCCTTTAAATATTTATAAACATTTATAAGGTCCCTGCTCAGTTTCTGCAATGCAAAAAAGATCCAGGTCTCTCAGCTTCTCCTTATAAGAGGGATGCTCCAGTCCCCTAATCATCTTGGTAGTCCTTCTGTGGACTTTCTCCAGCAGCTCCTTGTATCTCTTGAGCCATGGCACCCTGAGCACAATGCTGCAGATGTGGCCTCACTAGGGCAGAGTAAAGGATAACTTAGGGAAGGATAATCTCTCTGGACCTGCTGGCCACACTCTTCTTAATGTACCCCAAGATACCAATGGCCTTCTCAGCCATGGGGGCACATTGCTGGCTCATGGTTAACATTGCCCACCAGGACTTCCAGGTCCTTCTCCATGGAGCTGCTTTCCAGCAGGTTAGCCCCTCATCTCTATACTGATGCATGGAGTGATTCCTCCCTAGGTGCAGGACTCTATACACTTGCTTTTATTGAACCTCCTCTCTGCCCAACTCCCCAGCCTGTCCAGGTCTCACTGAATGGCCACACAGCCTGACAGGGTGCCAGCCACTATTCCCAGTTTTGTATCATCAGCAAACTTGCTAAAGTACACTGTTCCTTCATCCAGGTCATTGATGAATATGTTGAAAAAGGCTGAACACAATACTGATCCTTGGGGAACACCACTGGCTACAGGCCTCCAACTAGACCCTGCACCATAGATCACAACCCTCTGTTCTCTGTCATTCAGCCAGTTCTCAGTCCACCTCGGTCCGCTCATCTATTCCACACTTCCTAAGCTTACCTATACGGATGTTACAGGAGACAGTGTCAACAAGACAGTGTCAACAACCTTGCTAAAGTTGAGGTAGACAACCATCTACTGCTCTCCCCTCATCTCTCCAGTTCTCCATGGTCTTTCAAAAATGATGGAGAGTGGCTTAGCAATAACATCAGCCAGCTCCCTGAGCACTCATGGGTGCATCCTGTAGGGGCCTATGGATTTGTGGGTGTCCAGCTTGTCTAGATGATCTTTATCCCAGTCCTCCTTGACTTAGGGCAACTCTTTCTTCCTCCAGACTTTCTCCTTTTGTTTTTGGTTCTGGTTTTGGTTTTGGTTTTCTTTTTCTCCAGGGACTGGGATTCCTGAAAGCAGGTCTTGGCAGTAAAGACTGAAGCAAAGAAGGAATTCAGTAACTCTGCCTTCTCTTTATTCTCTAACACCAGGTCACCCACCTCATTCAGCAGGAGGCCCACATTTTTCCTGGTGGTCCTTTTCCTACTGATGTACTTGAAGAAGCCTTTCCTGTTATACTGTTACATCCTTTGCTAGATTTAATTCCAAGAGGGCCTTAGCTTTCCTCATTGCATCCCTACATGCTCTAGCAATGTTTCTATATTTCTCCCACGTCCCATTTCTCCCTTTTTTCCACATACTATGAGCATCCTTTTTGCATTTGAGATTTTCCACAAGCTTCTTGCTCATCCATACAGGTCTCCTGCTACCAGCTTCCCACAGTCATTCTCATTTATTGCACAAGGCAGCACTGAAACAGCTTCACACTGCATTTGTCATGATAGTGAAGTGTCATGATAGTTCAGGTTAATCAAGTTGCTAGATTATGAAGTATTACGTAGAGACCATGGGAGAAGTTGTAATTTAGAGCACTTTCCAGCACTTTGCTTTTTGTCCTGACTGCCAGATGAAAGAGAACAATGTGCTATGCTCTGAGCATTTTTCCATAGTGTTCATAATTTGTGCAGGCCATCTGCTGTGGAGTACTGCAGAGGATACAATACATTGCTTTCCTAGCTTGTGCTTAGCCCCACAGCTGGAGAATGTGAGCCCTTTGGATTCATCAAGAATTCTCTTGAATCTGTAGCTACACTGTTCACATAAAGTCACATGTAAAACAGAAAGCACAGAAAGATTGTACTTTGCAGAGACATAGGTAGTTTCTAGTCCAAACTTCTACGTGGAGTAGGGTCAAGAATGAATCCAAACCCCAGACAAAGCTCATGCTCAGCACTTTGTCCAGCCAGCCTTTGAAAACCTCCAAGGACAGAGGTCCCACAATCTCTCTGGTTCCTGCCACACTGCTTAATTATTCTCATTTTTTTCACCTTCTAACCATACTGAAATACTCTGTAGTTTTAGCTGATGTCACTGTCTCTTGCCCTCTTGCTAGTGAACACTGGGAAAAGCCTTTCCTCATCCCCTTGATCCTATTTAGGCACCAGAGTGTGCTGTAATGTGCCACAAACCCTTTTCTTCTCCATGCTGAACCAGCCTTTGTGCCACATACCCTCCTTTTAAGGCAAATACTTCAGTCCCACAGCCCCAGTGGCATCTCCTGAGCTCCTCTGATTCATCAGTGTATCTCCTGGTTGGGACCCCAAAGAAGATGTAATGCCTGGATGAGGCCTGGGGGATGCTGAGCAAAGGGGGTTACCCCTGCTTGCCTCCTCTCATCCTGGATACAAAACAGGAGAAAATCTTTGAAGGCAAGGCAAGTGCTGCCTGTGACCCTCCATGGGAAGAAGCAGGGAGCCCACAGGGGTGGCCAGCAATGATGGGATGTAGGTGCAGTCTGTAGGTCTTCATCCTATAGCTTTCCGGGGAGTCATAAGGTATTGTCTGATGAACCCTCTTGTCATATGTGTCTGGAGACTCCTGCCATGGCCATAGTGACATGATGGAGTCCGGGGAAGACATAACCCAGGCCTCAGTGACTGGTGTGAAACACTTATGCTGAACACAAGACAGGAGATAGGGAGATGGAGTGGACAGTGACACTGTGGTAACTTCAGACATCTCACTCTATCTGAGGCCATACTACTACTGGAGCAAGCACCGTGTGCAAGGATGACCTGTTGTGACATCCCTGAGAAACAGACTGATGTCACCCAGCAATGCACTATGATGACACTGCCTATACAAGTCTCATCCAGCCAGTTCTTGCCAAGACTCCAGTTTCTGAGGCTGGAGTGCTGAGCAAATATTTGGTGCTGGTGTTCTGACTGAAGCATTTCTGCCTGCAACTATCCACGTCTGACCCCAGAGACATCTGGCTCTGCCAGGTTCAGGCAGACAGGGTACCCAGGAAACACACCGACAGCAGCAGAGGTGATCTAGGAGGCAACATCTCACCTTGGGTTGCTGGGAGGGTTTCCTTCTTGAGGACCAGGGTGTTCCTTCCACCCCTCCCCAGGCCAGCACATGACTGTGGCCTCTCTTCCCTTTGAAGCATGACACCCGCTGTTGCTACAGCAGTGAGAGGGAGCAGATCATCAACCCCAGCTCTCCCCAGCCCACTACAGCAAGTGGAGACCATGACTGCAGAGCTGAACAACTGCTCTCCAGTATGCTTGGACAACTGGGAGGAGACCAGCTATATGATGCCATGTCTCTGCCAGTTCTCCTGTATGTGTATCACTGAGTGGACTGACAGCAATCCTGACTGTTCCCATGCAAGAGAAAAGTGACCTCCACTGTGCATTCAGTGCACGTGGACAAGGACTTCAAGAAGCAGGTTGTCACACTACCTGTGACATCATCAGTTTTCAGCTGTCAAACAGGCAAAGTTCCTGAACCACCAGCTGCCCATGATCTCCATCACTGCATCCTCCTTGTTGGCAGCTCTGGGGCTGGTGCCTAGGCCTCCTGTGGGGAGCCTCTATTCTGACATCTGGGCATCTGAGACGACTGAAATCTGCTTTGCCTGTGGTGCTCTGGTTGCAGCCAGCATTAGTGACAATCTTGGAGGGTGCCATCCTACACGCTCTGTGTGTCTGTGGCCCAAATGAGGAAATCCTGTTCCAGCTGTTCCCTACCTTGTGGGCACACCATCATGGACTGGTGTAGCAAGGTGGCCCAATGCTGGATGGGCCTGAGGGACACCTGTGGTGTGGAGGGACAGGAGGGCAGCCCTGCAGCTGCCCCCAGCCATGCTGCCCTCTAAAGGGATATTCCTGCCCCCAATCCAGCCCCTTCCAGAAGCCATGACATATCTGAGGCAGAAGAGCTTGTGCATCATTGTCTGCCGTTCATGACGCCATTCCCATCCACAGGGATCAAGAAGAGCCAGAGGAAAACCCAAAAGAGGCTTTGCCTGGGCCTTCCACTCCCTTCACCTTATCAGCTGCCATTCTTGGGTATCCTAACAGACCCTCTCTCTATTCCCACCCATGGGGAGCAAGGAGAGCCTGAGGAGCACCCAGAGGAGGCTGTGCCCACGCCTTCTACTCCCACCTGGGGCAACCAACACTCCCCTGGGAGGCCCCAGCAAGCCCAAAGGGGGAGACTGGCAGCCCTGAGGCCACTTCACCTCTGAACAAGAGGTGACCCCACCAGCAGCAGTAGAAGGGTTCTTCCAGAGCTGGTGAAACCAGAGTACCAGGCCAGTAGGTGGGTTATCTCCCCCTGGGGGACTGGGAGACTTTAATCATTAGTACAACTGTAAGTATCAAGTCACACAATAAACAGATGAAATCTGCAGAAATATTCTTAGCGTTTCTAACAATGTAGTTGTGTTGCTATCCCCATCCATGTTGGTTCCTCATGTGGCCTATAATGACTATCAAGAGGACTCAGTCCATACTTTCCTCAGGGGCAGAGGTGAGGATGACTGTCCTTGCATTCCTCACATCACCCACTCATGGCATGGATCATCTGGTGCTCTCAGTCTTTGGTACCTCCCCCAAGCTCCACAACCTTTTCAAGATGACAGTGACCTCACAGTGACATCAGCCAGCTCGCTTAACACCCTCAGAAAAATCTCATCAGGGTCAATGAACATCAAGGTATGTGACAAAGTTCCTTAGGAGACCCTTGAGTTGGACATCCTTTGATGCTACAATTCTTTGCTCTTTGATCCATGCCTCTGGAGTACAACTCCTGAGAGCAGTGCTGGTGAAGACTCAGGTGAAGAAGGTACTGAGTCCCTCATCTTTGCCCTCATTTGCAATTACTGTATCACTCAACATGTTTAGGAAGCACATACTTTCATTGCTTATTTACTATATACAGAGCAGCAGAAACCAATCTTGTTGATTTTCATATCCCTCACTATCCTTAGCATCACTTTGCTTTTCCTGCTTGCAGCTCTGCTCATCTGAGATGTGTTTCTGTGTCCTTTTTCTTGTCCTAACCCACATCAGCCCTGTACATCTTTTTTTGCATTGCTCTGCCAAGATTTGCCTGTAGAGCCATGCCTGCCTCCTGATAGATCTGTTGTGTTTTTACTTTGAGCATCGGTGTGGCTTTTTGTTTGGACAAGGTTATCTTTAAAGGCCTGCTAGCCCTTTTGTGCTCCTTTTCCCTTCAGAGCTGGCTCCCATAAGAGCTGCCTCCCTCTTACCTCTTCCCTGAATAAGCCACAGTTTTTGCTCTTGTGGTCCCAGGCTACGCATCATCCTAACTGCCTCCAGGATCTTGACCTCCTCTGTATTAGGATCATTACAGTCATGGCTCCTATGCACTGTCACAGCCCTGACCAGTTCTTCCTTGTTTTTACTTAGTACATCCAGAACAACATCACCCCAGACTGGCCCATTGATCATCCCTGTTGTCCCTGACACGCTCTAGAAATCTCCCTGATGGATTTTCCCTTGCAGCATATGCAGGGAGGTTGTGATGCCCATTTATAGAAAAGGGTGTAGGGAGGATCGAGGAAACTATCAACTTGTCAGTCTGATCTTGATTCCAGGGAAGGTCATGGAGCAGATCATCTTGAAAGCCATCACGTGGCATATCCAGGACAACCAGGGGATCAGGCCCAGTCAGAATGGGTTTATGAAAGTCTGGTCCTGCTTGATGAACCTGATCTCCTTTTATGACAAAGCGACCTGCTTAATGAGTGAGGGGAAGGCTGTGGATGTTGTATACCTGGACTTAGTAAGGTCTTTGGCATGGTTCCTCACAGCATCCTTTTGGATAAACTGGCTGTCTGTGGTCTGGACAGGCACACTCTTTGCTGGGTCAAAAACTGGCTGAATGGCTGGACCCAAAGAGCGGTGGTGAATGGAGTTAATCCAGCTGAGGTCTAGTCACAAGTGGTGTTCCCCAGGGCTCAGTATTCGGGTCAGTTCTATTTAACATCTTTATCAATGACCTCAACTAGGGGATTGAATGTACCCTCAGTAAGTTTGTAGATGACACCAAGCTGGGTGGGAGTGTCAATCTGCTGGAGGCATGGTCAGCTCTCAGAGGGTTATGGACAGGCTGAATCAATGGGCTGATGCCAACTCTACAGCCTTCAACAAAGCCAAGTGCCAGGTCCTGCACTTGGGTCACAAAAAAACCCATACCCATACAGCACTACAGGCTTGGGGCAGAGTAGCTTGAAAAGTTGCTTGGCAGAGAGGGATCCTGGGCGTGCTGATCAACAGATGACTGAACGTGAGCCTGTGGTGTGCTCAGGCAACCAAGAGGGCCAACAGCATCCTGGTCTGTGTCAAAAATAGTTATGGCCAGCAGGACCAGGAAAGTGATGTTACCTCTGCACTTGGTACTAGTGAGACCACGCCTTGAGAACTGTGTTCAACTTTCGGCCCCTCACTGCAGGACTGAGGTGCTGGAGCATGTCCAGAGAAGGGCTGGGGGATCTGAGGTTGTTTAGCCTAGGGAATAGGAGGCTGAGGGGAGACCTCATTGCTCTGTACAGCTATGCTGAGCAAAAGGAGGTTGTGAGGTGGTGGCCATCCTCTTCTCCAAGGTGAGGATGTGAGGAAACGGCCTGCTTACCTTCTTTCTCTTCTCAGAATCACGTGTCCTTCTCTGTGCACAGTGCCTGTAACCTTTAAGACCATCACTGAGTTTCTGTATATTTCCACTTTTTGCAACACAGTCATTGAAGGAAATTTCCGGTAAGATGGGTCCAAACAACAGTCCCTGAAGAATTTCTCAAATAAGTTTATCCCAAAGTAATCATCTGCTGCTGTCATTACAGACCCCTCTGCACCTCTTCTTTCTATGATCAGTCTCTTGTCTGCTCTACCATGATGGTACTAATCTTCATTTTTGCCAGTATGACTATTTCTAAGATGTCATCAAGCCAAATCAATACTGTTTCTGCTGTGCAAAAGATGTTGACGGAGCATCCAATATTTTTTGATGGCACGCAAGGCTATTTTTATATGACTACAATGGAAGATGGTACAGCCTAGGCTGCTAGGAAGCACAAGTTTTGGAGCACTTCAGATGACTTGGGTTGAATGACACTGTTGTGTCTAGACACTCCGTAATATGCAAGTGGATACATGCAAACAGACACGCATATGCCTGCTCTGTACTTCTACCTTCCTTTGCACGCTGTCTTGTCATATTTTAGCAAGGCATTCAGAGATACTTGAACGTGAACTGCCACAGCAATTGTCTGAACGCTAATGGGGCAGCAAACTCACTGGGAACATGTCTTGCTACATTAAGTGACTCAGAAGCGTGCTGGGTGCTATCTTTTAGAAGAGATCTTCACAGACTCTTGGCTGGCTGCAGTACATATTCCAGAGCACTACTTACCAACCAAATTTCAAGGTTCAGCAAGCAATTCAACTAGGGCAGAAGGAATAATTACAGAGTTGTGAAAGGCTGAAATGTAAAACAGATGAACAGATTGTTCCCTCTACCTGCCAACCCTAGGAAGAAAATGATTCAGCTTCTGCTTAACAACAAACTCTCGTAGCTTGAAAGGATCTTCCCTCTCCCCCAAAGCCACAAATTTTAGTTCAGTGTAAGAGATTGCATTGCACACTTCACTGTCAAATCTTCAGTTCGTGTGTCATGCAATACCGATACCCAGCTTATCATCAGGATCCCTGTCCTTACAGTAGCCAGTGCAAGTACCAGCTGCCTGCAAATTGCCTTGTCCAAGTGTTCTGTTACCAAACGGAGCTCTACAGCATCCCTTAAGTCCATTGATGTACTTCCCTGTTCAACTGACTGTTTCACAGTTAGGTCTGGATCACTGCTGAACTCCTCAGGTAAAGCTTTTTCCTGTGCTAACTAAAGCAGGGATATATCACCATTAGTTCATATGGCCCTTTCCATTACAGCTTTCCTGTCTGTCTGCTCTGTGGTGAGGGATTACTGTCCATGTGAGAATACCAGGCTTGGCTCAGATTTCACATGGCTACCAGTAAAACGAAATATGGATAAAATGAGGGGCAGATTTTCTATGGGGATTTAATAGTGTGCTTTTCCACCTTTGCTCCCAACCAATTGGTTTTCCTTTTACCACTGTGTTCCTACAGGTTTAGGAGGTAGCTCAGAGTAGTGGGTAGGGCACTTGAAGATGGGTAAAGAGGCCTGCCTACTAACCCTGCCTGGAATAACCAATCAGCTAGTGATTTTGAATTTAGCTGTATCTGGTTCTGTTCTCTCTGTGGTGAGGACTCAATAGATCTGCAAGCTACAATAACGTTAAAACTATCTTCATAGATTCTTTTTTAAATTAAAAACAAGAAGGAAATTAAATTGCCAGGACTGACAACAAGAAATGACAGTCATCTACTAATTGTTGGAAGATGGGCTCAATGAAGGGGAAAATCAAATTAGATAGGTATTGCTGGGTTCATCTTCAACACTTTCTTCACTAAATGGTGTTTTCTGAGTCAAGAGGAGGACCAAACAAGCAGCAATTCCATTTCAGGATTCATGCAGCGTTTACTTCCATGTTTGTTTACACATATTGATGGTAGCAGTAATGTTTACTCTCTTCTATAGTTGTCTCATACAAGTAAGATTATTAGCGGCATAAAAAGCCTGAAATAGGTTAATTTTTCTGAGGTGAGAAGGATTTTAAAGATGAAAAGATGAGTATAAATTCATTTCAGTTGAGCACAAAATGTGAGTATTAAATCTGGCAATGCAAGCAGATGTTAACCAATGCAAAAGAGAGGGTTTGCTGTCCAAGTTAATCTGCACTGAGGAGATAAATTAAAGGAGTTATTAGCAGTTGTGTTGCATGGCTGCTGTAGGAGGAGAGACTGAAAAGATTCATCTTCCATAGATGTGCACACTTGTAAAAAAGAGCCGTGGAGAGGTGATAGGGACAAACAAGGTGAAGCTGTTAGTGGAGTCACTGAGAGGCAGAAGTGGGGAACTGCTGATAACCCTCAGCAGTGTGCTGCTTCTTATACAAGACAGGGCTTTTGTGTTAGCAGCTGAGGCACCTAAGACAGATAGTTCATGTGATTTACACACTTTTGCATATGTACATGACATCCAATGTACTCAAGATACAGCAAATCCCTTATATTTCTTAAGACAGGACAGGACATGGAAGCCAAACAAATTTTAGCCACAGCTCACCAGCACGGCAGCCATGCATAATAGCTGTAGCTGGTTGACATGGATCAAGCAATGCTGTGGTCTCATTAGAGATTTCCAGCAGTGTGGAAGACACTCTTAATTTCCAGCTGGCAAAAGAGAGAAAGCAAAGGACCATCCAAAAAAGCCTGCAAGCTCCACATCCAGGACTTAAATAGAGATGAATTGGCTTAGCCAGAAGATTCATGTCTGCATTCCCCACAGGAATCAATTATAAAAGTCATTATTACTCACCCCTACAATAAGAATGTTGTTTTAATATTGTAAGTGATGATTTAGTAAAATTAATATGTAAATATTGACTGTGTTTGATTTGGGAAAACAGCTAAGTCATGACTCAACATTCATTCCCCAAGTATCAAATGGCTGCTTCAGAGAGAAGATTCCCAAATCTTACTGCTCCCTTATTACACTATCTCATTTTTCTCTCCCAAGTCATTCCCTGAAGTGGGAGTATCCCAGAAGACTTACTGTTTTGTATATATTAGATTTAAGCTTGTCAGCGTGAAAGTCCAAGCCTATGGAGCAGTAATCTGGAGTTCATTTAAACAGACTGAAAAAATCTCACTCTTCTGGGTCTTCAAAGCACATAAAGTCCTTCAAGAATCTTTTATCCCTGGAGTCTCATTTGTCAGTCCTCTCTGATTTACAGCTAAGATGTAAATCTTAAACCATCTGTCCTTGTAGTTTCGTTGCAATTTCTTCTTACGTGTATCAGATTTGAAGAGTAAGTCTCTTGTATAAAAGCTAGACTCAGCTGCTATGTTTAGAGCCCAAACAGAAAGGTTACTGCTTTGGAAAGAGTGTTGATAGAGAAACTTTTTCAAAAGACATGATGTGGTGTCCACTTTTCACTCTTCTGAAATGATTATTCCTTCTTTGCGTGGCATCAATATGTCAGATTTCTGGTTTACAACTTCTTTGATTAATCTTTGTTCCATTCCCTGAAGAACTGCCCAGTCTCAAGAAGGATTTTTTTTTCCTAATTCTGAGTTTATCCTGTCAGGAGCCAGTGGCTCTGGGGACATCCCGCCCTCATATTTTCATGTGGTGGTACCACTTGTACGTGTCAGACTCATTGCATTCTTTTTACCCATCCAGCAGATGGCGTCGAAGCTCTAGAAAAGTTCATCTTAATCACACTATGGGGTCCTGCAAAGATTTTTTTTTCCTCGACGTTGTTGATTTCAAAGATAATCATGCCAACGCGATTATTTTAGTAGACTTAAGTTTAGTTTGCTATGAAATTAGAAAAGTTGGTGATGTATGTATAGCTTTTTTTTTAAAAAAGCCTTCCTGAAGCCTGAAGCCTATCAGTCTGAAAAATTTCCCTTCTTCAGTACACTTAGAGTAAATTTAAGAAGAATTTCTCTTATACTTCTTTCAAGTGAGGTTATGTCTTATTTCACTGTTTAAGTTTTATTTCTCAAGTTCATTATTCAGCTAACGTGTTTGCTCCAAATATATGTGATATTCTGGCTATTGTGAATACCAGCAATAGGTAATGTAATAAATGTTGATCAAATTTATTGAAATAATATTGCTTCTAAATCATATTGCTTCCTGATGTTTGATTTCACAGTGGTGAATGAGTTGTATAGCATTTGATAATTTAAGAATCAGAAGTTCAAAACTCATGTTTATATGCATTAATTTAAAAACCTATTACAAAAGCCTGTGATGACTGTATAAGGTCCAGTAAATTCAGTTGCACATTCCTACATTTATTTAGTCGACTGCAATTGATATAGTTTGTTAGGAGAAAGGAATTCATAATTATTACTTCCATTCTTACAAGAAGTAAGATGTAATCTGTTTGCTCTTTCATTTCCAGGATGGCAAAAGACAGCTGACTATTTGTATCTAATCCCAGTCTCTTGTGCCAGTTTCTTCCTAGGAAACACTCCTAGTGGGTGCCAAAACAACAAGAGAGAGCACAAAATTAGTGGGGTTTTGCCTGTTGTTCTTCTTTTTAACAAAATGATTCTCACACTGACAACCGTGGGAATATTGAATTACATATAAAGTGGGTCAAAATAATTCTCTCAGTTAATGGAAGCAGTGTTTGGTAGAAATTTTTTTTCCCTGAAACCTGAAATACACAATTCAAATGCTTAGCAAAAAGTATGGAGTACGTGAGTATCCTCATGTACTGATGAAATAAATGATCAGTAGCCAATTATAGATCATCTCTCAATTTCAGTTCTGAGGACTGAAAGGTACAATATCTTCAGCTTTTATCTGAGACAATTTCAATTTCATTCAATTTAATTTGAGTCGTTCATGTTATTTAAACAAGTCTATCCAGTGCTCGCATATCTTTTTGTGTCATCTTGATGGTAACAATTAACATGTAAATAGATAACAGACATTTAAGAAACAAAGTCTGTTTTCCCCATAAAGCTACCTTTTCTGACCACAGAATTTAACCTGACTTTCTTAACTGTAGATTGCTAAAGATGTACCTAGACATTGGATGCATAATTTTTGCCTGTTCTCTGTTTATCCATGTAAACTTCTTTGCTGATGTTGCTAAATCGTCAACATCTGGATCAACAACTTTTTATATCCCTCAATGGCATGCCTTCTGATCAATGTATCTCATTAAGCAATTCCTGAATTATATCTTAGGTTTTGGGCAGAGGTTACATTCTTCAAATGTCTTCCTCTGTGTTTTCCACGTTGTTTATAACTACTTGTAGTATTAATTGTAATCCTGTTTATTCTTAGCTAACTCTCTATACTCTTATTCTGACTCTCTACGCTTAATTCTACTCTACTGACATTATCTAAACTGGTTAATTTTTTTATAAATATATATATGTAGTATGCCAGAATTTATCAGATTCTTAGTAAAGAAATCATATGGCAGGTATCGATAACATTCCTTCAACGTATATCCACATGGTTACACAGTTGCACAACTTTCCCAAGAAAATGAATAACACTCAAAAGATGCTTTCAAAAGATTGTGAATTTTTTAGTTAGTCATTTAACAGATGTATTAATTTCATTGATACCGCACCATGGAGATACGTAAAACTAATGACTACAAAACATAATATGAAATGCCTCTTGTTAAATATTTAATAAGCACTGAAAAACACCACTTTAAGAGATCATGTGACAGATGCAGTCGTTTGCTACTGGAAGCCAAAGTTTACTCTCAGAACAGCATGCAGGTCTGAGAAAGGAAGAACAACAAGTGGGACACTCATCAGGATTTGGTTCATGCTAATGGACCAGGTGTCCCTGCTTGCATTCACTGTGAGCAGCGCAAACCAGGGCCACTGATCAGTGCAAAACCTTCTCAGACCTCCAAGTGTCTGAGCCTCTGTGACAGGGCAGCTCCTCCCCACCACCATTCCCACAGTCTGTTTGCTTGCTTTGGATGGCAGGCCCTCTGTTTTTTACCATCTGAGAACGAGCAGAGATCCATCTGAGCCTTTAGTTGCTGCTGTAATACAAATAACAAAGAGCTTTTTATTTTTCCATCTGAATTCCTGCTCAAATGAAACTCGTAAAGCTCATATTTTTACAAAATGGAGGGCACTAATACCCAGACTGTCAATTCTGCTGCAGGAGAACAAGTTGAGCTTGTGAGAACATTTTAGCTGTGGGCTCTTTCTTTGCCATCATCAAAGTCAATGAAATGGTAGGGAGGGTCAAACAGAGGTGAGGCTCGCTTGCAGCTGAATTGTAGTGATGTCCCCAGCTTCTTTCTTTGTCGTGGAGGCAGTGCAATCTGGCTATGACTAAGCTTAGAGGGCAAGATGCAGTCAGCTTTCATTGTCTCTTTCAGTGTCAGCTGTACAAAGTAAATGACATTTAAAAGGCCTTGCCTGTTCCTTCAACTGCTGGCTTTACTTCAGAGTCCTCTGATTCCTATCCTAATTGTCAGTGAAAACAATCTTTTTGTCCTGCACATTTTGAAGTTTTGTGTGCTCACCTGCAGCCATAAATCTGTGTTAAGTCTATTTTATATAAGAATGATCAGCTCTCCAAAAAAATGTGACTAATTTTTTGTCTCTCTACTCCAGTTTACTAGCAAATAGCACACAGACTCATACCAAATCCTTCACAGACAACCAGGACAGGCTCTGTTTGCATGCCTTTTGCGAGGAAACAATCCCTTTGTTGGAAGAGGCTTCATCTGAGTATCAACAGTTCACTCAAGTGGCACATGCACGCAGCTATCTATCCTTCATCTACTCTGATACCTGCTGGGAAAGCAACACAATGATGCACAAGTAACCTACATTTCTGTGCTGGGGACATAGTGTGTCCTAAGGTAACTGCTTCACACCCTAGCTAGGAGTGGTGCACTTCTGGACCTACTCTTTAATAATAATGACAGCTTTGCCTACAATTAGACATGGGACCCAGAAATGTGGTAGACTTGACTTTGATAAAAGTATTCAAGACTCGGTTTGACAGAGCCTGGGTAACTTAATCTAAAGCACTGTTTTTAACAGATGGTTGGAGTTCTCTGACAGCCTGGACCTCTGTGTCATTTTTATGATCCTCTCAGGCTTCTGGAGCAGGATTACAATGAATTAGAAAAAGTGATCTGATTACACAACTGGCCTCCATCTCCAGTGGCCACCTTAATAAACACACCTACATTACCTATCCCTTCAGCTTACACTTTATTTCACTTTGCCTTTTGTCTCTCCCTTTTCTGTGCCCATCCACTGAAGATCACAGTAGATGCTGTAAAGGGTAAAGCTTTGCTGTCCCCCAAAAACATTAATTATAAACTTTTGTTGTAATTTCTGTTATTCACAGCTACTCATTAAGTTATGCCTTATAGAACAAGATGTGATAACTTTTTCATAGCTCCTAGTTGAATATTTTCTACTTCGTCACTCTGTTGTTTTGGTGTATCCATCTCTTCATTTTGGCAAGCTTTTGTGCTGCCACACGGAAAAAGCAAGGCAAGCATTTGTACCTCTGTTCCAGGAAATTCCATCCTCAAAACTTTCCCTCAAACATTTTGGCATGTGTCCTGGCTTTTGAGGTCTTAGACAGGAACATAGGAATTTCTAGCCTGAATGAGAACAGTATCCAGCTAACGTCCATGTTTTTGGAGTAGTGAATAATGTTTGTTTCTCTAAGGTGTACTGGAGCTGATTAGGGTCTCACCTGACAGCAGTGGAGTGCTTATCTTTAATAAAGAAAAATGCTGTGCTGTCACTAACCTGCAGATACTTACCCAACTGCTGTATTTTCATTCCCAATGAGCTGAGTTCAGGCTCTGCCTCCATCTCTTGGACATGCCAGAACCTTTGTGGCGTGAGTTTCACAGGCAAACCTCCAGGACCAGCACTGAAACCCAGCATGCTAATTCCTTCCTGAGGCTAAAAGTCCAGAAGTTCTCTGAGCTTACCACATGGTTCTCTCAGGACATATGTGAGCTAACAGGAAGCCTAATTACTTTTTGTCTGATACAAAAAATACAGAGGGGAAAAAAAAAAACAATAGCAAAGGAGCAAACTGTGCACACTGGCCTACCGTTGTGCCCTTGGCTCAAAGCAACCTTAAGGTTTACATTAGGAGCTCTTAAAGAGTCCATAGTTCCTACTTTCCCCTTCCTGAAAGTTCTTTTCCTCTCCTTCCAGGTGCTGTTTTTCTGCCTCTAGTCTTTCCTCATTTTTTGACATAACTGAAGAGAGAACCCTTCCTGGATGAACCCTCCTTATCAGGAGCCTCCCAGATCAGACCCATCAGATACTCAAAATCCGTCACCAACTCACTTATAGCCCCGCTGAATTTCAGACTGGAACCACTAGTTTGCCTTGAGCCATTGCCAGTTATTTTGGACTTCTGTAAAGTGTTTGGCGTTGTCCTGCATGACATCCTGTTCACTAAATTGGAAAACCGTGGACTTGAGGGACAGATCACTTGCTGGGTAAGGAATTCGCTGTATGGTTGTATTCAGAGAGGTGTGGTCAACAGCTCGATGTCCAAATGGAAACCAGTGATGAGTGGTGTGCTGGGACCAGTGCTGTTTAACATCTTTGTCAGTGGTATGGACAGTGGAATTGAGTGCACCTGCAGCAAGTCTGTGGGTGACACCAAGCTGTGTGGTCCCACTCACACACTGGAGGGAAGGTATGTCATTCAGAGGGACCTGGAGAGGCTTGAGAAGTGGACCATGCCAGCCTCATGAAATTTAAGAAGGCAAATTGCAAGGTAGTGCACCTGGGTCAGGGGAATCCCAAGCATATATACAGTCTGGGAGGAGAATGGCTTTAGAGCAGTCTTGAGGAGTACTTTGGTTGATGAAAAACTCAAGGTGAGCTGGCAATGTGCACTTGCAGACCAGAAGGGCAAGTGTAGCCTGGACTGCATCCAAAGAAACGTGACCAGAAGGTCAAGGGAAGTGATTCTCCCCCTCTACACTGTTATAGTCAGACACCTGCCTACAATACTATGTCCAGCTCTGAGGCCCCCAGCACAAGAATGACATTGAACTGTTGGAGCAGGGCCAGAGGAGGGGCATGAGAATGATCAGAGGGCTGGAGCACCTCTCCTATGAGGTCAGACTGAGAGAGTTTGGGCTGTTCAGCCTGGAGAAGAGAAGACCTCAGGAAGACCTTATAGCGGCCTTCCAGTACATGAAGGGGGTCTACAGGAGGGCTGAACAGGGACTTTTTACAAGGGATTGTAGTGATAAGATGAAGGGTATTTGCTTTAAGTTGGAAGAAGGTAGAATTAAACTGACTATTATGAGGAGATTCTTTATGGTGAAGGTAGTGAGATACTGGAACAGGTTGCCCAGGAAAGTTGAGAAAGTTGTGTTCCACTCCCTGGAAGTGTTCAAGAGCAGGTTGGATGGGGCCTTGAGCAACCTGATCTAGTGGAAGGAGTCCCTGCCCATGGCAGGGGATCGAGACTAGATGATCTTTAAGGTCCTTTTCAACTGAAACCATTCTTTGGTTCTATGATTCTGCACTGATGTGACTTTTACAGTTGGAGTGTAGATCTGATCTATTAAATATATCATGTGCATGCAACGCAGCCACTTCTACATCCCTTGATAGTACAGTCAAGCAATAATTCATCAAACCAAAGTACTTTTTACAAGAAAACTGAATCACTGAAGACCTTCTATGTTCAGAATAATAAACAAATAGATGCTACCATTCATTTACACTCTTCTGACATCTGCAATATCTGGGTACTGCCCATGCCTGTAGTGGCATGTTCTTTGCCCTGAAACATTCCCAGTTTGGACAGATTTTTCATGTTTACACTGTGAAGGTCTTTACCAGTAAGGCAAGCCCAAACCCCTACATTTCTGTATCATTACAGATTTTTGTTGTTTCATAAGTGATTTTACCAGAATTGCTAGGACTGTTTCTGGACTTCGGGTTTTTCTCAAGGCTTCCTTCATGGTGTAATCATTATGAAAAGTCTGAAAAATCTGTCCTTTGAACTGTTAACATTTTGGGGCAAGAAACACACCATTGCAAGTGTGCTGGTGAACCAAGTTTGGATGAAATTGGCACAACAGTTTTGAAGGTCATACAGACTGTTTGTACAGGAGCTTAATCCTACCAAAACCTAGTTACAGCAGGTCTGCTATACTTGCAGGTATTTCTGTATACATGCACTAGTTAATTTTTACTCATTGTAATTATTCAGATGCAGGTAAAAATATCCTTAGAATTAATGTAATCACTAGTTAAACCTATGTGGGAATCAGAAGCTCCTGGTTTGCATCTTCAGAAGTTGATTATGTGCACATCCATCTGTGCAAAAGAAGTATGATTCTTTTTTGCAGTCTTAGCTCATAAATATCAGGTCATTTCCCCTCAGCTGCAGAATCCCTGGCTGATCCTGTTATCTTTCTTTCACTGTTACTCTCACCAGCAACAGGAGCCCTTCAATAGTCCTTACTTTGGGACCAAAGTGGGAGGTGATGTGCAAGGCACTTCATCACAGCACCCCCCAGGCATATCCTCATTTCTGTTTCACCAGGGACCAGCACTGTGAATCTGAGCATTACACTTCATTTTTGGTCTGCTGGCTTCTTCTCCACATTTTTTTGTTTCTCTTGTCTATTCAGCCTGTAATCTTTTCAAAGGCTGGGACTGTCTCTGACTGTCTAGACACACAGGACCAATTACAATGGGACATTGATTTCTGGTGGGGTCTCCATCTGCTTACTGTATTGCAGATGATTACTGCTAATTTTAAAAGAGCGACATTTCAGCATCAGAGTTCGGTTGCAATTTATTACGAAGTTAAATAATGCCTTGTACTAATAGGCAGAGAAATAATTTATTTCAAAATCACAGAAGGCTCTGGGTGAAAGGTAAATTATGTGGCTTTCATGCTTGGCTAATGATGCATGCTCTTGGTTTTTGTTTTTGGTTGGTTTTGTTTTGTTTTGTTTTGTTTTGTTTTGTTTTGTTTTTTTCTGCTATCTGCTGAAGCCAACTGAAATTTTTTCATTTTTCTGTGTGATATCTTAGCACTGTTGTCTCTGCATGCTCTGAATGTCTCAAAACAGCACAAGAATTTACCCATGGCACATAGATGTTATTGCATCCATTTTACAAGCAGAAACAGAGGAATGAAGTGATCCATAGACATGTAAAAAAAAAAAATCTATTACTCTTCTAGGAAGAGAAATCCAGAGGCCCTAATACTTTAATTAAACCCTTCATACACTAAAGAATTTTATTGCAAAGCCTCAAGGAAATCTCCCAAGATCTCTGATGTCTTATTGACATATGAAAAATATGAAGTGTGATTCCCAACGATCATTTTTTGACTTGCAAAAACGTTGCCATCCCAAAACAGTTCTCAGAACTCCATCTTTTTTTCTGCTTTTTCACATCCATTGCTTCTGCTTTTGCAGGCAGCAAGAAGATTTTGAGTAAGTTTGTCTTCCTTTAAAAAAATATTTCTTTCTCCACTTCCAATGTGGCCACATAACAGAGCAAGAGATATGGGACAATGAGAATGATTGGCACAGGGTAGATCAGCAGCAAGAGATAGCCCTCTGTCTCTTTGTAGGATAACAGCTGCAATACTGTCACAGGCTCTGAGAAGACAGAAATAATGTGTCTGCGGTCAATTGTTCAGCCTTGGCAAGCAGCCCTGGAGATTCAGTGTGAGCAGCTATTGATACCAAGAGCAACGCTCTCATCCT
Organism: Indicator indicator; assembly: GCF_027791375.1. Taxonomy (NCBI): domain Eukaryota; kingdom Metazoa; phylum Chordata; class Aves; order Piciformes; family Indicatoridae; genus Indicator; species Indicator indicator. The sequence continues at coordinate 66,498,600 of NC_072053.1, read as the reverse complement.
GCTTTTGTACGAGAACCCTTTGGATTACCCAGGATGCTCTGCAGTCGTGCTTTTTGACACATGTCCAGCTCACTAGTCATCACAACCTAGAGAAAAAAAAAAAAAATCAGCCGAAGGCTGCTGTGCAGAGGGGCATTGAAAGAGCCAACATCTAATTTGCCATCACAACAATTCTCTATTGACCTGATTCCTAGATATGAATATCTCTTTCAGGGAGAGATTCCCAAACAAGGGAAATCCAGAAGCTGGCTTTTGAGAATGAAATCCCTTGGCAGTTCAGCATACAGCTTTGCCTGGCAATGTTCCCACCCAAGAACCAACCAAAAGCAACTGACTCTAATCCTTCTCCTTGTGTGTTTTGGCAGCTTCCTTCCATTAAAAAAACCCCCAAACCTTCTATATTGCTTCCATATTGGAAGAAGTCCCTTGGGAGAACAGGAGCTGACATTTAAAGTCATCCTGACACTTTTAATGCTGTTTTTTCAAGCAAAGGGGAAAGGCAGTCTATTTTTGTTGCTTATGCTCTTAAAAGAAATGTTGTTCTTGGAAGCCATCTTTAATACAATTGGGTGTTCGACTTTTCTGATAAAATGGTTCTAAGCAGTGACATCAAATGGCAAACACCCAATCCTGCTTCTGGCCTTCCCTATGTCTCCTTTGAACCATGAATTTTGTGAAAATCAAAATAAAAATGAGATCAAAAGTAGGCCTTTCTTTTTGTTTCATCATTTGCATGACCATCCAACAGCCTTTCTAAGATGCATTTTTCTTAAAAAGCAGCAATGTTGTGAATTCAAGACTAAGCACATGCTTTGGAGGCTGTAAGTGCTGCTGCTTTTCAAGATAAGATGAGGTCTGAGCTAAAGCTGTAGGGAAGGTATATTGTGAGATGATGGCAAAAGCTACACATGCCAATTCTCCCGCCCTTCAGGCATGCTGCCTGCAGAAAGGTGTGTCAGAAAATCTGCTGCTATGAATGGATCAGCTCTAGGTGATGTGTTGTCTCTATTGGGCATGTGGAGTATTAGCTCCTACTATTTGTAGAGAACTTGTGTGCACTGAACCACTTTGACCTTTGTATGGGAACAAAACCAAAAGATTGCAGTTGTCTGTGTGATGTATATTAAAGACACTATGAATTGACAGTTAAAATAGGTATTGCTCTCATAGAGCAAATAATCAAGCCTTGCATCAGATACCATGTCTTAATTCATCTCTTAGGAAAGCCACATCTTGCCAATATGAAATAATTCTCTTTATCCCAGGAGAGTTTAAAGGTAAAACCAACAAATGCACCTAGAAGGGCAATACTGAGATGGTCAGCTGGAAAGGTCAGATCCTCAGAGCTTGTGATGACCTAGAATCAGTGAAAAAACAGATTTACACCTACAGAGTGCCTAGTGAGTGTGGTATTTGAAAACTCTGGAATATAACAAATTGAAACTAGAAAACACTGAAGACAAGAGTGTGTCCTACCAGATATATTAGAAAAGAATCAGCAGAGGAAAATTCAGTGATCCTTTTAAATGGAAATTCACAACATATGAGGCCAGAGATCTTGTCTAGTAGATTTTAGTACTCAGGCAAGAAAGACTAAGCTTGATAGATAAACCATGGTCATTTCTTCCAGCATCTCTGACTGGGTTTTTTATTCTTTTTTACTGTGTTCTCACTGATGGAGCTGGCATTGGCCAAGTAGTTTGGTAGACAGGGTATGTCCACATTTTGACTTTCAGTGTGTTGCTGTGTTGCTGCTGGTGTTGGGATTTTTTGTTGTGGATGAAGGAAACTGGGCAGATGAGATGGAAAGATGTGTGACTTCTGTTATTTCTATCAAGTAACAGAACTAAGCTTACATAAGGATATTTTTTCAGTATCTTGCTATGAGAGTAAATGAGCAAAGGCTCAGAGCAGTCCCTGGGCTGTCAAAAATCCAATGACCTGGAAGATGCTGTCCTCCTTATCAACCTAATCCACTTCTGCCCAAAGAGGGGATGGCACAAGTCTGCCTTGGGGTACACCTGGCCATGAAAGACCACCTGAGATGCCTGGAACCAATCTCAGATGGACAAAGCCACCATGTTCATCCCCCTCCTCCTCCCAGCCACTGAAAGCCCTGCTCCTGTCCTCAAGGAATGGGGAAATGGAGGTAACTATTTTGCTACATGTAACTTTGTAGCCTTCCCTGAAATATTGACCACAGTTTCACAGAGGCAATAAACATTCAATCTCCTTCACTTGAATCCTATAATTGGGTAGGAATTAAAGTGTATATTTTGTCTCTCCCAACTTAAACTACTACACGAGGATAAGGCAATAGAGTACAATGAACCACCAGCAAAGGCACCAGGTACCTTGGCGGACAGCAGCATTTCACACCTCTAGCAAAGGTCTCCCTCAGCATGGCCTAAGAACAGCACACAATAATTTTGCTGTTTCATTTGCCTGGTCAGTAGAAACAGATGTGTGTATTGAAGTTTGCAAGAGGTGGGGAATGTTCTGAATTGTGCTTACATCACAAAGTACAGTGTGATACTAAGTTTAACCTCAATAGCATCCCACTCTGCTTGAGATAAACATCAGAGAAGTGTAAGCAAATCCCATAAAGACTGTGCAAATACGAGTTTGCAAGCAGGAATAGGATGGGACACAGCACAGCCCTGCAGATAATCTCTGTCCTGGAGGACACAGCTGGTATGGAATATGAGTGAAGCAACACTGCTGTTGAAGGATTGTCTGAGATGGTGCCTTTCAGAGGGCAGTGTGCTGTCAATACAGGCAGTGAAGAACTGCCCTAGCAGAGAAGAAGAGGTCCTGTATCCTACCACCTGAAATTCTTGGCAGCATCCTTCATTTGTGCTGTACTTCTAGGTTTCCTTTGTGGTTTCCTCTTCCTCAGTAATGTCTTGCTTCCTCCAAGTTTAGCTGAGTTCTTTGTGTTTTCTTCAGCCATTTCACTTACCAAACTTAGTGGCTGAAAATGGTTTGGATGCAAAGGAAGAAGCAAAGAAATGAAGCTCAAAACGTGCAACATTTTGATCTATAATTCCTTATTTCTTCTGATCTACTGTATTAAACCTTGCTGAAAAGTGATTCAAGTGTCCTAGAGGTGTAAGGCTCAAATATTTAGAAAGCCCAGAGATCATTGATGAAAGAGCAGTGACTGTTGTCAGGCTGATGAGGATTAGTTATAGCTCAGCTTCTGTCCTAAGGGCAGGGAGCTTTGCTTTTAAGGTAGCACTGAATCAAGTAAGGGTTGTTCTTTCATTCTCCACTTAGGAATAAGTAAACGAATCAATGGTAAGGTTGTTCAGGGCAAGATACAGCACTGCTATTTATATTCCAACAGATGTCTAGGTAAGCAGATAGCAAAAAACCTAGTGCCATCTTAGGCATGGTCCAACCTAGATCTGACAGTGTGTTGTGCAGTTTGGAGACAGCAGAATTACCAATCCAAAACCAAAAAAAAAAAAGTATATACTTCTAGCCAGTGGTACTAGTTTTCCAAAGATCAGGCTATTTTAATGGTAATTCTAACTCCAAACCTGCTGACTTGTCTGTATTGTTTTCTATAATAAAAATAAAATACTTTAAATAAGCCAACATTGGGCAAAGAGTATACTCTGGGATCTTATCTTGTTTTTCTCCATGTGTGTTGTGCTGGCTTTCATACTCTGTAGCATCCAGAAACATACTGAAATGTTGGTTTTGCCATACAGCAAATGCAGGTCAGACTATGCAGCACAGCTGTTTCTGTGATTGACTTGGACCAAACTCTGGTTTCACTTCTGCAGGTGGAAATCTGTAAGTTGCATCTGTCTAGCAAGATGTGGTTGCATGTTAAGATGAAGTGCCCCAGAATAGATTGCGTGGTATTAGTTTCTAACCACATGTCAGAGGTTGTGGAATTCTATTTCACAATATTTGTCAAATTAGTACATTCAGCAGAACTTTTCATAGGCATCAGAGAGAGTACTATATTTAGAGCAAAATACATCTTGAACAGTAGCCAGTAGTGAAGATTCAACTGCTTTTTGCAAGTATAAAGCCACTGTGTAGAAAGTCAGTGGGTTCTCTAGGACATCAGTACACTTTGCTTAATGTGCAGTAACTGGATAATGAAATCAAGGACCTGCAATTTCTTTTTTAGCCCTCTGCACTGGTCTTGCTTGACACTGATATCTCACTCAGAAACTGTCCAGATTCTGGTTACTGCCATCTCTCTGTCGTTGCTGGGCAGGGATTGGGGTGTTGCTTACTTTCAGTCTCCTGCTACCAGAAGTTTCCTGCTTTTGTGGAATGGGCAGCTGAAGAAGGCATGTACCTGTGTCTCAGTTGCCACTGGTTGCAACCCAGCATGTTTACTAGCAGGCAAAACTAAAACTCTGACCAAGAACAGAACAGCAGTGGTGCAGACTTAAGCTCTGGTCTTCTCTTCTCATAACGTGGGCAGTAACCTTTCGTAGAGAAATCACAATTATGAAGAAATTCTCTCTCAGCTGTGAAGAAATTCTCTGATATATGGAGACATTAATCAACACAATGCCTGCTTCACTTGCCAGAGGTCCTAAACCAGAGAATTAAGATAAATTTCTGTCTACCAAGTAGTGTAACAGCCCAAAGCTACCAGTCCCTAAAAGGTTACAATTTGCCATGCTGTGTGTTGATGGCCTCTTTGGATGCATTCGCCTGCTGTAAAAGCAAGGTAATACAAAGTATCCTATGTCAGAAGTGAGGAATTTGCTGTGAAATGCCGTGGAAAGAGCACAAATACTGACATCTAGTGCAGAGTAGCAGATAAAAGATACTCATTGTATGACTGATGCTGACAATCTCATGAGCCTGCATTTAAAGAAAAAAATCACATTCTGAAAATCTTCATTATTTTAGAACCTCTCCTGGATTTGGTTTGGTATGTAGTAGAGTTGGATCATCATAAAGATATCTACTAGTTTAGACAGCTGCCGTTGTTGAAAGTCTGGATAAAGATGGAGCAAGAAAGCATGGCTTAGCATCCAGGTGAGACCCATCCTATCATACATATGAGTCCTGCATTCTTTTCTTCATGGAAGACAAGGAGGAATCTGGTGAGCCTTTTCTCTAGAAAGAGATCTATAAGGAGTAGAATTATGAAAGTCATGCCATGCACAGTCCTTTTTCTCTTACTTAGATAGAGCTCCTCTCTTTCCCTGTCTCAGACACTGAGAGAAACTACGCTTTACACCCTGGCATTTGTGATGTCTTGGAGCCAAAACAGAAGCTGCCAGTCCTCAGAATTTTGGGGTCTTGAAAAGACTCCATGTCATGAAAGAGTGGAGGTTCGTGAGTCAGCATGGGATCACCTAACTATCCCAGCTGATTGTCATACCACCATTGAGTGGTTTGGGTTGGAAGGGACCTTAAAGATCAAGTAGTTCCAACTGCTCAGCCATGATGGGGCTTGTGATAGAGCTACACTCAGTGTGGAAATGCCTGGCAAGAAATTGTTAATGTTTTTGAAGAACAGTTTCCCCTGCCTTTTTTTTTTTTTTTTTAAATTACATTAGTAATTCCCTTTAGGATTTCAGAATGTGAAAACATGGATCAGCTCTAACACTCACACATCATAATATATTTATATCCTTATTTAGGACCAAACACTGATCGATGTGCTCAGTTTTGTGACAGACTGGTTATTCCTTTACATATAACCTCTCTGTTTCACAACTACCCAGGCAGAGCATCTTGTCAGCCAGACCCTGGCACTCCTGTATGTTGAAGAGGGAAGAGAAATCCGAGTTCATAATTCCAGTGCTGCAGGGAGCTCAGAGCTCAGGAAGGGCAGCTTGGAAGAGAGTAAGCAAACGAGCAAGAGTCAGAATAAGGGCAAGAGCTGATATTTTTTCCCTTGGGGTGAAGATGAGGGAAGATAAAGTAAGCTCATGACTCTGACTAACAATCTACTCCCAGGCAGTGTAATTCAGCTCTGCTTCTTAGTACAGTCTATTTGCAACACCTTCTTACGTATGCATTTATTTAACAGTGATTGGTCCAGAAGGTCATTGATTTTAGTGTCTTCCTGTTCCATTCACAAGCAAGTCAAACCCTTATTGGCAGAAATTCTGAGTTTCTCTTGATCCTCCCACTTGATCATTGGAATTGCCCATGCAGATAAGGAGTAATGCTCATACCACTTCTCCCACTGGGAATTTCAGTAAAAAGATCCCCTTCATAAATTAGGCAGTTCCCGTAACCAATTCCCTTTTGCTGTATTTAGCCATTTCCTCATTTTGTTTTTATTTGCTGTGGTATTAAGAGACCATATTATTTATTTTTTTTTTTTTTTATTAAAAGGAAAATTGTAAAGTGATCCTGTTCCCAGTTAGATGGGGACATTGCTAAGTTTGAGACTTTCTCCTTTTGAATGTTTATTTTGTAGCCCTTGAAATGGAAACATGTGGGAGTCATTCTGGCCTCCAGAGCAGTCAGTCTGATACCCAGAAATACATCAGAGGAATATGCATTTTCTGCTACTTTTTCCTTGCTGCTTAGGGAACTCATTACTGCTGGCTTTTAACTTGAGGAAATCTTACTTCCCCCAGCCTGATGAGCAAATGGAAGAGCCAGAGCACTGACTTCTTCCTCTCTGCTTCCTGCAAAAACATTGTCTTTCTTCTGAGGCCCCCAGGTCCACACTTGCTCCTCTGAATAAGCCTTTGTCACATGTTAAACTCTGCAAGTGTCACATCTGAGCAGTGTTGAAATTATGTCTCCGTTCCCCTTTGCCCTGCTTCCACCTACCTTTTCACCTCTGTCCTCCTTCAGGTTTGTCTCATTTCCTTTTTCTGCACCAGGCACCCATGAAACTGGAGCAGAAGAGGAACTTCCTTGTACAGATAGGCATGGAGGTGGGTAATAGCCAATGAAAAAAGCAGTTAAATAACACAGCCGTCTTATGGGGCTTTCCTCTTACAGGCACTGATTTTTCAGCTGGGGTGTAGGCAGGTTGTAAATTTCTTATTAAACATGTTCATGGTAGTGTAAGCAATCAGCAAATTTGCACCATTTTATTGCATTTCATTGCATCTCTTGGGCATTATCCCTTTATCAGAAAAGAGCTGGCTTTTCTTTTTTCCTTTCCTTCTTTCTTTTTTAAGATGAAAAAAAAAAAAAAAAGAAATCTTGGAGTGCTTGAAGAAATACAGCAACGCTGCATCTGAGCACTGGCACCACACAGACCACACAGGAAGAAGAGGTCAGGATGGGGTGAGTGCTGAATTCTTTCACAGTGCTAGATGAGGCTGATTGGGAAGTGTACTGGCAGGGCTCCCCCCCTCACTCTGCTTGTGGGCCCCTGAACCCTGCGCCTATGTAATCAAGGTGGTTCTTCCCAGCTCCCTTAGCAAACAAAGGACTCCTCACCCTTTCAAGTGGACAGTAACCTTCACCAAGCCATGAGGCAGGCATATCCACACTAGAAGTAGCTGCAAAGGTCTGCAGAGCCAGCACGTTGCCACTGTATGACCAGATCTAGTGGCTGTTTGTAGGTGGCTTGCCATGAACCTCCAGACGTGAGGGCATGAGTCAAATCTCATGCAGCAAAACACTGAGCTGCAACTGTTGGCTATGGCAGGAGGGTACTCCAGTGGACTAAGATCATGCCAGGCTATTTGCTTTTGTCCTCCATCTTTGGTGCCTTGCCGTAGAAACTGTCTGAATTTTGTCAGTGTTTACCTATTTTAATCCATCCAGGTTATTTCTTTCTGTTTATAGTAGAGTATCTCTGATTTTCATCTCTACAACAAAGGTCAAAATTAGACCTGCCCTTGCAAAGTTCTTCAAGGATTTTTGTTTATCTTTTACAACTACTGGACATTTTTCAAACTTTTTGTCAGCTTTTAAGTATGTCCAAGTGTGTCTTCTTTGCATGGCTTGCTGGCTGACACTGGTCAAATCAAGATGGAAAACAAAGGATTTGGCTTTGTAAAACCTATATAGCAGTGTGATCAGGAATCTGGTAAAATTCAATTTACTTTACTGAGTTACCTTATTTATTTGTATTTAATAGGCTGTTTCACTGGTGGGTGACATTTGACAAGTTACATCATCTACCTTGAACTGTGTCAACCCATCCTGTCTATTTTTGGACTCTAAAGGCTGAAAAGCAGGTAGTGTGTTTTGGTTTGTGGTTGCTCAAACCTTTATTTAAGTAATAATAATCCAGAGGTGAAAATGTTCAGACAGGACTTGGACACAACTACAAAATACAAATCTGCTACTTTCTGTAGGTTGCATTTTCACCATCCTGGTCCATCCAGCACATCTCCCAGGGACTTTTTTCCTTAACAATGTGTAAAGCAGGCACTTTATTATGGCCAAAGATTATCAGATGTGAAGTTGTGAAAGCATTTAGATATAAATTATTAAAGGTATAGTATTGCAAAGAAATAATTTTACTTTTTTATTATAAAGCACCTAATATTCTTGGCTTAGTGCAAAGAGTGGTAGAAAATAATTTGGTTTTGGATCCTGTCCTAGATATCTACCAAAGAGGCTGAGCTGTGGTAGCAGTCTTGCAATGTTTACCCAGCAAAAAACGGCTTTCATGTCGGGGTAACTTGGCAGTTAACATGACACAAAATAGCCAGTGTGACTAATGAAACAGTTAAACTTTCATTATACAGACATTGTGAGATAAGTTGTTTTTGACCAGGAAAAAAATTAAAAATAATGTTGTATGAAAGCACAGATGAAAAGAGAGTATTGTGAAGAAAGATGTGTCCTGACTTCATGTGTGAGTGAAACAGTTTAATAGCAATTTGCTGAAGCAATATTTTGCACTTAAAGTACTGCACCAATGCTTATTGCTTCTGCTTCTGCCCCACTTCCCCACCCCCACCCCTTTTTTTTTTTTCTTTCTAGTGTAAGGAGGGAAATTAATTACTCTTAATCACCCAGCCCTAGGACTGTATCAGTGCACTGCTGTCTACCATACTTTCTTTTGTCTCTGGAGACCAGGGGTTTTTATTTCAGTGTGTATCTTATCAGTCCTAGTACTGCGGAGCCCTGAGCTTACTTGTGATTTTAGATCTGTGGTTACTGTTATAGAAGTACTGTGATTGGATTTTTTTTGTTTGTTTGTTTTTATCTTTGTGCTTGAATTTTCTGACTCAGTGCAAGCAGTCAATACTTGCATCCTGTCTACTGCTTGTATGCTGCATCAAGATAATTCAGCTGTATTAGGGAAAGATGGGTCACATTAGCAGAAGCTGTCAAAATAGGAGCTTTGAAGTGGGTTTGCAAAAGAAGCCTCAACTCAACATCAAAATGGGTAGCAAGAGTTTACACAGTAAGTGTGTGGAATTTATGCAGTTTGCTTTTTCTTCGCCCCCCCTTGCCCCGCAGGCAGAGGTCTGTTTTGTGAGCTATCACGTTTTCCCCCATGTCTGACTCTATGTTATAAGAACATAACTTTCCTGCCACTTAAACCAACAAAAGCTGGCAAATTATGAACATAAAAAAGCCACAGGAGCTGCAGCTTGTGGGTGAAGTCAGCTTTACGTTGCGGTAGGTTGCAGAACCAAAGCTGCCCCCTTTGGAACCAAGGGGAAGCACTCACTTTCCTAAGACATATGGGCAGTGGGTTTTGCAAGCTGGCAGTGTGCTTCCTGAGGCTTTTTTTCTGCTCAGAACATGGAATTTCTAGTGGGGTGGTGGGAATACTGGAGGCTTGTCCAGACCAAAACAAAAGGTGTACAGTATTAGTGTACTGAAACGTGTGTGTGTGTTTAAATATGTTTAAAGGATCATTCAATGCGTGTAAGACCTAGGTGAAAGTCTATTTTTGCCAGTGTATTTGCAGTTCCTGAAGTATCTGGATCTCACTTGAACATCACCAGATCCAGGCATTATGCAAATTTGTGAGAAATTTCAACAAGCACCATAAACCCCCCAAAACACAGAAGTCAAATATATCAAGCACACCAGGGTAATTTTATTTTCCAAGCCTCTTGTGGGCCTCTTGGAGACTATGACTGGCCTCAGGTCACAGGTGATAGATAAATCAGTATAGTTTGTACTGGGATACTAGAGATCAAGGGATTCACTTTATGCCAGCTCTCTTTGCTGTTCGTGGTAGACTGGTCATTCTATAACAGCTCCTAGTTTCTTCACTAGCTAGGCTGAGGGAGACATATGTAACTTTTAACTCTGTTTAAAAAAAAAAGAAAAGAGTTGCAATTTTTGCCCACTTTGCATGACATACTGAAACAGAAATACAATTGCTTATGCAGTGAAAACAAGTTCATTGCAACTAGGTAGGCAGCTGCAAAGGCAGATAATCAACCTGCTTGATCTCACCTGCACTTCAAAAAAAGCTCTTTTGAGGAACACTGAATTTCAGATGGGCTCTCATGAAGACTGTGGAGAAGGCTTTCCACCTGATGGTCCCAGGAAGGAAGCAACAGGTGATCAAGGTCTTTGTGAAGCAGAACTCACAAAGTGAGTGGTGTGCTGCTGTGGAGAAAATGGAAAAAAGAAAAGTATTTGTAATGTGCATACAGGGTTTTTGTATGCAAAACACCCAAAGCAATTCCCTTCTCCACTGGATGGCAGCAGTACTGTATCCCATTTTGGAAAACATTCCCGGTCCACAGCACAATAGAGGAAATTATGAGAAGCCTGGAAAGTAGCAGACTGGGCAAGGCTGTCTTTTGAGACTAGAAGACATTCAAGATGAACATGACAGAAAGTTTCAAATACTTAAGAAGTAAAAGAAAAGAAAGGGAGTAGATCTCCACAACTGCAGGGGTGACAGGTTCAAGCTGTGGCAACGAAGCTTGGATTAGACCTGAAAGGACACATTCTTTCACAATGAGGCAGTAGGAGAGGTGGTGGGGCCTCTTTTGGGGATGTCTTTAGGAGCAGGTTAAGCAAACCGCCACTGGGAATAATCTAGATGCAGCTGAGCCCATATTGGGACCCAGAAAGCAGACTTGATGATCTCCTGCTGTCTGTTGTGAAAGATTTGCATGCCATTTAGTACAGGCAATGGCAAGAAATGCAACACCTGGGCCATTCTAGACAGGATCAGTCACTAGGCTTAGTTTGGGGGTCAGAGTCAAATATCGCCTTTCTTCCCCCACTAATCCCTTCTTTTGGATAGTGTTTGATGTGCCCTGCACTGTGGAGCACTCTGCTGTTTTGATATTCGTAGAACTGCTTTTTTTTTTAGTTTTCTGAATATGAATCCTCATCCTTGAATTCATCCTTAAATTCTGGGTTCACTACATCCACAGAAAGGTGTGTTAGCATAGCCAAAGGGTACAACCATCATCCTGCTGCTGATAAATAAAATAGGATTTTAATGTGTGGTGATCTCCTTATTCCAAATAAACGTACTTTTTCTACCAAACCAGTGCTTAGGAGAGGCATTGTGTGTAATTTGTCCTTCCTTCCAAGGATGCAGGTGAACTCTATGTCCTGAGCACAAAGAGGTGGAGAGTTATTTGGTACGCACATAACTCAGGATGCAGTGGCAGCAGTTCCATTGGGTTAGGAGTTGCTATCGTAAAACGTAGGAGTCTCAGAGCACTGAAAGGATTCACCATGCTGAACATGGTCAGTCTCCAAAGTGTGTCATTGTGATAGTATTTTATCGTGCCTTACTGGTGGCATGGCAGTGATGGCAGCTGCATTAATGCCTGTGGCTTCTGTCACCCACTAGCACAAACATTTTTACCACTGTTATCTTGAAAACAATGTTTGAAGTACTTGAGCTTTTTTGGAGAAGCTGTTATCTCATCGCAGGTCTCTGCTGCAAAAAGCACACCAGGTTTTCCACGGTTCGATATACTATGCCTATCAAATGGAGATAATACTGCTGACTTCCTCAGTAAGTCTTTAATGCTTGAGAAGCCTCTTGCAAGATTCATTTCTGCAAGCTCTGCAAGGAGGCACTCAGGCAACGGCAGGGACGCTTCTACCAATGCAGCTGATATCTTATGAAAAGACAGACATTACTGAAAAGCTGTCATAGCACTTCAGGGCCTAAGTGCAGAAAGTCCTTGATGTTCTTCATCTAGTCAGTTCTGTGGCATGGAGATTGTGTTTCTCTTTTTTTATTCTCTTTTTTTATCTCTGAAAAGCCATTTCAGAAACTCCTTGCCCAGGCCAAAAATAACAATGAATGCCTGAGTGCCTTTCACCAGTGAAGGAAATCATACGGAGCAGCCAAGTGTGTGACACCCTGGTAACATCACCTCTCTGATAAATCCTCAGAGGTTATGAGCTGCTGCAGCTCTACTCGCAAAATCTTTGCAGCCCTAGATGAAGCTTCGTGGCACCTCCCAAAGAAGTCGGCAACCACAGCCCCCCCTTCCTTCACAGCTCCAGCTGGGTTGAGAGTTTGGCATTTAGGTCTTACAACTCACCCTCTGTCTGAACACCTCCTGGGCATGTTTCCTTAGAGGGTGTGTGAGCAGTGTGGGTTGCATCTCCTTTGCTGGCCTTTCACAAACCAGGACTTGAGTTTCCTAAAACACTAGACCTTCTCCACTTTTATCAGCACACAGCATGAGTACTTTACTTTGCTACTGCTAATTGATTATGAATCACAGTCCCTCCCAGAAGTGACATGGATCCATTCTTCACCTTTTCCAGTGAAAAGCCTTTACAGCAAGAGAAAAGAAAAAGAAAATGGGGGTTCTGCTTACTTTGCTTGTTTCTTTGTTTCTGGAAAGCAATTTAAGCAAAACCCCACTATTTTTAAAAGTCCTTAGGTTTGATGATGGTTTTGGTTATCAAAATGTACATTTTATAGTAAAAACATCTTATTTTCTGTGTAAAGTCAGTTTTACTCTCTCATTCACACTGATGCAAAATGTGGAGGAGTTATTTTTGTTTTCTTAGGTTATTATAGAACAATATTTAACTCTTTTTCAAAACTCTACAAAGGAAAAAAATACCTACCTCCATCCACCACATCTCTCTGGGACTGCTGTAATTACAATATCAGCTGGCATTCTGCATTTACATGTTTACTGCATTGAAAATGTAATGAATAGCAGTCCCATTTCCCTGTGGAAATGGTGAAGTATTATTGCATTATAAAATAATTAATTTTTTACTGATTAATAATAAGCTGAGTCTAGGTCTGCACAGTACAAACCCTGGGAGGTGCCATGGGGGAGTGGACAGGGACACCTGTAGTTGGAGGCAGTAGCTCCCATTTTGAGACTGGGAGTGGACACCACCCATGCTTGCTGCCTGAAGAGAAGCAGAAAAAACCTCTGAGGTGTAACACAGGGGCTGGGAGAGTAATCCTTCACAACAGCAGTAACGAAAAAATTGTGACTGGTAGAGGTATGTAAACATCAAAGTTGTACTACTTTTGCCTGTGTTTTATAAGAAAAAAACCCCACACCTCTTTACTTCTCCACGCTCTTTGAAAGGAGCATCAGCACATACTGGTGATCAGGGTTGTACTGAGACATTATGACATATGTGCAACAGCTGCACACAGAGTTTCACGGGGAGGACAAAGTCCATAGGGAGTGAACATGCACAAGGCAAGTATCTTCCCTGCAAAAAGTTGCAAGCAGTCTTGTTCAGAAACCAGCAAGTCAGTTTTAGAGCAATTCTCACCTGTAAAGCAGTTCCCCTTCCTCATCTCATTCTGGCACAGAGCTAAAGAAACCTTCAATGATAGTGAGAATTGCATTGACCTTGAATGAAGAACCTACCAAAAGATTTGGGCCTACTATGGTAGGCTGATCTTGGCTGGCCACCAACTGCCCCAAAAAACGGTCTATCACTCCACCCCCTCAAATGGGCAGAAAGAAAACAAAGTGATACAAAGCTTGTGGGTTGAGATACCCACAGTTACCGTCATGACTTTCATGGGAGCTTGATTACCAATTAAACAGAGTAGGATAATAAGAAATAAGAACAAATCTAAAAAAGCTTTCCCTCCATCCTTCCCGTCTTCCAGAACTTTGGCACATAAAGCAGATACATCTACTCACACTGCCTCCAATTTCTGTGATACTTATCCTGAAGCTCTTGGCAAGTATAGCCAGTCTACCTTCCTACTAACACCCCTTCTTGGGAGGTGCTAGGTCTTCCAAATTTAGCTTCCCACAGGTAATAGTCCATTTGAAAAAAAAAAAAAAAAGAGAGAGAAGAAAAGCAAAATTCTAGAGTGGTTAACTGCAGAAGGAAAAGCACTGAAAATAAAAATTCAAATAATAATGGAAAGAAACAATTAGTGTTACTTATTAAGGTAGTCATATTAGCTGACGAACTGCCCCAAAATCTTCCAAGTCCCATTATGTCATCCCATTTTTCTTCTTGTATTTCCTACATTGCCTACAAATTACTACTAAAAATAGTAAACTGTTAAGAAAAAATGAACTCAAGGTATCAAGAGGCCTTAAAGGAAAGAAAAAAGTATGAGAGTTTAATTTATGTGTTAAGATTCAAAATCTAATTAATTAAAGATCTTTCATCAAATCAGGACAATTAGACCTTTTCCTCTTAAAAACAGCAAAACCTCGAACTCACAGACTGATCAAATAGCACAGGAAAAGACAGATGGTGTTCTCTATCGTTGCAGTTAATAATATGCTGTCAAGCCTAAAACCAGTAAACAGCTCCAGTCCCAAGGCCAGCAGGATTTCTTCTAAACCTCTGTATGCAAAACAAATTATGTCAGGACAAGTGCCCTGCTTTCTTTCATGGGGCTGCTTCTCAGCTGCTGCCCGTTGTGGTGCTCCCTCCCCGCTACAACTCACATGTAGTGAAGATGTGACACTTTTACCATTTCATTCCTACTGAGCTTTTTTAGAACATAAATGCAAAGAAGCTTATCATTCCAGATTGGGGAAATCGCCTGTTTTTACCTCCACAACTTAGAAAGCCTTTAAGTCACAGATTAATGACATGGGTCAAGGCAACACAGTGGAGTGGTGGTGGTGTTCATGGTCCATGTGGATGTGTAGACAGCCCAAGGCCTATACTGATGTGCAAATGTGATATTTTGGTGGGGTCAAGAGCAGAGCCAACAAAGTTCAGTGTTGAATAGGAGGAAAAAAGCTTACTTGAGGCTTCTTTCCTCTGAGGGGCACAACCAGTAGACATGATCTTAAGTCTCAATGGAGACATGGTCTTTGACATGTTCAGCTATTCATTGGCTGTGCAAAATCTAGAGTTGTGTTTGAATAGAGTGAAGATTTAAGAGAAGAAGAATAAATGTTGTGTTCTTTATTTGTCTTCTGGAAATTACAGATGTATCCCTTAACCTTTACCCATACTACCTGTATAAATTTACACTTCTCTAGCTGTTTCCTGTAACGCATTAGGAACAGAGAGCACAGTGGAAAGAGTATTTCTGTCCAGACATGCAGACCAGTGCTATGAAGAAACCTTTAAAACCACTACATGACTGTAAGGTAACACAAACAGGGGAGAGGGAATGCATGTGGAAAGGGAAAGAGGAAGGGAAAGAGGAAGGGAAAGGAAGGGAGAAAATGGGAGTGTAAGAGAGGACTGTGTACAGTCTCAGAGAGGTGTATATATTCATCAGCATTTGCCCAGGAACCTTAAACTATATATTGAGGATCACCATTTGCCGATATGAGGTGGTGCAGGGAGGATTCATCTGCACCACCTCATATCAGAACACTCTGTGGTGCAAGTGCTTGACAAATGAGAGGTATTTGTGCCTCCTGCAAACCCTTCTGTTCAGACACCAAAGTGAATTACGAAAACACTCATCCTGAGGTGAGCTTCTCTATCTGTGCCCAGCTTCATTACCAACCTTCATTTGCAGAGGGAGAAGAAAATCGGAAATTCATTTGTACAATGTCCATGGATTGTTGACTGATTTGCTCAAAGTGATGTTTTGATCAGTCAGTCCAATGATTAGTAAAGGAATACATGATTCAACCGGTTAAACCTTCCAAGATTCATGTGTTTGGCTTACAAGTGAGTTTGCTGTCTGAAGAGTTTTCCCAAGCTTTTAAAAGACCACAGGCAAAAAAAAAAAAAAAAAAAAAAGTAAGTAGAGATGAAGGGAGTGATGCAGTGTGAGCAGAGTGGAATGAAGAGGTGGAGGCTGACAGACTGCTATTGAACTACCCTAACATTTTCATCCAGATGCCAGGAGACCTCAGAGGTGAGGACTAGGAAATGTGGAATGACTAACCACTATTGTTGAAAAGCCAGGAGCTGCCACCAAGCAGCACAGGCTTTGAATCTGAAACTGAACAATTGCTTCATTCTTGAAAAGAATGTTCCTGCACAGATTGCAAGAGCTGCAAGGATTCTGGTGGCACATTGAACATTCCACATTTTGTGGAAAAAGCAAAGAAACAAGCTGGACAGGGATGAAAATCAGTGACCTCCGATGTTGGAACCATAATTCTAAAATCCAGGCTGTCCTGGGTTTGGCTAGGATAACGTTAATTTTCTTCACAAGAATTTGGGAGGAACCACGCCCAGCTGAACCAGGTGAGGACTGGCACAGTCAGGGCAGTGGGCTTTGGTGCAATGGTTTGTTTTGGCATGCAGCAAGCATAGGCATAGGTGAGCATAGGTGAGCTGTGCACATTTTATATCATCTTCTTCATATTTTACGTCATTAGTAGAATTGTTAATCCTGTTGGTCCTTTGTTCTTTGTATTGTTCTGTTAAACTCTCCTTACCTGAGGTCAATGAATTTTGCATTTTGCTACCAATTTCCCTTTCCCAGCCTGCTGGGGGGAATGGGTGGGGGCAGTTGTGTGAGCAGCTGCCTGAGCTGCTGCAGCTGGGCCTGAAACCATGACAATCCTTTTTGGCACCCAATGTTGGTGCTCAAAGGGTTGAGATAACAAAAAATCTGATCAAAGCCTGTTAAAACAAACTTATTATATGCACCTTTTATATTAAATAGTTCATGGTCACAGTGTAGGTCCATCTGTTTGGATGGTGGTATTATGTAAATCCTTATGTCCTCTATGTATTCTCTGTGGTGATGCTCAGGGAAATCAATCAAGTCTGTGACATAGTTGTATCAGGTATTGTTGAGCTGTGATATGATTATAACACTGGTCATGGTGGTTAAGCTGGTATTTGGATGTGGTGTTCATGTTTATTGCAAGTCTCACCCCATTTATAGGTGAGAGAGGGGAGGATGCTTTCTCAGCTTTTGAGATTGTCGAGTATCCTTGGGATGTCCGAGTGGGGATGCTCTTGTTGCTGTGTCTCCTGAATGTGTCCCAGGTCTTGTTCAGGGTTACATGATTTTTTTCCCAAGAATATCACACGTAGATCTGCCCCAAAGCTGGGAGAGTATGGATAAATGCCTGGGACAGTGGTCATCTCCAGTGTTCTGGAATTTCACCCCTAAACAAGAGCAGAATTATGATCAGTGAGTAAAATATTTGGAAAAAAGTATTCTGTCAACCTGGTAATTCCTGAGAGACAGAAATCACTGCAAAGTACTGGAGCCTGTACTCCATGCCTGCCAAGTCCTGTTCAACACTCTTCAGTGCCATCAAGGGTAAGACAAGGTCTCTGGACCTGCAGAGACCAGCAAGTGCTGTAGCTACTGAGACCCCAGCAGCAGGTGCTGCAGATACACCAGAGAATCAGCCTGTGCCAGCACCAGTCACCTCTGTACAGAGGAAGAAATAACACAGGAAAATCTGTTCTCCTCATGAGGGATGATAATGAACTAGGGCCAAGAAGAACAGGAACAGCCAGAGGTAATCACTGGTCCTTATTCCTGAGTGAGCTGCAAGACATGCAAAAGGATTTTGGATGCCATACAGATGAGCACATTGTGATCAGGCTGCTCCAATGCTGACATAATGGCAAGTGGTTTGAGATTAGAGGGCAGATCCCAAGCAGCTGGGATCCCTGTCTAGGGAAGGGTTAGGGTTAGGGTTAGGGTTAGGGTTAGGGTTAGGGTTAGGGTTACGGTTAGGGTTAGGGTTACGGTTAGGGTTAGAGTTGGCAAGACAGGCAGAAAGTAGCCACAGGCCTTCAGCCTCTGGAGGTGGCTTCTATTAGGCAGGAAATAAAGGTGTCCCTTCAAGGAAGGTTTCATATGTCACCTAGGCAAGTGGATCAACAGGAGGGAGGTATCAAGTACTTGAGGGAATTAGGTGTGCTGGAGGTGATTTACACCAATCAGAATGGTAAGCAGACACCCTCAGATCCAGATGAAGTCTGATGCATACCCCTCATGTGGTGGAGATTCCATTACCATATGCCACCTCTTTTGCAGCAGTGACCTGAAAAGACAGCCAGACACAAATGGTGCATGAATTGGCTGGCCAGCTTGGGCACTATGGGAATTCTCTATTCCTCTGTATGGCCTTGAGTTTCAGCTGCTGGGGAACTGTCCCAGGAGTTCTATCAATTCAGAGGACTTGTCCTGTTACCCACTTGTACAAAGCCATAGCTATTAGAAGTAGGCAGTTCCTTGATCGAGAGAGAATATGAGAGGTACACAGCATGGGGCACTCCCATGGCTTCACCTACATGACTACAGAGAGGACCTGAGGAAATGGGATGGAAACCCCTCTTCAATCTTAGCTGCACAAGTACTTGAGCTGCGAGGGAAAACAATCACAAAAGGGGATTCCTCCAGGAAGAATGGCACCCCAGTTTCCAGTGGGAAGTTTCCCAAATAGAACAGAAGGGCTGAACTTACTTCTGATGCTCTTGAAGGAACCTCCAAATCATTTTCTCAACTACTGAGGACTTCTGATCAGGATTATAGGGGCCCTGCCTCCAGCCAGGTGGAGAAAAGGGACACTCAAGTTTACTGGACTGTGGGGATCCACAGGAATACAAAGCTGTGGTTGTTTGGCTCTTGCCTGGAGGCCAGATGCCCACCAAAGCCGCTCTATCACTCCCCCTCTTAAATGGACAGGGGGAGAGGGGAGGAAGAAGAAAAAAGAAATTGACCAAAGCTAATAATAAGATAGAAGCGAATTTAATAACAATAATAGGCAAAAGCAATAGACCGCGCGGAAGCAAGAGAGAGATGTTAGTCTCTGCTTCCCATCAGCAGGACGATGGTCGGTCTCGGGAAGCAGGGCTCTCTAAGCTTGGTAGTTGCTTGGGAGGATAGATGCCATGGACCAATCCCCCCACTCCTTCTTTTACTTCATTCTTATATCTGAGCTGACGTCATATGGCATGGAATACTTCTTTGGCCAGTCCAGGTATGCCAGCTCAGCCATGTCCCCTCCCAAGATCCTGCCCATCCCTCAATGTACTCTTGGGGCAGGGAAACATTGAAAAGACATAGCCTGGGTACTTATTCAACTGCAGCCAAAACACTGCTATGTTATCAACTGCTGCTGCAAAACACAGCACTGGAGAATTAACTCCAGCTTGGCCAAACCCAACACAAAAGCTCTAGTAGATATTGGTGCAGTGTACCTTAATGCCATCAAGCTATAGATGGCTCAAACCCTTCTGTAGTTGTGGGGTCAGAGGGGGATCCCAACAGGTAAGTGTACTGGAAGCTGAAATGAGTGTAACTGGGAGGAAGTGGTCTAAATGCTGACTGGCCCAGAGGCCACTTGCATGCTTAGCACAGACTACCTCGGAAGAGGGTATTTCAAGGACACAAAAGGGTACAGGTGAACTTTTGGAATAGCTGCTGTGGAGATGGAGGAAATAAACAGTTGTGCATCTTGCCCAGTCTGTCGCAGGACCCTTCTGTGGGAGAGCTGCTGAGGATTAAAGAGGAGCAGGTACCAATTGCTGGCACAGTGGTGAACCAGTGGCAATATCGCACCAACTAAGACTTGGTGATTCCCATCCATAAACTGATTAATCAGCTGGGGATTCAAGGAGTGATCAGGAAAAACTTTTTCACTCTTCAACAGCTTCACATGGCCAGTGAAAAAGTCCAGCAAGAACGGAGACTGACAGTAGACAACCACAACCTGAATGAAGTTACACCAGCCGTGAGTGTTGCCGTGCCAGATGTGCCAGAGCTTCAATACCAACTGCAGTCAAAGGTAGCCAAGTGGTATGCCACAACTGATATCACTAAATCGTTCTTCTCTATTCCTATAGCAACAGAGTGCAGGCCACAGTTTGTTTTCAAGTGGTGGGGTGTCCAGTACACCTGGACTGACTTCCTCAGAAGGTAGAAAGACAGCCCCACCATTTGCCATAGACCAATCCAGACTGCAAAGGAACAGTACTGAACTCTGTACAACCTGCAATACATTGATGACATTGTATGGGACAACGCAGAAAACAAAGGTTTTCAATAGAGAAGGAAAATAGTTCAAATCCTTCTGAGGGATGGTTTTGTCATCCAATAAAGTCCAAGGAGATCCAGTTTCTAGGAATAAAGTAGCAAGATGGGTGTAGCCTGATCCCAATAAATGGAGCTAACAAAATTGCAGCTATGTCTTCTCTCACCTTTAAAAATGAACCAAGGATTTTGTGAGCACTGTGGGTTTCTGGAGGATCCAAATCACAGACTAGAGCCTGATTGTGAGCCCTCTCTACCAAGAGACCCAGAAGAAGAACAATTTTCAGTGGGGCCCTGATCAGCAACGAACCTTTGAACAAATTAAACAGGAGACTGTGCACGCTGTAGCCCTTGGGCCAGTTTGGACAGGACATGATGTTAAAAATACTCTACACTACAGCTGAAAAGAATGGTCCTACCTGGAGTCTCTGGCAGAGAGCACCCAGGGAGACCTAAAGGTGATCTCTAGAATTTTGGAGTCAGGGATACAAAGGATCCAAGGTCAGCTGCACTCCAACTGTAAAAGAGATTTTGGCACCATATCAAGGAGTTTGAGTGCTTGGTACTGAAGCACAGCTGCTTCTGGCACCCTGACTACTTGTGCTGGTCCGAATGTTCAAAGGGGAAGTTTTGTCTACATGCTGTGCAACTAATGACACATGGAGTAAGTGGGTTCCATTGATAACACAACAGGCTCAAACAGGGAGCCCTAGCTGACAAGGAAAACTGGAAATGATTGCAAACTGGCCAGAAGGCAAAGATTTCAGTTTGTCATTAGAGGATGGAGAAGTCCGATATGCACTGTAAGGTGATTTCATTTTGGGTGAGAACAGCAAGTGAATTAAATTATATAATGTTAATTGTTAAATAACTCTGGCGGTCATGGTGGTTTGGTGGATAAAGCCAAGCTGAGTCCAGGGAAAGCGAGGGTACAGACTTGAGGACAGTGCGCCAAGGTATGCTGGATGATGGTTTTCGGGGGACAAATATGAGACCCAGCACTGTACTTTTCAGACAGAGGCAAGGAAAAATGCTTCAGGAAAGTCTCTCTCACATATCACAAATCCTCCTACCATTTCTCCTGGGGTGGGACTGCATGAAGATTATCTACACAGATTGAAGGAGAAAGGATGAGCTTTTAAACTGACCAGAGGGCAGAAAAAAGTGTTGGAGTTCAGTAAAGTGCCTTCTAATTTTGGTCCTTCAGAAAAATGCATCCAAAGGATGCAAACAGTAGCTTTTCAAATGCCATGAGTTTCAGCTTGACTTTGGTCTCCCTGAAGTCAGCAGGAGTTTTGTTCCTGATTAACAATGGGGGCAAAATGAAGTCAGGGCTGAGCAAATCCTGCCTTTACAGAGTAGTATTTTTCCCTCTCTTCAGAACAGAGCAGAGGCATGTTTCAGATAATCAACAAGAAAGCCTGTATTTAATGTCAGCCAAATGAGGGAAAGTGTTAGAAACCTCATAGAAACCCTGGGATGTAGCACTGAAGCAGGAGGCTGTGCTGAGTGAGGGATGAAAAGATATACAGCAAGAAGGCAGTGTTCACATGGAGTCTGACAAAGAGTGATGGAAGGAGGGAAAGAGAGAGCAGGAAAGCTTAGGGAACAAAAGGACAGACTGTGCTCTTACTGACACTGAAACAAATCTTGCTGAAGTCTGTGATAACTGAGTATATCTCTCTGGGAGCAAATCTGGGGAGGATGGGAACATTTGCCTTTTCTTTGGTTTATCACAAGGGAAAGTACTTATATAACTATTAGGTGTAATAGCTCGGCCACACAAATATGAGTGCAGGAAATAACTTCCCTGTCCCAAAAGGAAAAAAAAAAAAACAACACAACAAAATCAAAACACAACAACAGCAACAACGAAACTGAGAAGTGTCAATGTATACATTGTATATATTTTTTAAAAATAGTGGCACTTTCTGAACTAATAATAGGTGTCTATTACTACAAGGCATCCACAGCCATATTGGTTTAGATTATTACTTCAATGCTAACACTGAGCAGGAATTAAATAAATTCTAGAGAAGAATATGCATTGCTTGTCTCTTATATTTGTAGTAGTGAATAGACCTCTAGTGGTAACAGTAAAAATACCCTATTAAGTAAATTATTAAGTAAGAAAATATGCTGTAGATGTTAAAAAAACAAACAAACAAATAAAAAAAAAAAAAAACGACAAAAACCTGAGCAAAGGCCACAGTGAGAAACAGGCATCTTGAGTAATCAGACAACAAATTTTCACTTGTGAATGGCAGCATCATAATTTGCACTGCATGCAATGAATTGCCTAGTGGACTGTGCTGGTTTTGCATGGTAAATAATTTTGTTAGTTGCGAAATACAGTTGGAAGCTTGGTCCTAATAGCAGTAATTAATTCTGTGCCTTTTATAATGTGTTTGTTGGGGTTTTTTTCAGTGCAGTTGTGTAAATATTAGCCTTTGTTCCTGAAGCTAAAATTCATACCTCTGAAAGAGTCTGAAACAGTGCAGGAGATCTGTAAAGATTAAATCCATACTCACAGCAGTGGGACAGCATTACAGAGTTGCCTAGCTGAAAGATTTTGCATACTTTACAAACTCAAATGAATGAAGTGTGGAAAGGTTAAGACAGAAATTTATGCAGAGACTTTTACCTCCAGCTACATCTTCTTAACTATCATTGCAGTAACACATGAGTTTCTCATTAGGATCAGGTCTGGCCTATGCATTCCTCTCATTTATGGCACTGTGAAGATAGGCAGTTGACGTGCCCATTCCAAAAAAAGAACCAACATTTTAAAACCCTAAAATCCTATTCATTTTCAATAAGTCATTAGGTTACAAAGAGGGTAAGTTAGAAAATGACATTGAAGCACCTGGAATTTTATGTTTAAAGCTGCAGTTGTCAAAAGCCCTCATTTTGCAACTAAAGTATTAGAAGAGTACCATTACATGAAGGGCATGTGTGCACTGAGCAGGGGAGGCAAAATGAAAAGCAAATACAAAGGGAAGATGTAGAAAGATTACCTAGCAGAAATGTAAATATGACTATATATATGTACACACATATTGTAAATAAAGTATCTGTTTCTACCAGTTTGACTGCATGCCAAGGGATACTGTCAATCACTAATATGAATCACAGACATCTGTTTTTCTCAAAAAAAAAAAAAAAACCAGGGTCAGATTACAAACTGCCTCACACAGTGCTGAAGAAAAGCCCTCTGCCGTGTAGTAGGCTGGTGTCTTCAGAACTGACTTTAAATGATGTGTCCCCCTGTTCATGTTAACAGAGAAGGGTAGAGTACGGGGAGGGAGCCCAGGTTCTTAGGTCTTTGCAAACAACAGTGCAGAGTGTTTTAGACTATGGAAGAGCCCTGATCACTGTTCCTCCAGCTTCTCCTCAAAATCCCTGGAAAGGTTTCTGGCATTCTCTTCTGTTTGACTACAAAATCTTTGTATGTCAGAGGGTTTATCTCCCATATTGTCCTCAAAAAACCAGAATTCCACCTGAACTAAGGCTCCTTTGAGCTACGAAAGCAGCAAAAAGCAGCCACCGATTAACAGAAGAATAGGCCCAGATTGTCTCCATCAGATTACTAATTGAGATGCTGTGAGGGGTACTAATGCAGCAGGAACAACTCTTGAAGAGATATAATAGTCTTGGTTCTGCATAATACTGCTGTGCTTCACCAGCAGGATCTGAGTACCTCATGCCTTTCATTGTCCTTTCCTTTTCATTGAGATGTGGTAGTGGCATGTGGATGGAGAACAGCTGTACCAAAGGACCAAACAGCCTTCTGAAAAACATCCACAAGTGGAACAGAGATTTGATTTGAAGTGCTGAGTCTGCCCCCATCCAACAGTACCATTGTCTTCCCCAAGAAGCACTCCAGCAGGAGACAGAGAGGCATCAGCCACCTGTGGTGTAAATACCTCTTGCAGTGGGATTATGCAAGCACCCAGTTCCTCAAGCCAGTGAATGGCTACTTGGCAAAATATTTGCATGCTTGAATTGCAGACACAGTCCTGCACAATGTTCTTCATTGAAGTGGAGCTTTGGTGGTGGTGCTTCTGTCCATGCTCAGTAAAGTGCATGGATGTCTTCTGGCATGGGAACCAAGTCTGAAAGGAGACAAGTAACTGGCTGAGTGCTATTAGCTCAGGTCTTCTGGCTGAAGACACAAGGAGTCAGTCTATGCTTTGATTTTAAAGAGGCCTGTCTTTTTAGCTAGAAAAAGCTAAAAGTGTGTCTTCTTAGTTTCTCTCCTCACAGGAGAATAAATCCAGACAGTGTAACCTTACTTTTAAAAATTTCTCTTTTTTTTTATATTTTTCCCCCCCAATTTTCTCTGTCTTTTCTGATGAAAGTTGTTATCACCCTTGTCATCCTTTCTGGTGTCTTCTCCCAGGCAATATTCTGGTGGTAGAGCTGGCAGTACTGAACAGCACACACCCCAGCTCAGCCCCAGATGCAGTATGTGTAATGACAGGCAGCTATTCTTTTTGA
Organism: Indicator indicator; assembly: GCF_027791375.1. Classification (NCBI taxonomy): domain Eukaryota; kingdom Metazoa; phylum Chordata; class Aves; order Piciformes; family Indicatoridae; genus Indicator; species Indicator indicator. The sequence continues at coordinate 66,473,852 of NC_072053.1, read as the reverse complement.
CATGCCTTCCCCTTTTCTGGCCTCTTTTCACTATTCCCACTGCACAAAGGAGTGGGGCTAGAGCATGACTGCCCTGTTCGTGATGCCTGAGACATGGCAAGGTCTCTCAGCAAGCATGGGACTGCCTATGTGCCAAGCCAAGGGGTGTCTCCTTCCTCCTTGATGGGGAGCTGTTAGGAAGGAGGGGTCTGCCCTTAGGGATTTGCTAGAGTTGGCAGTGGGGCCACACTGGGAGAGCCCAGGTCCAGGTGGTGATTAATCAGTTACCATCCATTAATAGTTTCAAGACCTTTATGGAATGTATTAGGTGACATGAAACTGCTGTCAGAGTTGTCGTCATCCAAACTTGGCAGAGACATTGGAAAGGAGGGGTTAATTGGACAGCCCCCCACAGCCCCAGAAAAGGCTCCTTCTCCGAGGAGGTGAGAAGCTGTCTGTGCAGATCTGAGGAAGCTCATGCTCTTGTTGCTCCCACATGGCAGAGGGGATGGCTTTGGGTAGTTTGAAGGATGTAGTAGAGGTTGAATGCTCATTTCTTGCTGTCGCAAAGTTATGACTAGCCCATGGTCCCTAGCTGGGTGGAGCTCATTTCTCCCACCCCATCACTGAAAATGCAAAACTGTTCAGACTACAGGACAGAGCAGCTTAAGATGTAACTCAAAAGGAAGGATTTTTTTTTTTAAGGAGGGGGAGAGGGGGATCAAGTGAATTTAAGCCTACTTTTGATCTACTACTGCCTAAATATCACATTTTGATTTCTCATGTCAAAAGGGCATGATACCAAAACTCGTTCTGATAATCATTTTCTTTCAAAACTCAAGTCTCAACTGAAAATAAACGGTCTCATTCGAGCCTAGAGATCTAATTGTCTCTAAATGATTTTTTCACACTACTGCTTGTTTTGTAAAGGATCAGTCAAAAAAAAATGTTTTAAAAATTGTCACATGGCCAGTAAAACTAAAATAAGTGTAAAGACCTTTTTTTTTAACAAAATTCAAACCTTACCAGACTCTAATACAGAGAAGACACTGGCAATTTCAGTATCTCTTGTTCTCTCTCCTGTCTTTAACCATGTGACTTACTAGCATATGCTAAAACAGACCCAGAAGAGCTGCAAATACAAGTGCCAAAGTGATACAGGAGAATAAACCCCATTGAATGTCAATGGGAACTCAGAACATGAAAGCTTTCTTCAGTGCTTTTACATTTCCTTTAAACCTGCATCTAACCTGATGAAATATAAACCTTAATGTGTCCCTCGATACTTCAGAATGTAGTTGCAACAAAAAGATAAAAAAAACTTTTTACTGCATGCTCTCTACCTTGCAATACATCAGTTACGTGTGTATATAGTGCATGTCAAACATAGCTGCTAGGCTGGTAGTGTCAGACAGCTCACCACATGTACCTACAATACCCAGATCAAGCTTTTGAGACCTGTTCAGGTTTCCAGCTTCTTCAGAGACATCATGAAAAAATAAGCAAGAAAGTTCCAAACATCCTCACAGCAAACATCCTTTTGGTATTTGCTGAAAAAAGCTTACTAAAACTTCTAGTATTAATAAGCTATTGAAGTCCATGTTTGCATTGCAATAATAATTAAAACATAACCATAACCAGTGGGAATTTGGCACTATTGGAAAAAGGCTCTTCTATTACAATTAAGGCGGTAGTAAGGTTTGCTCCTAGAAACAGTTAACATGTAATTGGATGAGTTGATCCAGAAAGCACATGGTTTATTTATAAGGAGGAGGAGGGGGACGAAGCAGCCACTTTCAACATGGTGCAAATTAGAGCACAAGAATAGACTACATTATTGCACTCCGATTAATTGAGCAGTTTAACATCTATTTTTAATTTTAGTTTTTATCACAGGGAGAATATCTCCTAATCATATGATTTCATAACCTCATTTTCACCTCTGCACCTCCTTGTGCGGTCAGATGATGCCTCACTCAAATAGACAACAAAGCAACCTTTCATTTGTTGCACACAACACTGGCACTGCATTACCTGCCTTCTCCTTGTGGCTTCATTTGTGTGGGTCTTCTTCTCCTACCACAGAAATAATGAAGAGCAGGGTAGAGGTCATCACAGAGTCATCATAGAGGTCATCACTCATAGGAATAAGGTTTGGCAGTACACAAGACACCTACAGCTATTGAGAATAACTTAAAAGATGCCCTGGGGACAACCAGCTGCTGAATTACCCACTTAATCCTTCCTGCTTTCTGGCTGGTCAAAAGTTGCCTTCAAAAAGCTGACAGGAAGAATAGCCTTGGGATTAACCTGATTTTCTGGGGGACACCCCAGTTCATCTGCTCTGCTATGCTTCCTGATTGAGAGCTGGATTCACTGATTATCTTCTCCCCTGTCTGTTGACTGCAAAGCAAGATGGCCGTGTTAGACTACTAGAAATCCAAAGTTAGTTCAGGATCAGTTTCATCCAGGCTCACTACATGATTTTCTTATTTTTAAAATAGAAGCCAAAAATATTTTCTCTCTTCCCAGCAGTTTCTGAGATTAAAAATATTGCGAGAAATCTCATAATGTACACGAATTCTACTATAACAGGGGCTGTAAGGACACAAGAAAGAAGAAGGTAGTTATGGTCCCAAGATGACTGCCCTGGTGTAAGAAAGCCCATTCTAATGAGTCTCACTCCCATGAGCGAGTGAAACACACAAAAAGCACTGTGGGTTGAGATAAGGAGAATGAAATGGCTAATACAGTGCAATACCATGAGAACAAGCAAAAAAACAAGCCAGCAAAATCAATTAGCAAATAGGCCAGCAAGTGGGAAAGGGCAGCAGCCAGTAATGCACAAAAGACCAGCACTCCAAACTGGAAACTGGAAGCAGCCCCCAGAAACAGGATGAACCCCAAGTTTCAGTCTGAATTACAGGCCCCCTGAATCCCTTTGCCCTGGCCAGCTCTTTCTTTAGAAAGCTGGCATGACATCAGCATGACATCAACAGATTCAAGTGGCTGGACCCATGACAATGACTTAGAAGATTTGCTTGAGAATTGCATGTATCCTGGATGGAGGAGACAGGCCAGTAAAAACATCTGTCATTCCAGTGCTGGGAAGTGACTGATGTTGTGTGGAGACAGTATTAAAACATGCCTCTAGTGTGAAAAGTACTGGTCTAATAAATAACCTCCAAGTCCTACTCCCACCAGTGGCTGAATCTCATGAATTTAAGAACAGTCTTTTGAGCTTGGTGGCTACCCAAAACAGGGCAACACCTTTAACACTGTAAGAGCTCTCCTACTTTCACAAGGGAACCACAAATCCCACAGCAAGTTATGGTCTGAAAATTAAAGGTAACATTCACTGAGAAGAACAAGATGAACTCACAACATCTAAAACAATGTTTCTGTTTATGGTGGGTGGAAAAGAACTGGATTAAAAGAAGTTCACTTCTCTTTGACATCCTCCTCTCCATCATGAAAATTAAAAACCATGAGAAGTTAGGTCCACACCAATGCTGTGAATCAGATCAGCTGAAAACTCATGGCCTCCATCCCAGTCAGCGTGGACTGGTTTGCATCAACAGTGCACAGGGCTGGAGACTACTGAACAAGGCAAGCTGGACTGATGCTGTGCAAATTGTGGCTGATTGTTTTCTCCTCATACCTGACTGGGTAACAGAAGAGCAACCGGAGGTGTGAACAGTTGTGCATTTTGCCATTGGACACATCAGCTACTGATTACTGAATCCAAGGCAACTTTTCTGTTGAAAGTATCTCCTGCTGTCTTAGTCTCTAGTATAACCTGAAGAAAAATTTAGATTATGTAAGTTACGACAGAGCCTGCTTGTCCCTCACATATTTTAACTGCTTCTGACTGCTGCACTGGGTACAGTGAAAGGAGGTTATGAAAAGTTACCTGTGTTGGCACCAACATCATTACAGCCTCAGTTCAGTTTTCCAGTCTGGATCAGTTTAGGGGGCAGGAATCTTGCCCATATGCTTTCCAAGCATGACTGTTTACAAGACCAAAAGAGACAAATTCCAGCGTGCATCAAAATAGGACTCCTGAAACACACCTTGATGCCTCGAAGATACACTTAATTGAGTCAGCATCCCATCAGAAATCAGGTCTTAATTACCCAATATTGCATCAGGAAAAATCCACCTTTTTCTATAATGGTATATATACTTTAGAGCTGAATCAAAAATGCATTTTCAGACTGGCAGGGCAAACCAGATCATCTGCACCTTGTTGCCTTCTGTTAAAAGAGGGAGAGAAAACATAAGCACCATTGCTTAAAAAAGTTCTGGAGTTGAGCAAACTAGTTCAAGTCCCCAAAAAGGGTGCAGATTTCTTATATAACAAAGCATCAGCTAAAGGAATCAGTAATAAGTAGGTGTCTTAGGCCATATCTTTAGCTGGCAGAACATGCAGACACAGCCATTATCACCTTTTCTCTTTTTATATGAGCCCTTCCACCTCTGGCTGTTACAATAAGAATAGATTCAGGAATCAATGGCATTCATAGGAGTGGTACGGAAATTTAAAGCCCTGAATTATGCATATGAAATACTCATGGTAATGGATAGTCTGGGGCTGTCTTTGTATTTACTGGTGAATATTATAGGAAGTTTTGAATCACTGTCAAGTAGTAAATTAAAATGAAGGAATGAGACTTGTAAAGTTTTGTCCCTTTTCAATGCCGAGTGAGTCACTGTATTCTGGCAGTCTGTGAAAGTCACATTCCTGCTTATATTACTTGGTGAGAAAGAGATTCCTAATGCCTTTAGTGAGTTTGGTGAGATCTGAAGCCAGCCTGAAACCTCAGCTGTAAACCAGGTCTGCATCTAAACTCTGCCTCCTTTCTTTACATGAATCTTTATGATGAATGTCTGAAATCAGCATTTTCCTGTACACGGCAAAACTGAAACATCTTTGTGTGCTTCCTTTTAGTGAGTAGTTATTCGGTGAAATAGAGATTACCTTGGCATAATAAACAGCCAGTTTGTAACAATATCCAGATAAAGACTGTGTTCAACGTTTTACCATTCAGTATTTGTACTGACTTGAAGAATTGAAAGATGGTGAGAGGGCCTGTGGGCTTTGAAAAATGGACTAAGGATTCAAACTGATCTTCACAAACCAGAACATTTTCCAGGAAAAAAAGATTCAAAAGTAACTTAATTGCCTTATTAAAAAAAAAAAAAAAAAACAAAAAACAAACAGAAAAAGGAAAAGGAAAAAAAAATATGTAAAATCAGGCAGGAATAAGCAACAGTATAAATACAGGATAAAAATACCTGTGGGTTATACATGGTCACAAACTAAGTGTAAACCAAGAGTAAAAAAGACAATATATGCCTGGATGTAGGAATACAGTTGCTACATCAGTCTTCTGAAGTCATCCCTACACGTCTTTACAGGGGTAAGGCTTTATGTGCATTTACTAATTTAGGCATTTTTTGGGTATCAAATTTAAAGAAAAATGTGGATCTGTTGCAGTAAATGCAGAGGAGAGCACAATGTGACTGAAAGCTGCAAATCACTGCCTTCAAAGACTGACTGCAAGCTTTGTTGGTTGTTTAGCCTGGAGGAGAGCACAGGGAGGTATGAGAGCACAGGGAGGTATGAGAGCAGTCCTCAGCTATGTCCCAGGCTGCTCTAAGAAAGAATGGAATTACTTCTTTTGCATTTCCATTGCAGATGAGACAAAATTACACTGTGAATTGCAGGAAAACATCTTTAGCTCCAGCTTCAGGAAACAAACATTCAAAGAGCAGGAAAAGCTGAGCCCTAGAGCGTACCTCCACCTATGGAGAGATCAAAGAAGAGATTAGAGAAACATCCATCTTGGATAGTTTGGGCAAGTTTTAAGCAGCCTTGAGGCACAGTGATGGCTCCATACTTCTTCCAGGCCTTCAGTCTGTGGTTTCCCTTTTGCAAATTGACTTTTTAAATAAATTGCCTTCATTAGAAGATTATTTTGCTCTTCACTGCAGAAATGAGTCACTGATGCTCAGATTAATTTCCTTTGTTTTTCTCAGGCTCGTTGGTGGATTTTATTTTGCAGACAACCTGAGAGAAGGCTTGATTAACTGTCTAATCACTGTGAGCATTTCCCTTTTTTGGAGACTGTCAAAGCTGAATATGGTGACACCAGAGCATGAGACATGCTCACAACATGAAAGCTGGAGGCATTCTGAAGATCAGGATCCATCACATGGTGACGTTACTTCTGCTTGGTGAGTTGTTTGGTGTCAGGCTAAGCCACAGCAAAAATGAGAGTGAGGAAAGAGATGTGCTGTGAGAAGCCTAAATTGACCACCCTGACCTCTTCTGATGGAATAAGTTAAGCATGCTCAGCTGTAAGTTACACAGATCAGCTGGTATGCGGCATCTCCTCAAGCTGTGGCTGGTCATGTGCTTGAGCCTCAGCTCTCCTACTGTTATCTTCCCAGCAATATTTACTCATGAAGAGCTTGAAAAGCCTGGAGCACCTGCATTTGGAAAGATCACACTCCTTTTGACTTTTTGATGATAGAGGTCTACATGGAGGCAGAGCTCTAAACTTCTCTTATATTTGTTAGAAATTTTTCTAGTTAATGAGCCTTTATTTCCCTCCCTAAATATCCTGACATAATTCAACTCCTACTTCCAGTTCTTTTGAGTTTAGTAACTGGGAGTGCCCAACTCGGAAATTACAGGCTTGCTTGCCAACTGCAAGGAAATCAGTGTGAAATCAACAGGCTGAAGCCCTGTGGACAGTGTTCTTACCATGGAACATTTCCCCTGTGCTGGGTGTTTGGATGCAAGATCACATACATTAATTTAGATAAGAAGAAACTCTGCCGCAGAGGCATGTGATAAGAGGATCCAGAAACCCGTGCCAAGGGGATGAGAACAGAGTCAGAAGAAGAAAGGGGCAGGAGGAATTTCCTGTTGAACACACACATACACAGAGAAAAAAAAGAAAATAAGCAGCCAGAAATCTGCAAAACGTACAGTTTACCCCAAAGCTGATAATCACTTTTAGAACTGGTTAAGTGACAGAACGGAGGGAGATGTTGTATGGAAGGACAGCAAACCACCACCCTTTTCAAAGCTGCTGCTCTGAACAGAGAAACACCTATCCACATCAGCAGTCAGGGTGTTTTTAGAGGCTTGATCCGATTTATGGCAAATGCTGGATAGGAAAACTTCTGTTCCATCCATCAGTCTGGGTGGATAAGGGGCCACATCCTTAGCCACTGCCCAAAAGCAGCACAGCTCGTGATTGTCTGTGCAGATATGCTCCCCCAACACAAAGCTTAGCTGCCTGCCAGCAAAGTTTCCTCACTCTAATTTTGGACCAGAGTTAGGAGAAACATTCCCAACAGTGTTGCTGTGGCACTTGGATCAAAATGAGTGTTATCAGGGGAAGGGGGAGGAGGAATCAAATAGCTTTTTTCCTAGAATCACTTCTTTCTCCTTATCTTCTTGTCTTACAGCTTAAAAAGTCATGGCTAAAATATATTTTGGGTTTGATGTTTTAAAGAAAAAGATAAGCAGAGGGAAAAAAACCCATCCAAAACATTAGTCCAAAAAGCACAGCAAACTTTCTGATTTGGAATTTTCTTCAGAAAAGAAAGTTTGTAGGAAACCACATTTTTCAGTTCACAGAAGTATCACACAACCCCTCCTTTCCGTTCAAATGCAGCATTTCTCATGGTCAATTGTCATAGTTAAGGCAACTTGATAAATATAGCAGTTATCAAGAACTATCCCAAAAGTGTTGTTTCATCTTAAGAATTTCAGAGCTTTGAAGTTCTTCTTATACCGCGTTTGATGCTATCACTATTACTTCATTTCTTTGGCAATAGTCCTAGCAACCTCAATCATTTTGGCAGATGCTATACAAACATACAGGTCCTTTAACACTGTTCTTCAAATCAGTCACTGAGCTCTTCTTTTATTGCTGGTACTTATTTGCATAGCTGGTTAATGTTACCATGCTACCTGCCTTTCAGACACCCTTGTCTCAGCCAGATCTCTCTGAGCGCTTATCTAAGTATAAACAAGCCAAGACTTGGTTGAGCCTATCTTAAAACTGTCATACTGCCTGTGACAGTTTTTTTTCCTTGCCTTTGGGCTACCTCTTTTCAAAATTGTATGCACCAGTGCAGATAGGTCAGAAAAGCTCAATGCTTTCTAAGTGAGAGCTGGGAAGAATGTCATTTATATTCCACTCACTTTTTAAAACCCTTCTCAGGGCTTTGCTTGCTTTTCAACTGCTGCCAAACATTGTCCAGATGGTCTTAATGTCACATCACTGTAGGTCTTTTCTTTTCTAGTCAGTGCTCTGTTTTGTCCTTCCTTCTAAGCTAATGTCTCTAGGACTATTTTTGGCCCCTTACTTCATTTCCTCTCCCTTCTGTACATCAAGCTGGGTGAGTCACACTCATCCGTCCAGGAAACCTCATCTATTACCTCAATTGTTTTGATCTGAAAGGAGCAGAAGAGCACTAATTTCCAGAGGGCATTGTTTGTGCTACACTAAAGTGGCTCACCAAGGGTTTAGGTACTTAAAAACAACTAGTTACTCCACATACACACCAGACTTCCCTTGGATGTGTGATAGAACTGACTTCACCTCCAGGAATTTGCTTTGGAGATGGAGCATCTTGCCAGGATCTTGCAGTTATCACATGCTGCTGTATTTTTTAACAGTGCCATGAGATCCAATTCTCACTTACACACATATGAAAAAAGCTCCCATGTATGCAAACAGAAGACAGTATACAAATGTCCAAGTGAAAACATTTAGCTGAGATTGTCCCACATGCGGAGCAGGCAAAGAAAGATGCACACAATCTTTGGATCATAAATTCAGACATGTGGAGACTGTTCTCTAACAGTTTCCTTACCAACATGGTCATTAGAAATATTAATTTCCCTCCTTCTTCTTAGTTTCTCTCCTGCACTACAAGGAACTATCCACTTGAAGTATAACTTTATCATAATGATCCCTTTTCCATTCTCTTGGTTCCATTCCCATTCTCAGGGGGGAAAACTTCGATGTTTTCTACTACGTCCTTCCAAATTCTGAGATGTAATTTTTCCAAGCCTATTGCTTTCAACAGTGCCCTTAGTTTTGATGCTGCCCTGTCTGCTCAGCTTTAAAACCGAAGCCTATCTAAACATCACATTCCTCCAGAAGAGGCAGCCCATTCTCTAAAATGCTACCTAGCATCAGTATCAGCAATCAGGATATCAAAAAAAGCCTCAAGGAACAGCTATTCCTACTCTTCAGAACTGAGTAGAAGAGACTTGTGGGTTTTGGACACAAGGCTGTGCACAGTAGCACACTAAAGATGTAGACCTATTTGCAACCCTCAGTTTAACAACCCTGATTCATGAAGAGAGTGGAAAGATTTCTCATCTGTTGTGCCTCTCTGTTGAGGAAGTACAAGGTCAGATAGGTCTCTCACCGGTTTGCCATCAAGCTCTTAGTAACAAGTGCCACCACCTATGCCCAGCCTCTAGTAATTGCAGTTTCAGATACAATGACTGGTGCTTAGAATCTGAACTTATTCCAAGTCCATACATCTATGTATTCAGGCTAAATTCATAGAATCATAGAATCAGTCAGGGTTGGAAGGGACCACAAGGATCATCTAGTTCCAACCCCCCTGCCATGGGCAGAGATACCTCATACTACATCAGGCTGGCCAGAGCCTCATCCAGCCTGGCCTTAAACACCTCCAGGGATGGGGCCCCAACCACCTCCCTGGACAACCCATTCCAGGCTCTCACCATTCTCATGGGGAAGAACTTCTTCCTCACGTCCAGCCTGAATCTCCCCACTTCCAGCCTTGTTCCATTCCCCCTAGTCCTATCACTACCTGATAGCCTAAAAAGTCCCTCCCCAGCTTTCTTGTAGGCCCCCTTCAGATACTGAAAGGCCACAATATGTTCCCGTTGGAGCCTTCTCCTTTCCAGACTGAACAGTCCCAAGTCTCTCAGTCTCTCCTCATAGGAGAAGCGCTCCAGCCCTCTATCATTCTTGTGGCCCTTAGAGCTCTGGACACATTCCAACATGTCCATATCCCTCTTGTAATAGAGGCTCCAGAACTGGACTCAGTACTCCAGGTGGGGTCTCACCAGAGCAGAGGGAAAGAATCACCTCCCTTGACCTGCTGGCCACACTTCTCTTGATGCAGCCCAGGATCTGGTTGGCTTTCTGGGCTGCAAGTGCACACTGACAGCTCATGTTGAGCTTCTCGTCCACCAGCACCCCCAAGTCCCTCTCCTCAGGGCTGCTTTCCAGCCAGTCACTGCCCAGCCTCTATTTGTGCTTGGGATTGCCTCGACCCAGATGCAGGACCTTGCACTTGGTCTTGTTGAACCTCATGAGGTTGGCTTGTGTCCACCTCTCCAGCCTGCCAAGGTCCCTCTGGATGCCATCCCTTCCCTCCAGCCTGTCTGCTGCACCACACAGCTTGGTGTCATCAGCAAACTTGCTGAGGGTGCACTCAATGCCTCTGTCCATGGCACTAACAAAGATGTTGAACAAGACTGGTCCCAGGACTGAGCCCTGAGGGACTCCACTTGTCACTGGCCTCCACTGGGACAGGGACCCATTGACAGCCACTCTTTGGGTGCAGCCATCAAGCCAGTTCTTTATCCCTCTAGTGGTCCACCCATCAAACCCATGTGTCACCAGTTTGGAGACCAGGATGTGGTGTGGGACAGTGTCAAAGGCTTTGCTCAGGTCCAGGTAAATGACATCAGTTGCTCTCCCCTCATCTATTAATGTTGTGACCTTGTCATAGAAGGCCACCAGGTTTGTCAGGCAGGATTTGCCCTTGGTGAAGCCATGCTGACTGTACCAAATCACCTCTTCACTCTTCTTCTGTCTCAGTAGTGCCTCCAGGAGAATCTGCTCCATGATCTTACAAGGCACAGAGGTGAGACTGACTGGCCTGCAGTTCCCTGGTTCTTCCTCCTTACCTTTTTGAAAATGAAAGTAATGTTTCTCCTTTTCCAGTCAGTGGGGACTTCCCCAGACTGCCAGGACTTTTGGAATATAACAGAGAGGGGTTTAGCAACCTCATCTGCCAGTTCTCTCAGTACCCGTGGGTGTATTCCGTCGGGTCCCATGGACTTGAACACTTTCAGGTTCTTCAGGTGATCACGAACCTGATCTTCACTTATGATGGGCAGTTCTTCCTTCTGGTCCCTGCCATTATCTTCCATGACTGCAGAGTGTGGCTGGAGGCCTTTGCAGTGAAGACTGAGATGAAGAAGTCACTGAGAACCTCAGTCTTTTCCAGGTCACTTGTGACCATTTCACCTGTTTCCTTTCTGAGGGGGCCCACACCTTCCCTAGTCTTCTTTTTACCATTAATATACCTGTAGAAATTCTTAGTGTTCCCTTTAACCTCCCTGGCTAGATTCAATTCAAATTGTTCCTCATAGAAGGGTAATATATCTCTTAATTCAATACAATTAATACAGTGTGGAAAAGTGGCTCAGTGGGATGAACCAGTGTATCTCAGTGCAAGTCTAATGCTCTGCAGCTTTAATCATGGGAAGATGGGGCCCATTTGTCTAACTGTGTCTGAACCTGTCACCCATCCTGCTGTAAGCTGGCCTACTGCACTGGACCAGTCGTATGAGAGCTGCTAGGTCTGCCAAATCATACAGTTCAGTACAATTCAGAGATGGTCTAATCAGTGCCAACCAGCCTCAGTCTGGCATCAGAGTAACCTCATCAGTGGCATACAAAATCTAGCATAATTAGTGGAGATGAAAACACTTTGTAAAAGGAAGAGCTAATGGATAGTGCCTCAGGAGTCCCCACACTGTATTCAATTGCCATCAGACTTTATAGGACATGAAAAGAAATTCTCACATTGCTTGCCTACCAGTGTAAATAAAATCTCCTCTAATTCCAGAGAAATTACTTTGGAGCCACATACTACTGTACTAGACAGCTCTCGAGATGAGAATTTGGTGTTTGCTTCCTTGGCCAGTTACAGAATAACAAAACCAGACCAAAAGTGGTACAGATCTTTCAGTGGCAACCTTTGTGTTTTTACCAACCTAAAATAGGCAGCAAAACCTTCTGTAGCCACCAAGTTAACAAGGTAACAAGATACTGGAGGATCACAAGCCATTCATAGAGGTTAATTTTGGTAAGGAAGTAAGTGTTTTCCTTTCAGTAAAAAAAAAATCCCAAAACCAAACCAAACCAAACAAAAAACTTAAGAGAAACCCCGGGCTGACCTCATTGTTCTGAAAGCACACAATTCCCATATATCAAAGGCACCTGCAATCATTCCACACCTCTGTGAAATCAGGACAGCACCTTGGGCTTTCCTTATTTCCAAAAGTAATATAATACAGCAAGTGTAAACCAAAAACCCCAAACAGCAGTAATGTGAGAGCCATCTCATACATCCTAGTGCAATGATGTCAATCAGCTGAGTTAAAAACAGTGCAATCCAGAGAAAACCTATTTCAGACTGACTACACCGAGAAGTGGAAGGTTTAGTGTTCCTTTTTTGTTGTTTTTGGTTTTGGATTTTTGTTGTACACATACACATTGTAACCTTAGGTTTATAAATATTTTTCAAGTGGAGAAAATGAAAGTGAAACTCTCAAAGGTCACTCGGCACTCTTCCTGCCGTCAGGGTGAAGACCTGTAACCTAACGCTTTGAACCAGAGAGATGGTCACAGGAGCTATCTAAACCCTATTTAAAGTGATCTATTTTACAAAATTTAATGTAAAAAACAAAAATACACCATAAAAAAAAATCTTACTAATTCTCTCCAACCTGTGTGTGGTGGGGGATTCAGGTGATACAGGCTTGGGACTGTGGAAATCAAAATCCTCAGGCACAAAAATTGGCCTTGGATTTATTACTTGCTCAGCTTGCAACAAAGCTTTCATTTCCTGAAAGCAGAGACAATGATCCCAGTTACATTGATAAAATCTTTAAACTCTGGAGTAGTACTTTGTTGTACCGTGTGGTACCTGGAGCCTGGTTCGGAGTCTTGGATACAATCATCCTGGATTTTTGTGCTAAGGTTGCAGAGCACTTCTGCAGAAAGCACCAGTTATCACTGCATGTGTTCAATGCAACAAAAGTGCATATAGATGGAGAAGACTAAGGAAACATTAGATTCATCAGCATAGACCAGGTAGTGATCTCAGCACAACAGAAACCCAAACTCTGGTTTTATAGGACTCAGTGGCCAAAAAAAAAAAAAAAAAAAAAAAAAAGTTTTAAGGAAAGATTTGGAGGAGAAGAGAGGGCAGCTTTACAGGCAGTTGCTGTGGTTCACCATGCAACCACTCACTCAGTCTTCTTCCCCTGTCGCTTCCTACCCCAGTGTGATAGAAAGGAAACTTGGTAAAAAAAGGCAAATGTTAATAGGCTGAGATAAGGAGAGTTTAACAGGACAACACAGAGAAGAAACAACAGTAACAACAATAATACTAATTGAATACTAATTGTATGTATATGTACATATATATATATAATGAGTGATGTACAACACAACTGCTCACCACCCAGAACCTGCCACATGGCCATTTGACTGCCCAGACTGTATGTGCTCCCCCAAGCCAGCTTTCCCCTTAAACAGACTGAGCACGTCATCAATATTGTATTGAATATCCCTTTGGATGGTTCAGTGCAGCTATCCTGCGGTCCCTTCCAACTTCTTGCACAAATTTACCCTATCCTAGATGAACCCAGGACAGCAGTGCAGCAGCTGAGGGAGGTGTTGGGAGAAAGCATCAAGTCTCTCAAGACAGAGTGTGGCCTCAATGGAGTGTTCAGTGAGAACCAGGGGAAGGAGCAGTCTTGTCTCTGATGCTGGTGAGAAAGAGCAGCTAATGAAAAGGTTCCCAGGCAGTTAAACAGCTAAACAATCACTGAAGCAATGATTAAGGATAGAAATGAGTAAGGCAAAGCAGTGTTTGTAAAGGTCAGAGAACTGTTTTGGTAGTAATTGACATGCAAAAATTTATTTGTACGGGTGTGTAAAAAAGGCTGAGGTCTTATGCAGACTGAACTGGCAAAATCAGAGCATGTCCTGAATACACATTTGGTGAGAATCCCCCCCAAAAACCATTAATTCCCCATTCCCCTCTCCTCCTCCTCCCATTATTACTAGTATTATCGTTACTGTTGTTATCATTGTTATCATTATTTTCATTGTTATTGCTGTTACCATGATTTCATCAGTTCTAATGGTTGCAATTTTTTCTCCATCTGTCAGGCAGCTGCTGCAGAGCAGGGATCTTCTGTGTATATAAAGCTACTTTGGTGACCCAAGTAATTATAGATGGGCTTCATAGGTTTTTAATTCCCTAAACACCATGGAGATGACATCCCTGAGACAGCAGGATTCTGGGTTTGGTCTTTAACTGTAGACCATCACAAAATTGTTTCCTGAGCAGCTGTTGCCACCCTGTAAAGATTAATGAGTGGAACAGGAAGCAGAATCTTCTTCTCAGACCCTTCGCTTCTTTTGCTTACAAAGCAAGGTGAACAAATCCCACATGATCTCAGCACCTGAGGTACAGCACAGCCTGCAGGTGAGAAATAAGGGGCATGTCATTGCATGTTGAGGTGATGTTGATGGGGAAATCACCAGCAAACTGAGTGTGCAACTTCACAGTGCACTTCTCCAGGTACTTCTGGTAACAGAGCCATACTTCAGCTGGAAAAGGCCAAGCCTTGGTCAGGAGCATCTCTTTGTCAAGAAGTACGTATTTCTTGTTTTCACACCAACTAAAAGAAGAACACAGTGCAGGTGCTAGCATTGTCCTACAACACATTGAATCCTTTGTGTCAAGTAGCACTCAACCTCAGAAAGCAATGCTCAGTCCATACTACTCATTCCACTTCACCTACAGATACTATTACACGAAGTCCCTTAGCTTAGCAGAACTTCAGTGATACTCTCCACTTTTGAAATTATATAAGCAGTGACTGCCTGAGAGATTCTCCAATTTTTGTACTCCAGATACTAGAAGCAACTATTTGCAGACCTTCACAAACCTATGAGCTGCAATTCACTTCATTGCGATCACCACTAGAAACATTAAAGACCTCGATCTAGCTAGCTATTTAAAGAGCAATACCTGAGCGCCCTTAAATCACTGGGAAGGCTTAAGTCTGACTCATTTTGCTACTGCAATCAAATGATGGATTTCAAAATACCTGACCATGCAAATCTACACACCCAACAGGGCATATTCTCTCCAGGCATAAAGAAACACACAGTCAATAGGGAGGTGTTGATTTATGGGACTGGAAGAGCCAATGCCTTGGGGGAGCTTCATGAATGCTTTTTTTCACACGTTCCAGTTAATCAAGAAATTTCTCATTCAGAGATACTGCAAAATTATGTGTGAGTGCACGTGTGAAGCCAGCAAAGTCTTTTGTGTGTGTGTGTGTGTAATTGTTTTTCTTTGTGTGGGAATAGCTTTATCCAGGCTGCTCGTGGACTGTATGCCAGCTACTCAAACACTGTCTTGCCCCACCCTCTATTTCCATGCTCTTGTGTCCCTATCTTTCCATGTTCACGACCTCTACTAGGCCTGTACTTGCTGGGCGATCACCTTTCTCATTCTTCCCTGCCCAATGCATTTTCGTAAAGTTGCATCTAGCACAACCTACATGCTACATCTCTGTCATGCAGCACTTGTCATGACGATGTCTCAGATGTCACCATGATGTAGGAGAAAAGCTTAGTGCCAAAGCTGCCCACATCAAAGGTAAGCAGCTCCACTGTCACTGCTGTAGACTGGGAAATATAATTTGGGAGGTATATATCCATTGCATTGTATTTTCTCAAAACCCTGTTAGTAGTACTCAGGGTTTTAATGTATTTATTAAATCTTCCTAGAGATAGTTTGACAGAAATCATACTTTCCTTTTTCATCACCAGCATGAAATGCTAGAGATGTTGGTGAGAAGTGAGGAAGGAGATGTTGTCACATCACAGTTAAGATCCCAATGTCTGCCTGTCTCAGAGTCCTATTTGGCAAAACTAACATTTGCTTTTCTTTCTTCCAGTGGCCCAATAAGGACTTGGTCCAACACAGGTTCAAAAAGTTAAAACAATCAATTTATTTAATTTATTGAGGTGACAGATATTGGACTGCCAGTGACAAAGACACTAACTGCAAGATGATCTGAGGTTAACAAATCCTGAGTTACATCCAAAAAAATTGGAGATGCAAACCTTAACAATAGCTCTAATGTATGACAGAAATCCAGCAGAAGTTCAGCAGTGGATTAAGGTGCTGTTCTCACCAAGAAAGGTGTCCCTGTCTGGGGTGGAGCAAAAGGAGCACTGTTCTTTTCAAGAATCAAGAAGAATCAAGAATCAAGAATCAAGAAGGTTGGAAGAGACCTCAAGGATCATCGAGTCCAACCTGTCACCCTACACCTCATGCCTATCTAAACCATGGCACCAAGTGCCACGTCCAATCCACTCTTGAACACCTCCAGGGATGGTGACTCCACCACCTCCCTGGGCAGCCCATTCCAATGCCAACCACTCTCTCTGTGAAGAACTTTCTCCTCACCTCCAGCCTAAACCTCCCCTGGCGCAGCTTGAGACTGTGTCCTCCTGTTCTGGTGCTGGTTGCCTGGGAGAAGAGACCAAACCCCTCCTGGCTACAACCTCCCTTCAGGTAGTTGTAGACAGCAATGAGGTCTCCCCTGAGCCTTCTCTTCTCCAGGCTAAACAGTCCCAGCTCCCTCAGCCTCTCCTCATAGGGCTTGTGCTCAAGGCCTCTCACCAGCCTTGTTGTCCTTCTCTGGACATGCTCCAGCAATTCAACATCTTCCCTAAACTGAGGGGCCCAGAACTGGACACAGTACTCAAGGTGTGGCCTAACCAGTGCTGTGTACAGGGGTACAATGATCTCCCTGCTCCTGCTGGCCACACTATGCCTGATGCAGGCCAGGATGCCATTGGCTCTCTTGGCCACCTGGGCACACTGCTGGCTCATGTTCAGGTGGCTGTCAATCAGTACCCCCAGGTCCCTTTCTGCCTGGCTGCTCTCCAGCCACTCTGACCCCAGCCTGTAGCTCTGCATGGGGTTGTTGTGGCCAAAGTGCAGCACCCAGCACTTGGACTTGTTGAATGCCATCATGTTGGACTCTGCCCATCTGTCCAGCCTGTCAAGGTCCCTCTGCAGAGCCCTTCTACCTTCTAACAGATCAACACCTGCTCCCAGCTTGGTGTCATCTGCAAATTTACTGATGATGGACTCAATCCCCTCATCCAGATCATCAATAAAGATATTGAACAGGATGGGGCCCAGCACTGATCCCTGGGGGACACCACTAGTGACTGGCTGCCACCTGGATGTGTCACCATTCACCACCACTCTCTGGGCTCGGCCCTCCAGCCAGTTCCTAACCCAGCGCAGAGTGCTGCTGTCCAAGCCACAAGCTGCCAGTTTGGCCAGGAGTTTGCTGTGGGGGACAGTATCAAAGGCCTTGCTGAAGTCCAGGTAGACTACATCCACAGCCTTTCCCACGTCCACCAGGCTGGTTATCTGATCATAGAAGGAGATCAGGTTGGTGAGGCAGGACCTGCCCTTCCTAAATCCATGTTGGCTGGGCCTGATTCCTTGGCTATCCTTCAGGTATGCAGTGATTGCCCCCAAGACAATCTGCTCCATGATTTTCCCTGGCACTGAGGTCAGGCTGACAGGCCTGTAGTTCCCAGGTTCTTCTGTCCGTCCCTTCTTGTGGATGGGCATCACACTGGCCAATTTCTCTGTCTTTCTCTCCTCACTGCTGGTGGTGGTGTTCGTCCTGGCCATGCTGTACCTCTGCTACTGGCCCATGCTGCTCCTCTGTTGGTGCTGGTACCAATGTCCCTGCACACCCACTAGTGAAGTGCCCCTGCACACCTAGATGTATTCCTATCATGGGTTTTATACCCTAGCTCAGGCTTTCCCTGACTTCTGGCTGATGTGTAGCATGGTTTGGGAGGAGAGTTGAGTGACATAGTCATGTGTGCTTAGCATGTACTCACTTCTGCTCATTAGCATATTGAGCAGTGTCAACTTTGATATAAAATTACAATTAATAAGGCAAAGGTCTTCATTCAGGCATCCTGGCCCTCAAAATCTCTTTTGAAGTTGGGTGTTTGTTATTTCAGCCTTGCTTCATCAGTTTTAGCCAAAGCAGGGCTTTCTTGTCTTCATAAGATTCCCTCCCTCAGTTCTTTGGCAGGCCAGCTTGGCAGACCTTCATTTGGCAGAAACACCTGCTGATGGTAAACAACCCCAACCCTAACACATACTAACTGGCACACAGTAAGCTCGGCAGTTATCCTGCAGGTGCTGACAAAACTTTTGATTTTTAGTGCAGTCTCCTTCACCGCAAGGAATGTGCCATAGATGTGTGGTTCAACAAGACAGGTGTCATTGTAAGGGGCAATGCAATTCTGGGCATCATGGGAACCTGAGCCTTTCCTGAACTAAGGAAATTACTGTGTAATAAGAAAGAATATTCAAGAAGACCAGATCTACTGACAGTTAAAAACTCTGCTTATTGCCCTTGTTTATATCTCTGTCAAGACACAAAGACAGGCAAAGATTCCAGTTTTCAGGCAGAAGATGGTGGTAGGAGACAACTACTGCGAGATGGTTACATGTCTGGAGGCATGCTCCAGCTTCCTGATGCATTGGAATTTTTCAGAAGGATTGTGTGAATTGCACACACTTCAGAACCCATGGTTTGTGTGATTCCTTGGTATCCCTCCCGG
Organism: Indicator indicator; assembly: GCF_027791375.1. Classification (NCBI taxonomy): domain Eukaryota; kingdom Metazoa; phylum Chordata; class Aves; order Piciformes; family Indicatoridae; genus Indicator; species Indicator indicator. The sequence continues at coordinate 66,455,082 of NC_072053.1, read as the reverse complement.
GCTTCAGAAGGTGAGAAACCAAGCCTAGTGAGATCATGGAAAAACACGAGGGAAACATGGTCTGCCTTTCCTCAGCCTGTGCTGTTTCTGTAATCCTGACCTCATCATTTTCTGTAGCCTGGATCCAGAGATGGTAACAGAAGCTTATCATCTCAGTTGACTGCCACTTTTCCAAGCTTATGAGCTGGAGGTATGAGCATTGACTCCCTGCCTCCTCTGCTACTGTGGCTGAAACACCACCAACTTTTAAAGCCCCTTTCTCCCTGTGCCTCTGCCACAAGTCACCAAGGATGAGATAACACAGCTTTAATCCTTCCTGTTCACGTTGCTCCAATTAGACACTCCTGCCCTCTACACTACCTTTAATAGAAACTGGAGAACATGGATTCCTACTGCAGGGTATCTGTTTCACTTTAATTATGTGTCCAGCTGTTAAAGGGTATCGAATGTCCCCTGTGTTGAGACTGGCAGATTTGTGGGACTTGGTGAAACAGGAATGTACAAAACCAAACAGGGCTGTTTGATTTTTGGGTAGCTGAGAGTATCACCATGGAGCAGAGATTGCAAGAGGACGTGCTTAGATTAGACTACCTTCTCCTGTGGCAGGGATACTTTGTACTTGTCCTAGTTTTGCTGGGACAGAATCACAGGCCAGCCATGGTCTGCAGGCAGTTAGCAGTTTAGAGCCAGCCAGAACAGCTGACCCAAGCTGGCTGACAGGTGGATGCCATACCATAAACAATCATGTTCATTATAAAGGGAGAACTTTGCTGAGGATGAGGGAACCTTCTGCTTGAGCTCCCTCTGACCTTGATCCTCCTTGTCCTTCTCATCCTTCTCCTCCACTCAGGGGCTGCTTTCTTGTTTAGTGTGACCACCGTACGTTTGTCGAGCTGAGTGTAACCTTGTATATGTTGGCATTGCTATTAATTTGGCTGTTTCATTTAAATCTGTTTTCCTTCCAGCCTACAGGCCTTCTCTCTTTTTCCCAATTAACCTTCTCCCCTGGGCAGGGAGAACTGGGTGGTAGGGCAACTGCTAGAGTTTAGCCCCAGATACCGCTTAAATGTTGACAATTTGTTTAGCACCCAACATTTATTTGGGATCTGACTTAAATATCTCACCTGGGAGAACTGCAGGCTTTTATTTTCAGAGTATCAAATGGCTGAAGTTCTACCACATTCGTTATTTTGCAAGCATTCGTTATGTTGGTGGTGTGATACAATGGTCACTGAGCACAATTCTCTTTGTTGCTTTTGAAGCTGTGGGTGCCTTTACCGGTGTTGGTTTTTGAGTCTGTGTGGTTTATCACCTCTGAGTCTGGTGTCAGATGCTGCTCTGATAGGATCTTTGCCACTAGGTTATGAAATTATAAATACTTTTGCATTTATGATGATTTCTGTGGAGCGGTAGTGGGCAAAGAGTTTGTTATACATTTGGGGTGCTTCCACCATTTTTCCACTGCCTTGCAAATAATTGTTAGGGCTTTTGAACATGGATATGATGTAGCTGTTACAGTCCCTGCAACAGATTCTGATGGTATCTCAGCCCCTATGACAAGAACTGCAGCTATTTCACTCCCCAGAAGAAGCACTGCAGGTACTTATGCCCTGGTGAACAGTGATGCAGTTCACCTAAGGACTCAACCAGTGTCAGCAACAGTTGCCTCTGTAGACAAAGAATAAAAACACAAAAAGAGCAGGTCCTGCAGGAACATAACAGAGTTGACTACTGGATCTCTATCCATAAGTGAGTTGTGGTATTTATGTACAGCCACCATGAAGGTGAGTATCTTTTTTCTTGGCTGCTCCAGTGCTGGGATAATGGAGCCCATGATTTGGGCCAATGGTTTGGACTTGGAGGGTAAAGAAGCCAGTCAGCTGGGACCCATGGCCTGACAAATGCATATTTGGAGTTGATAGGAGTCTTGCATGAAAGGCACATCTTTTCTCTTTCTGGAGGTGACTCCCGCTGAACATGAGGAACAGGCATCCCTTTAATGTCAATGGGCAAGTGGACAACCACTGAGAGATGTGTCAAGAATAAGAGGAAACTATCTGTGTGGGAGCTGATTTTTGCTGACTGGGATGACCTGCAGGCACCATTAGATCCAGATGAACTCAGAGTTACCAGACTTACATGGCGCAAGTGGGCACTGGCTGGAAGGACAATGAGGGACCAATGGTGCGTGACACAGGTACCCTGCTGAGTCTCTTCCTCCTCACAGGCCATCATCTCCACTGTTGAAAAAATTCTGACAAATCTATGGAACTGCTTGGTAAGATGTGCAAAATATTGTGCGAGCTGAAGAATATGTTCCACTCCCCACCTGTACGGACATGAGTCTCGGTTATCAGGAGGAAGAGTTCTCCTGTAAGGCCTGCTTGAGAAAGATGCTACACACCACAAGGTACCCTGTGTTTTTTCCTATGTAACCATGGTGAAGACATGATAAAATGGGATGGAAAACCTACAGATATGCGTGCATGAGTTGCTAGGTAAAAAAATCACACCAGGCACAGTGCCTCTAGGCAGCTCCTCAAGATGACTTAAGAGGGTTTCTGATTCATATTTATGAGATGAGAGTGACAGCAATGGAGGTATAGTCCATGCGAGCCACTCAAACCTGTATGTTGATCGTGGGTGATCTGTTTGCAATTAGAAAGGCCCTGACTCCATCCAGTTAGAGTAGATGGACCACAGAGTTTGACTGTGTGGATTCAATGGCCTGTCACATCAGAACCACAGGAATATAAGGCTCTTATGGACTCTGATCCACAATGTACCCCAACACCCTCAAACTACAGAGGGACAGAATGCATTTGTATTTCTTGAGTGAAAGGAGGACACCGGGAACTGACTGTAGTGGAAGCTGACATGTCTGAGTGGCAAAAGTACTGCATTGTGACTGTCCCAGATGCCCCACGCATTCTTGGTGTAAATCATCTCATTTCAGGGACCAGAGGGGTACTGGTGTGCATTTGGTTTAGCAGCAGTGGAGTCAGAAAAAATTTAACTGGTGTCTACCTCACCTGGTTAATCAGAGGATGCTTCTGTTGGGGGACTGATGAGGGTTGAGGAAAAAAAGTGGCAGTTGCTGCTACAAAAGTTCACCTGGTCCTGCTCTGGCTCCTCCTGCTCCTAAGGCTCGCTTTCCTATTTATTGTAACCATGGTACTTTCACACTGGGCTGAGTTTAATTCTGTGTACTTTATACTGGCATTAGCAGCAACGTTAGTTTGGCTGTTTCATTTAAATCCATTTTCCTTTCAACCCACAGATCTCCCCTTCCCATTTCATCTTTTCTGCTGGGGAGAGGTCATTGGATGATAAAGCAACTGCTATAGTTCATCTCCAGATACAGGATAAACATGACACTGCAGGGGAGTTGAGGGGAGGTGCAGACTTTTGAGTCACATTTATCACAGGCACAAGGAAAAACGTAATCAAACTCTGCTCCTCCCCAGTGTTCCCGTGGAGAGCACTGAAGACATCTTCAGCCATGTTCATGGCAGGCAGTGGGAAGGAGAAGATGGAGTCCCCAGCTAAGATGGGAGTTGGTGCCAAATCCCAGGGAAAGAGCGGCACCAACTCTCCAGGTCTGAGCAGCTAGCTCTCACCAACCAAGGATCCTGCCAGCCCACACGGCCAGTATGTAGGCATGGAAAGTGTGCCATACATCCACAGATAGAGTCCTTGGAACTACTTTTAATCCTCTGTTACCTTCAGATGGAACTTCATCTTGTCACACATGCTGACAAACAGCTGGATCCAGGGAAAAGATAATGGGGTTTCTCCCAAGGAGGAGAAAGGAACCAGTGTATTTCATTCAAAATTAAAATCTTCCATTTCAAACTGCACTTTTAGCAGCATATTGTCTCCAAACTAAGGCCATCCCTTCCAGGACTTCAAAACAATTGTTTTGATTTCCAAAGAGATTCCAGCCAGAGCAATGCTCTTACGTGGCAGGTTTTGCATTAGTTGAATCAGCACCTCCCAGTAGAAAACCTTTCTTTTGGAAAGTTTCCAACCATCTCTGCTTTGGAAACAGTGCTTAGGGCAAATCACACTGCCACAGTAACACTGAATCATAGTTCAGATGGAGATAGAAACCTGCAGGATTTCCAGAGCAAGTTGTTTCACCACACCCTGAATGCAAAAATCTTTCTTCCACCCCCAGTTCTTGCAAAGGGTAAGAGGAGTGGCATAAATGTTTACACTACTGCTCTCTGCCAAATTATCATGATGACTCTCACCACCACAGGATCTTCTAGATAATGCTAATTAAGAAAAAAATGTTAGAGGCACTAAAATAAACCCAGATAAAAGGTTACATTTAACTATGAAAAACTCTACTCCAACAAACAAGCTTAACTGGTAAATTTTGTGAAAATGCCAGAAAATCAGGTACTTCCAAAGCTTATAAAAGGTAGTAAGCAGAAACTACCTAAAATACTGCTCCTTGTTGTGAACCAGGTTCACACAGACCATTTGATGACTGCTTGTTTTTCAAAAGTCACACTTTTCTTGCCTTGAACCACCTAAGGAGTTTACTTCCACCATATTCTTGCTGTATAGGATAGTATTAAACAGGACTCATGGTGTGGTATAGAAGACTGAACAAAGTTCATCTGAACCTTGTCCCCAAGCCTGACATTAAAGACTATTTTCCCCTCTTCCAGTTGTATGCATCTCATCTCAATATGTTGGCATCAGTTGGAAATATGTAGTCACACAAAAGGAGGCAAATACCTGGGAGATATGTAAGAACTAGAGACAATGCAGAACTACCAGAACTATTGCAGCTACTGTGGGCAAACTCATGGTGTGACATTATGCACATCCAGGTAAATGGTCGTGGTCACTTTTATATGCATTTTTTTGTGGACACATGAACTAGCACAAACATACAAGGATTTTTTTTATTATTATAGTCTTGTGAAGGAGGTATGGAAAGCTCCATTTCAACTATGACTGTTTCTGGAAGATGAATAAAACTTAATGAATCTCTCTCAAATGCTCTAGAGTGGGTTAAATGAAGACATTCCTTTAAAAATATTAAATCTATCATGGTAATACAGGGAATTACACAACCCCTTAGCCTGCCAGAACCTCATTTAAATTAGCTTTTCCAGACTTTTCTAAAAACTTCTATTATCTTTCAAGAACAATAACAGGAACCTAAGTATTGTAAACAAAAAAAAAAATTCCATGCTGAACAGTTTAGGGGGAAAAAAGAAAAGGAAAGAGAGAGAGAGAGAGAAAGGAGAGAAACAGAATGGGGAGAGCAGTGGAGTACCCAGGCTCTCTGTTTCTGTGGAGGCAGCTTCTAGTCTGGGCTTTAGCAAAACTTCGCATTAAGCCCTGAACTTTGTCAAACAGATTCTTGGCTGGTCTCAGCCTGTGCGCTTCATTAAGTCTTCATTGCACACTAGGAGAAAGCACTTTCCCTGCTGCGTTATGCTGAGCGACTTCCTTACAGCTTCCTTCAAGCTGAAGCAGCATGGCTGCAGTGCTGCCTAAGGGACTGAGTTTCCCAAGCCCTCTTAAAATCAATGTCTGCATATCCTTTAGGCTGCCTGGAAAGTTTTGACCAAGCTTCATCACTAAGATATAATGAAATATGCCATCTTGTAGTGGAAAAATTAATTAGTTATTGTTTCTAAAGCATATGGGATGAGAAAATCCTTGGTGTTGTAGTATCTCTGTCTTATCTGCAATAAGGGCTTTCTGGCCCCCCCTATCTACCCCAACCAATATTTTATATAAACGTGGAGAGCAAAACCTGCACTGACAGCTTAGAGGACAAGCCAAGCGACTATCATTCCAACATTTATTTCATGAGAAGTTAGAACATTGTGCACTTTCCTCTAAAGCTCTTTCAAAAGCAACTCATTTCTTCTTGCTGGAAGAGTGCCTGTATATTTGACGCTAAAGACAGGACTTTGCTGTTTGCTTTAAAGTCAGCTATTGGAGGGTGGAAAGCAGAGAAGGAGTTAAGCTTTATTATGCTGCCTTGCCAGAAGGATACAACATTATCCAAAAGGAATGACGTGGAACAAAAAAATTGCAGTTTTTTTGCATGCACTCTCTCTTGCAGGCATACAGATTGCAAACTGTATTCTTCCTTCTTTGATCTGCCTGGATGATTGTATTTCAAATGGCTATATAAATCAAATGACAGGCACTCTGTACACCTTGCTGCCTCAGTCATTTATGAAGCAGCAATCAGTTTTCTGTTGCCCTCAAAAGCTGCAAATTAATGGGGCAGGACGGTGGTGCTGTTTGTCTGCGTTTAAGCCTGTGTTAAATATGATTTTGTCCCCTTATTGTTGGAGCCTGTAGCCTGAAATGAACAATATTACCTCAGAGTAAAGGCAGGCAAACACAGAGGGATTGTGTGATCCACCACAGAAAAAAAGCACAGACAGTTGCTTTTCCCTGTGTCTTCACAGGATAAACCAGAAAACACCAAGTGATCACAGGGTGTCAGGGGTTGGAAGGGACCCAAATGGATCATGGAGTCCAACCCCCCTGCCAGAGCAGGACCAGTGATACCCCTCCTGATTTGTTTTTCTAAGAATATGTCTCTAGCTCCCAGCTGCTCAGCTCGCTGCAGCATGTTGTGAAGCAAGATCATTTTATAGCCAATAAAGTGTTTCTTCGTGTGTGTTTATTATCCCTGAAAGTGGAATCTCTCATGGCTGAACGTAGCTCGCACGGTGCACAGTAGGGAACGCGTGGCAGACTCCCAGCAAATTCCAGTGTTGAATGTGATTAGCTCCCCCATACCTCTAAGGAACAGCACCAGGAAATTGCTAACACTGTAAATTGTCTCAAATATGCACTTACTAAAGCCTTTAAAGAGCAATTACTGTATGTTAACTGAACACCAATCAACCGTAAAAACAGCAGTTATGTGGGTTTAATAGGTATATAAAGGAGAAAATCTCACCACCCTGCAATTAATTCTAAATCACATAAAAGGTGTAACTTGTGCACTTATTACTTATTAATATATAAAACATGTATAGCATGTTAAAACATTTAATTAGCACTTACATAACAGGCTAAAAGTTACTGTTGAGGGGAAACACCCCTCCCTCGCCACTATGCGACGCTAAGATCGTCCTGGAAATGAGGTGTTTTCAGCTACTGTTCAGTAACTTTGTATTGGCTGTGTCCTATGCTCTTTTGGAAGCAATGATGGATTGTCTTGTTTCCCTGTCTCTGGCATCACCTTTGCTACAATACAAGATACACCTGTGCCCTCCCTCTTGACACCCAGCCCTCAAATATTTATAAACATTTATTAAATCCCCTTTCAGTCTTCTTTTCTCCAGACTAAAAAGACCTGGGTCTCTCAGCCTCTCCTCACAGGATCACCTAACCTACACTTCCTAAGCTTGCCTGTGAGGATGCTGAAGTCAATGTCCACTGCCCTCCCCTCATCTATCCATCCAGGTAAGCCTGCATAGAAAGTTATTAGATTAGTCAGATGTGACTTCCCTTTGGTGAATCCACACTGATTGCTTCTGATTACCTTTTCTTCCACTTGCTTTGAGATGGTGCCCAGAATGAACAGTTTTATCATCATTCCAGGGATGGAAGTGAGGCTGAGCGACTTGTAGTTTCCTGGGTCTTCCTCCTTGCCCTTTTTGAAGGCTGGAATGACATCAGGCTTCTTCCAGTCCTCAGGCACCTTGCCTGTTCTCCAGAACCTTTCAAAGATGATGGGCAGCAGCCCATCAATGACTTCTTCCAACTCCCTCAGCACTATAAGGTGCATCCCATCAGGATCCATGGACTTGTGTATATCCAGTTTATTCAACTGATCTCTAGTTTGATCCTCCTCAGTCAAGGAAAAGACTTTCATCCTCCAGACTTTCTGTGTTATCTCCAAGCTCTGGGACTCTTGAGGGATGGCCTGAACAGTAAAGACTGACGTAAATAAGATATTCAGTACATGTGTTCCCTTCATTCTCCATCACCAAGGCAGCTGTGTCTTTCAACAGTGGGCCCACAGTTTCTCTAGTTTTCCTTTTTGCTTCTGAAGTACTTGAAGAAGCCCTTCTTGTTACCTTTTAGGCTTTGCCCAATACAGTTCAAAAAGGGTCTTAGCTTTCCTTGTTTCCACCCTCCATGCTCTGACAGCATTCAGTGGTCAGTCTGTTCTTCCATGTGCGGTAAGCACCCCTCTTTGGCTTGAGGTTTTTCAGAAGCTCCCTGAGACGCGGGTCTCCTGCTTCCATTTCCTGATTTCACATTCGTAGGGCTGGACTGATCCTGAGCTTGGAGGAAGTAATACTTGAATATCAACCAGCTCTCTTGGGCCCTGCTATCTTCCACAGCCCTAATCTATGGGGTTTCTCTAAGCAGTTTTTTGAAGTGGTCAAAATTAGACCTCCTGAAGTCTGAGGTTGCAAACCTATTTGTCTTTCTTTGCCTATTACCCATGACCCTGAAGTCTATCTTGTCATGATTGCTACAGCCAAGGCTGCCCCCATCCTTACTGCCCTCCACCAGTACCTTTTTATTTGTTAGTACTAGGTCCAGTAGCACAGCTCTCCTTGTTCGGTCCTCCACCACCTGAATCAGAAAGTTATCATCAATACACTGGCATAAACTCCTGGACTGCACATGCCTGACTGTGTGGTCTTCCCAGCAGGTACCAGGGTGATTGAAGTCTTCTCAGCATTTATCTCAGTGAAGCTGTGTTTTAAAATCTGGCCAATAAAAAATATTAGCAATTAGTTACTAGCAAAAAGATATTAGTTACTAGCAATTCATAATGTGGACAACTTAACTGGTAGCCCTAAGTGCACTAGGAGAGTGAGGAGAGTGAATCTGCACATGGAAGAGAAGCCATCTGACTTCTGTGTAGCATCTGTTACAGTCCATGGTTAAGATGAAGGTCAAACAAGAGAGGGCCAACTTTTGTCACCAGCCACAGGGATCAGTGGGTAGAAAGGCCTGCCTTTCCTCAGGAGCATAATTTAGCAGACCCTAAGGCTGTGGGCAAATCTGCTCATCCTCAGAAAAGGGGTATCCATTCATTACTTTCGCCTAAATTCTTTGATTGTATTTGAGTACATTTTTACTCATCATGGTAGTAAATTCTAGTTGATGGTACCTTAACAACTTTAAAGATATGCAATACAAAAAACAAAACCCAAAACCAAACAAAATCCCTCAAAAACAAGGAAAATAAAATCCCCAAACAACCAACCAACCAAAAAAGAAATCCCAAAAAACCAAAAACTGTGCACCTTTCATGCATGAAGGTTTCCCTCAAAGCAGATGACAAAGGATACTAATATGAAATACTAATGGGTTTTTGTTCAAATTATGACTACTACTCTTAATGGAAAGCAATACAAGAATTAAAATAATTGAAATATTTAATTAAGAACTGAAGCCTTCCTAGTGCTATGGATCCTTCATGAAGGCATCTTTGAAACAGTGATCAGAGACATTTATAAGCAGTTGTCTGTCACTGGAATATAAACAGGAACCAAGGTTCATGAGTTTTGAATGTGTGTTTGTACAACTCTCCTTGCTTTTAGTGGATTCAGAGTTAAAATATTACAGATTTACTGAATATTATTCACAACACAGGGAAGTTAGTCAAGAGATGAGTAACATTCCCTTTAAAAGAAAGAAATCCCAGCCTGCAACAGGACGCAATCTCTGGTATGTAAAGGTGTGCTAGAAACTCACTGTTGAAGAAGCAAACAAGGTTCTTCACAGATCACAGAAAGTTAAAGAACAGCTCACCTGTATTACACCCTCACTGTTTCACGTACAGCTTTTGCTAGTGTTCATATCAGGACAGAGATCTCTAAAATAGAATCTGAACAATTCTAATTTAGAGATCTTGGAAGATCATCTTATTTGAGGTTTCACTTTTGCACGACAAAATTAGCACCTCCTCCCTGCACACATTAACCACCTCTGTACACTGCACTTTTGCATTGCTGACTAATGGTGGTACCTGGTCATGCTTTTACTTGAATTGGAGAATCAGAGACTTTTCTCCCAAGGAAAAAGGTGGGCCACTGAAGAGGTGGTCTACTTTATTTCCTAGACAAAGACAAAAGATCTATGGCAGATGACTGAAGTCTCCACTCTGGGTGAATGGAGACTCCTCAGGAAAACCAACTTTCCTATATCTGCAATCAGAAGGAAAAGCCAAAAGATGTTATTGATCATCAGCACACTTATAATGCAAATCTAACTTTATGTCCTGAACTCACACCTCCCGCAATGAAAAGCATGATTTTTGGGTGCTGTCAAAACCACTCAGATGCCAAAGGGTGCCGACAGGCCCCCTGAGACTTCAGAAAATCCTGTGCTAGCATTATGAATATGAAAGGCAAGGAGGTTGCCAAAGGCATAATATATTTGCTTCTTTTTGTCACTGTGTGTGACATTAGCCTATTGGTTTTAAGAGCCTTATCCCTATTCCTCTTTCCTTCTCACTCTGAGGCTCTCCCAGACCGCACAATGTCCCTGGGAACAGCCCATTCACTCAGGGAAAGCATCCATTTTATATAAATTAGTGGGAAAAGAGCATTTCATTGTCAGTACTCCAATTAAGCTACATGGAAATAAGTCTATGCTACAGCATGAATCCCTGAAGAATGAGGTCCTAATTGCTATAGATGTACATTAAATGGTTTAAATAACAACATACATTTAATCTGATTACAAGAATATAATTATACTTTTGTTGCTGCAGTTAGTTGAGTTAATTACATGGGATATGATATTTACATCTGATGGCCTGTCTGTTATTTTTTTGCTTTTGGAGAATAGGACAGAAGACCAACAAGTAATTATGAGAAGGACAATCACATTTGAATTGGTTAACCCCCCATAAAGCTTTTTTCTGCTACAGAGCCAAGAAAGTACGTGTCCTGTTTGCACCTTCCCTCCAGAACAGATCATAAGGACTGATGAAGGCAAGCACAAAAATACTCTGTTGACCAGCAGCTGGATTATGTCTAGTCCCAAGTGAAGCTGAGCAGACTCTAGAAAACTCAGTTTTTTTTCCTTGTTTGCTTCTCCCTTCTGGGTAGGGACAAAGCCTGTGTAATCTCAGTCATGATGTGCCTAAGTCTGGGCTTCCTCTAACACTGACAGCCTTAGAATCATAGAATGGTCTGGGTTGGAAGGCACCTCCAAAGGTTATCTAGTCCAAACTCCCTGTAGTGAGCAGGGACATCCTCCACTAGATCAGGTTGCTCAGAGTCTTGTCGAGCCTGACCTTGAATATCTCCAGGGATGGGGCCTCAATTACCTCTCTGGCAACCTGTTCCAGTGTTCCACCACCCTCACAGTAAAGAAATTCCTCCTAACATCCAACATAAATCTACTCTTCTCTAATTTCAAACCATTGCCCCTCATCCTATCACCCCCTTCAGGTACTGGAAGGCTGTTATTAGTTCTCCCCCCGAGTCTTCTCTTCTCCATGATAATGTTTTCAGTCTTCTGTATACCATAGCCCCACTCCTACCAGCTCCATCATAGCCAGAGCTTGCCCTTTGGTTGCTAACAGCAGTTCTCTAAACAAAGGTGGAAATGGTTATTACAGGATCAGACAAGGAATGGGGGAAGCAAACCTTGTTTTCTAGCATGTTTTTGGGGAGGAGATTCTTATAGTAATAGCAGGAAATACTATGCAGCTGCATCAAGATGGCTCAAAGACCCTATTTCTTTCTGTGGGCAGCATACTTTTAGTGCTGTACATTTATTTACTTGTGAGAAACCAAATCCTTTCTACTTCTGAATGACTATTGTTGCTTAAGTATAACAATTTCAACAATCATATAGCTAAGAGTCATGAAGAGTCTAAGCAGAGAAAAACATTTCTGGAAATCAAACACCAAAGACTCGTGTCATTGTGGATCATGCCTTCTAATTTTCTGCTGGTTCATACAGACCAAAAGCACTACTGCTTTTTCTCCAGCATCTCTGCTGTAAGACTTTGATGACTTCAGTCTAATGATTCCACACAGAAAAGTTAAAATTCCAGCCCAACGTTTTCAACACAAACTAAATTAGAGACACAGCTTTGTCTCTTTAAACACTAGTGAGAGTACAACACCACTGAGAGCACAACACAACAGCTGCAAAGAGACACATTTGGAAGTCATGCACATAGAATTGGCTAGGCTAAGCTAATTTCTTCATTGGTAGAAATGTAAACTCAGTAGACAATTCAAGAATCAAGCTGAGGCCTATTTGCTTTTACATCAACTATTCATAGAGGCAGATTATTTGGAAGGAAGATAAGTATGTCTCTTCTCATTCCAGCAGCTGACTTCATTTTTTCCTAAGCATCCTAGTTGAAATGAATCAACTGGAATTCTTGACATTTTATTTTAGGTACAGGGGGAATTAATTTTATGAACAACATAAGAATAACAGAGATCGCACAACTAATTTTTGTGAAGCATTTCTTTTTAGGAAAATAATAATTTTTTGTTAACACAAAAATATTTTGCCTGTCAGTTCCCACCAGAGAAACCAGAAGTTCACTAAAATTTAAAATGGAATCAGTAGCAAAAGTACCATAATTCATACTACTATAGTATAAAACGATTGTGAAAGTGGCTAGACCTCTTCTGCTTCTGTGCATAAAACTATTGATAAAATGGATGTGACTTTAATTAGGGACAGATTATTCCCTTCCTGGTCACCATGGGATTTCTTGCTTTTCCCTTCATGACTGAAGACACTGAACTAGACATGGAACAGACCTGATCTGATGAATTCTCACATCTATTTTGAATAGATTTCAAAATGCAATGAAAGGAAGGATAGTTGCGCTGCTTGACACTGAGCTACACGATTCGTCTGTTGCTGCGCAATGAAGTGCATTGCATGAGCAGATATTTTGCTTATTTTTAGGGTTGTCTTCCTCATTTTTTTCTAGTTTGTCCAGTTGCAGTGAGTGACAATACTGGCCCAATCATAAAAGCAAAGCAAAAACAAAACTCCACCACCATACTGACACTGTTTTCTAGGGCATTTCATATGATTTGTAGCATATTGTGGGAGTGCTAAAGAAAAGGAATTGTAGTATTTAAGTCAGAACTGATTAAATGCTTTGGGTCAAGATGAAACACAGAAATAGAGATCAGTACCTTCTGCTACACAACAGTTACATTCTATACCTAAGAGCTGTTCGGTGCCTGTCCCTTGGTAATGATGTACCCATAGAGCAAGTCTGATAAAATTTGCTTTAATCCTGCTAAGAGATCATAGCCTCAGGTACAGTTTATGTTACTAACTCTAAAGACAGATGATACTGGTCAGAACTGCTGACAGAAATGCTGGTCAGACACTATGAGTCAGCAAGCACATACTTAAAGCAGTTCTTACTTCACCAAAAACATAGGCTTCCAAAAGGTCAGAAACAAGCTGGAGAAATCAGAAGTTAAGAGAACACTAAAGAAAGAGAAAAACATGGATCTGAACTAGGAAATGGACCTGGGAGGGAATTCTGGAGGTCTCTGGTCCAAGCTCTTGCCAAAAGCAGGATTACTGCCTACATTAGGCCAGTCAGTCATGGCTTTGTATGCATGAGGCCAAAAAACCCCACCAACAGCAAAGAGAGCACATGCCCTTGGGTTGACATGACCCAGTGCTGCACCACTCTTCCAATAGAAAAGTTGTCTTATCTGAATGTCTCCTCCCTTGGCAGTAACAGTCTGATGTAACAGCCTTCCTTCTCTCTCTAGTTTTGCAGAATGCACACTGTATTTGCACACACTGATAAGTAACTGCTGATTCAGCAGGAGGGACAGCTAGGTTGTCTTCTGTTAGGTTCTCCAAATATGTTTTGGTCTAAATAGGCATCAGCCTTCTTTCCAAAGAATTTGGCCAGGGTGCTTGCTCTTTGACTTAATGCCACCCAGCCCTACCTTTGGTTCACAGAGTGTTTGCATCCATCTGTTTAGGTGAGGTAAACTATGAGTTTGGTAGATGACAGACAAGAAGACAGTAACAAGTCTACAAGCTGTATCCTGGAAAGACTGAAGCCTCTAAGGCTAAACTTTGTACTTCAGACTGCTCAAATTGAAATCCCTGTTTCTAGTAGTGGTTGGTATGGGAAACATGGAACTAACCATGCTTCAAAGGTCTCTCTAACATCTTAAGCCTGTTTTGGACTAAAATATTCCTTTTTTTCAAAATATTCTTACCCAGAATATTTTCCTATTCATTGTTCTTGCTGCTTTGTAACCAGATAGCTCACTTTTTGTGGTGGAAAAGTCCTGAGTTACTCTGTGTTATTAATGTTAGAGAAAGACTTCAGAATGAGGAAGAATAGAGAAACTTGGAAAAGTTTTAGTTGAAGTGTACTGCACATCAGCAATTGTATTTTGATACTTTCTTGAATCTTGGAGTCTGTCTTTTAAGTTCACATGAATTCTTCTGTGTGGCACCATTTCCAAGACAGCTGGTCCACAAGTATCAACACTTCCCCTAGTCCCTGTTGGTAGGACTTTCTGCAGTAGGAAACCCTACTGTTCCAGACCTATAATCCTGTGGCCCTGCAAAACCTCAGTGTTGGTCTTCGAGTCACAGGGTAACCTCCACTGCTCCAGGGAGGTTGAGTGTTTGCAAGGAAGGGAGATAGCTGTCTCCCTTCCCATAGCAACTCCTGCAAAGGCTTTGCACCAGTGTGAATACGAGAACTGGAGAGCATTCAGGCACTCTGCTTCTAGACCAAAAGAAAATGGCAGCGGTCAGCTAGCAATAATGTAACAAACATTTACTCAGACTTCTTGAGAAAAGGAAGGACAATGAGCTTGGGAATACCATGTGTGCAGAACACCAGTCGTCTCACAGCACAGATGCTCCCTGTGAAATGTAAGGCTTCCAGTCACAAGAAAGAATTGTCTGACAAGGCAAAGAAGTAATGTTGAGTAAAGGATCTATTTCCTTTCCCTCTTCTTTTCCACCCTCTTGTGTATCAAGCACATGAGATCTCACGGCAGGTGATCCAGCTGTGTTCAGCCAGATACCCAAACTGGGAAGATCAAGAGCTTTGTTTTAAACTTACACAATCCTATCACTGAGGTGAATGTGATAATGCAACTGGTGATACCCTAGAAATCATCACAAGGTCTTTCATTACCTCAGTTACGTAATTCTTGCTAGTGGTGTACCATTGAGCAATCCTTTTAAATTGGTGAGAGTGCATGTGAGCTCTGGGCTACAACATAAAATGTGCAAAGTATTTGTATATCTCCTTCATGAACAAATATTTCCAGAGATCACTGGAAAAAAGCAATGTCTATGGGCCTAAAAATAATTATTTGATTTTTTCCTCTGTAAACACAGGATAAGAAAATATGTATTTTAGTAGAGAAATATTTTGAGTCCTAGAAAGAAAGGTGGAAGCATGTTAAGCTATCAGGTGATTGGGCTTTCATTCTATTTAACATCATACACATTCAGTTGCGATTCAGTGCCAGCACCATCAAAAACCTATTTAAACTGGAAACAGCCTCTGATTAGAACACACCCAAAAATCCCCCAAACAAACAAAAAAACTCTCAGATCATCTGAAAGTGCATTTATAAAAAAGAAAAAAAAATCTAACAAAACACCAGAAGCATCATTTTCAGTTTTCAGTGGAGAAAGAGGTAAAAATAATGCCTTCTCCTCCATCTTACTGGGTCTGTGTTCAACTCCAGTTAGTGACAGCCTCCATGCTGGGCCCTCCATCAGATAATGGAGCAGACAGTATTCCAGCTCATAAAGATATTGAGCTGATACTTCAAATAACAGCTGGTCTCCACCTACTTTGATCATTCAGGACAGCCTGCAAAATTCCTTGATTTCTATGTTTGGGTCCAGGAACAGTCAGCAGACCTTCACAGAATGCCCTTGACTGCCTAGTGGATGGTAGGATAATGGATATCAAGGCATTCTTTGGACATGTGGAGGATCTGTGTGAGCTGAAGGAAGTAATAGACATCCCCCTTCCCCCCACCTCGGGTGAAAAACAAATACCCACTGTAAAAGCCAGGGGGGATGTGGAGGGGTTGAGAGAGAAGGGAGGGAGTATTAGAGGGGAAGAAGGGTGCTTTTTTGCCTTCCCAGAACTGCAAACTGCAGAACCAGTCACTTACACAGACTTATCACCAGAGCAGACAAAACAAAATGACACAAACACAAGCGCACACTCTTAAAAAGTTTTTATTAATTTTCATTGTTTTGTTTTTTTTAAAAAAAACAAACCCGTCAGTGCAACAGTTCAGTATCCCCTTCCTATCCCCCATCAGTAAGCAGTAATTTTAAAATGAGGAAATACCGAGTGCTGAAGCCAATGGGTTAGCATTTTGCTATTATTTCCTTCTGTCAAACTCTGAAAAAGTCCTCTGTATAAATTAAACAATGAAAAAAATGTTACTTTCAATTCTATGTCATTACAGTCAACAGAATCATAATGCATCTAAAATGTGTGTCCACAATATATCAGGTATACATTTTTGGGAAATGAAAAAAAAAAATGAAAAAAAAATATGACATTCTAGGCTTGTTAAAAGGATAATGGTCCCATATTTTTTATTAACAGGTTAGCAAAACAAAATCCAATGGATTACAATATTTACATGTTATTTGAAAAATAAAGTAGTGATAAAAGCATGTCACAATCATTATTTCTTTTTTTTTTCTTTTTTTTTTCTTTTTTTCATTTTTGGTAACCATTACAAACACCCAATCCAGGTATGGAACTGTTTAAATACACTTGAAATGAGGCCAATTAAAAAACAAATACAGACACAAAATGTGTATTTATACTTGTCCCTCCAATGTGTTTTTCTATGACGTTCCCTCCCTACTTCAAAACTAAAAGAAAACAAAAAAGAAGTAAAAAAAAAAAAATCAAAAGAATCCCCCTAACACACAAGTGATGAATCCCCAAAAGCAAAACACCATGCTTCTCAAGTAGCACTTATTCCACAAATGCAACATTTTTGCCAACAATTTTATGTGAAGCTCTCTAGGACACCGTTTCCTCAGCAGCTTCCTATGTTACCCCCTCCCCCTCCCCCAAACCCCTCTAAAACAAAAAAAACAAACGAAGACACATGCAGTTCTAAAACTAGGTTTCAGTCAAGTACTTTCTACTTTTTGGAAAGAAACTTTTTTCTTTTTTTTTTTTTTTCCTTTTTTTTCTGTCTCTTTTTTTTTTTGGTTTGTTTTTTTTTTTTTTTTTTCGTTTGTTTATGGGTTTTTTGCGTTTTTTTTTCTTGTTCTTTTTTTTTTTGTGTTTTTGTTTGTTTATTTGTTCACAATCAGAACATACCATGGGTACCAGATCCTGTATTCACTGCTCAGGCAAGATTTCTGCTGAGTCAGGAAGGCTTTTCACCCAAGAAGTAGTGCAGGATCAGCCCTTAGGTATGCAGGTTCCTACTCATTCTACACTGCTCCCCTCGTGCTAAAAAGCTACGGAGGAGGGGAAAAACTTAGCAACTCCATCTTGAATCGAGTAAATGTAGTTCTCCAGGCTCAGTCATATGTAACTATTTCATCTCCGCTTTCAAAAAGATGTGTTAACAGATACCCCTCCCTCCCACCACACTAAAACAAAAAGAAAACATGCACACCACAGACGGAAGAAAAGAAAGGCAGCCAATCTTAACAAAAAGTTACTGGTGTGAGACTGATAGATGTTAATATGACAAGCAACAGAATGGTTATGAGGACCTACGTGTTTGGCCCGCGAGCTGCATAGCTGTGCTGTAAGTTTGGTTCTTTAGTTGTTTTGTTTTGTTTTTGTTTTTTTTTTCTTTTTTTCTTTAAAAAAAAAAGTTAAAACCTTTTTGTTATTTCCATGTTTAAAATTAACAACAACGACAACAAAAAAAATTCTATTCACAAGATCTAGTCTCCTTTCCCTGTCCCCCCCCTCAAAAAGAAATACTCATTTTACATGAGAAACTTAATTGTGCTGTATTTGTAATACCTCAGGCTGATAGAAAATAAACATGTGGCAAACAAAACTGCACAATCAGTCACATGAAATCTATCAAATACTAAAATTATAACTGAATACTAACAAACAGCTTACCTGGAATAAAGTATGACAATTCACAAACAGTTATCTAGGAATTAAAGTCTCTCTCTCTCTCTTTTTTTTTTGTTTTTTTTTTTACTAAAATAATTAAAAAAATCACAGTATTTTAAGAAATAAAACCCACACTGGGATTTTAAGCACAATTTGTTTTCCTTTCTTTAAAACTTTTTTTTTTTTCCTCCATTCACCACCTTGCCCAGCAGTCTCTCTACATTTAACCACAACAACAGCAGGTAGTACTGACAAATGCAGAGATTTCCCTTGGTTAATTCTGAGGTACTAGGAAACAGGTGACTGTTTTACGCAAAGCAGTTTCTGTCTTTTTTGTTTGTTTGCTTGCTTGTTTGTTGCTCGTTTTTTTCTTGTTTTTTTTTTTTTTTCTCTTTTTTTTTTCCCCACCCCTTTTTTTTTTTTTCTTTTCTAAAGCAGTTGCATTCAGTCTGGAAAAGCGTTATGTATTAAAACTAGAAAAACGCACACAAATTTGTGCGTTGAAAAGTTGTCCCCCTCCCACTTCTTCCATGCTCACGATGCTTCCATTCACAAACAATCCAAGTCTCCACTGCAAAGCACGATGTGTAATGTAGGAATACGGGGAGTTGCTTCATTAGTCCAAGATGAATGTAACTTCCCATTGTCAAGATCCAGAAGAAAAGATGCAGTGATGTAATGGATCCACTTATTCCATCACTTAAATAACTTTAATACACACACACTCACACAGGTACCAGTGCTTTGAAAATAGATCATTCAGTCCTAAAAGCAGCTTCATTTCTTTCTTCTGCCCACCCCTCCCACCCATCCCACCCCATTCATCACTGTTCAAGTAGCTTGATTAGAATCACACCAAATGCTTATTCATTTTTGGCCTCCGAGTTGTCTTGGTGAGGTTTGTCAGCAGCTACCACACTGACTGCTGTTTCACTGCTGTGGGAATAGTCCACCACCATTGCCTCGATGCCTTCTTTTTCTTCTGGCAGTGCGCTAACAGTTTCTTCTATGTCCTCCTTTGGCTGGCTGTCCTCACTGATCCTGTGCTTGCTTTCGTTCAGTGCCCTGGGAAGCCAAGAGGCAGAAAACAGAAACACAGTCAATACAGGGAACAGCAAAGCCAATCTGTGCACATCACATGAGAGAGAAAATCAGACCACTTTGTAGAAAGGCCAATGCAAGCAGCCATGATACTCCATGCTCAAAAGCAGAGGCAGTGGAACGAAGCTACCAGTGGGACCCATGATATTCTAGTTTTGAAAACAAACTGCTCTGCACTGGGACAGATAAGAGAGCGACTGTTCTGACTTTTAGAAGATTATTTCCCCTTCCCCAGTCCCTTGTAAACCAGAGATGTAAACATGGCATCAAACAAAAGCATGGGAAAAAAATACCTTCCCAAAGACTTAATGATCTGATAAAATGTTTTATAGGTTGCAACATTTCAAGCACTCATATTTAGGCAGACACAGTTGAGTAAGAGAAGCGTTTCTCATCCCTTTACAGTTAACCTACAGTATGATATTCAAGTATCTCCTGCAAGTCAGTAGCCTTGAATGAAATTTATTCTTTGATGTGGTCAGAAAAGAGAAATGATGGCTTCAGAGATGGCTATCTCATCTGTGATGTTTATCACCTTGCAATGTGCAAACTGCTCTAGAAAAGCACAGATCTTCCCTATGAAGATAACCTACTGAATTTCACTAC
The DNA here is from genome assembly GCF_027791375.1 of Indicator indicator. Taxonomy (NCBI): domain Eukaryota; kingdom Metazoa; phylum Chordata; class Aves; order Piciformes; family Indicatoridae; genus Indicator; species Indicator indicator. The sequence goes on along the minus strand of NC_072053.1, from coordinate 66,435,281 downwards.
ATACGTTTTAGAAGGAGTGCATTCAAAACAATTCTACAAACAATTCTACCTCCTTAAAAGATTTTGACATTTCTCTGCACAGTGCAAGTCTAGCTGCAAGCATGCAAAAGAGATGTAATAATAAAAGTTAAAAAGAAACCCAGCTCCTTCCTCAAATACTCCATATAATTGTATATACTGCTCTGCTAACAAGCAAAACCCACAAAGCATTCAGGTAAAGTTAATCCTGGCCATGTGGTATTCACCCTGGAACATTCTTAAATTTTAGAATCACAAACAAATTTAAACTCTACAGTCTACAGTCACCCCAAGGACTGGAGCTAAAAAAAGAATGACAGGAACTTCCCATGCAGTGACATCTGATGGCTACGCCCACTTTTGCGGTAGAAGTGTTCTTCATAAAAGTGTTTGCCTTCATCACAAGGCTTTTTGGGAGGTGTGGACTGGGGCAGAGGAAATGCATGGAGATCTACTGTTGAGTTTTGATTGTCTGGTAAAGGAATGTGAGGGAACTTACATGCCATGTCTCAGCACATGTCGCTCCCACTCAGAGCCTTCTGTAAATGATCGTCCACAGAATTCACATGGGAAACGTTTCTCTGGAGCACCACTGTCAGGAAACATCATGGAATCTGGAAAACGACAGCATAGTCTGTAAATTTAGAAGTGTCAGGTCAAGAAGTGCCTGCTCTGGTCCCCTCTACTGCATGACTCAAGTAATTCGGTTTGTGAAAATGCACCTTCCCTGTAACAAAGCGACATTAAAAGTGACAAATCTCATTTTAAGCCTTAAAGCATCTTTGCAAATAAGGGCAATGAGTTACTACTCAATGTTCCTTTATTTAAAAACATGAGACTGTGCAGTTTTAATTCAAAACCAAAGTTAGTTTAGGGCTGAAATGGCTTAAAAGCAAACAAAAGAAACCCACTAAAGCCCATTGGTAATTTTTGAATGGGTAATACAAATTCTAGGAAGCAAGGATTTGGTATATTTAATATGTGATGCTCAAAATAAATAGATATCCCTTCATAAGGAGGTTTCCCGGGTTAAGTCTTGCATCTTAACTGCATAGGTGTTTCATCCCATCCTAATCTTTTATACAAAAGACTTTGGGCCTCATTTGCAGAAGTGTCAAGCATCTAGTAATAACAAGTGAAGTCACTGGCAGCTCATGAAGTGGTATTTCGGAAAGCCAAGCTCCAAGTGAACAGGCCAGCTTTAAGAAAAGCTGAAACATTTTCTCACAAATTAAGAAGATCACCACATAAGCCATTAAAAATAATTGCATGGACTATCTCACTTGATTCTTTCACTGAAAATTAGACAGCACCATCTGCTCAAAACATACATTCCTTAGCAGGGATGATCTTAAGCAAGAAATCAATAGAACGTCTTTCTGACTCCTCCCAAACTACATAATAAAATAAGAGGGACTTTGATTCATTTTGGTTTTGATCTTTGCTCACCTGAGTTCTTCAATCTCAGATTTACTCATTTCAGAATAAGCCTATAAACTTACTATTGCCCAAACGTTCCCTATTATCTTTATGTAGGTTGTGTAAAGATATATTTAAGGACACATTTCTCACTAGTTAGCCGTTACTGAAGTTCTATAAGGAATGTTTTTAAACATCATTTTTTTGCCTCTTTTCTCTAAAAAAAAAAAAAAAAAAGGCCTTATATGATCTGGATTTTAATTCCTTATATATGTATGGTACAAATTTATAAACACATTGCAACATACGGACTAGTCATGGAACAAATAGTTATAGTGGCCAAAATTTTAGAGGCAGATGCTGTTGCTCTGCACAAGAACACACCTTCTGTACAAGAACACACTTTCTGTACAAGAACACACATGTTACAGTACACAATAGGAAGTTTATTCTGGGCCTCTGCAGAGAACAGATATGCAGCTTGGAGCATATTCTGTTCAATCAGAGTGGAGTTGGTGGTGTTCAGCCCAGAGAAGAGAAGGTGCTGAGGAGATCTTGTGGACTCTGACTTCTTAAAGGGGGCTTATGGAGAGAGACCTTTTAGTGGGGCCTTGGTGACAGGGCATGGGGTGATGTTTTTAAACTGAGAAGAGTTTTATATCAGACACAAGGAAGAAATTTTTTAAGATAAAGGTCTTCAGACACAGGAACAGGTTGCCTAGAGAAGTTGTGCATGCCCCATCCCTGTAAGTATTCAATGTCAGTTTGGATGGGGCTTTAAGCGTTCTGATACAGTGAATGACGTCTCTGCCCATGGCAGGTAGGTTGGACTGTATGATCTTTAGATGTCCCAAACCAAACTGGTCCATGATTTGTACTTGCAAGTCAAAAGATTAGCAAGTGCTACTCTAGTAAATCCATCACTGCTTCAGAAAACACAGTCTTGTTCACCCTACTTCCCAAGCAGTTTAGCTTCTAGGGCTGTGAATCTGGACTACTTCCCTGAGTACTAGCAGAAGCCGCTCCTCTCCGGGGCTTGCAAAAGAAAGGTAAGAGACTGCACAGACACCTGACCTCTCTTGAGATTTTCCTGCATCGCACATGCAAGCACCCATGGACATTTGTTTTCAACCACTGTCGGAAAACAGCCTCTAAATTCCATTTTTTACTGAGACCAAGATATAGAAGTCAGTAAAGATACACAGTCCCTCTTGGGATGTAGTCCCTACCAAGGGAAGCTGTTCTTTGCATGATTTATACCAGACACTCTGTTTTTCTCCCTTACTCTTCTTCCTTAGTCAATACATTCTCTCCTATCCTTTACCAGCAGACAATGGCTTCTCTCCTTTCCCATTCATGATAGTTGTTCAGCTTCACTGAGCTTGATGCCCAACCTTGTCTGTTCATATGGGCAATTGCCTTTGTTTGGTCCACTGTCCAACAGCCCATTTGGAGTAGCAATACACTCCTCTTTGCACCTCAAGTACTGTGCATACCAGCCTGAAGTCAAGATGGTGAATCTAGGTAGCTATTAAGAAGAAATCCCTGGTTCTGCCAAAGTGACAGACTTCAGAAGGTGCAGGCAGCATTTGCTTCCAGATAGTTGGAACACAGAGTCTCTCTCATTGGGACATTTTTTCAGAAGTCTACTTTGCATCTTGCAACTTACATTGTAATTCACAACTTGCCTAGAAAAATACAGACAATACACCTGGATCTTCTCTAAATATCCTTACTGCAGTAGGCATATGGGTTTTATGCATTTTCTACCTACACTGTAAACAGTAATAGATTAAAAAGGAAAAAAATATAACAGCAGTGAAACACTGACACTACAAATCAGTTAGGAAAAAACAGCTGCAAAACACACTTGGAAATACGTATTAATTTTTTTGATTGGCCATTTGAACAAGCATGAAGATGTAATTTTAGCCAGTCACAGATTAAAAAACCCACAGGTACAACTGAAAAAAGTACAAAATAAAAATTAGATATCCTTTGCTTAACTCTTGATTCTATGAACCATGGGGATAACCCTTATCCCCACAAATCTAAATCTGCAAAACAGAAAGCAGTGTATTTTCATTTTCACAGTGCAACCTAAAGTCAGTTTAAACAGTGAACTTCACCTTGGGCTGTGCCCCTTCTCACGGTGCACTTAAAGGCCTGTCAGCACTGTTTTCTTGGTCTAGATACTATAGCTTCGAAGTTCACTTCAGCAGCTGAGTTTGTTATGTAATGGCAAGGTAATCCTCAAAAAGACAGTGTGACTCTTCATCCCCTGCTTGCTCTGGGCCTATACCAAGTATTAATCAGCCTGCTACATCCACAACTGAGGTGAGCTGGTCCTTTAGTCAGATCATTACATTACATAATCATTGTTCCAGCCATGAAACTCTGAGGGTTGAAGCTTTTCTCAAATAGACACCCAGAAGTACAGAACAAACATCTGTTTAGGTCATTCTCTGATTTTTCTACTGCTCTGCCCAAGACCTTGTGAAGGATATTTTTCATTAAAACACAAATGGTTACCTATCCAACTTGCTTCCTTCCTCACTTAAATAAAAGCTATCACTAACCACACTTGAGTGATGGTGGTAACTGTAGACTCAATTTATGCTGAGGGGTCACTAAGCAAAACCCAAGATGCTGGGGTCTTGCTATTAAAAGGTAATGAACATGATCTGTGCTTCTTCCTGTTCTGTAAACAACCTGTGAAACCAGAAATCAGAAATTTTCAACATCTGAAAAGATGCCTTTTGTGTCAGTGTCTTTTGTGAACATCTTGTGATTGAGTTTGAAAGCTGGAAATTCAGGAGGAAAAACATGGTGGTGTACCTTTATTTAAAGTATACAGAACTTGGCTAACTGCAGTCATCAGGGTGACTCCAGGAACCCAACACTCAGGCTTCACAGGTCTAAAGATACTAGAATTGGGTATATACTGTGTTTGACTGATGAATTGTGCACCAGAGCAACTAAACAACAGGGTTTACACCAGATACTGCAATAACCTGGGAAGGTTGTTGGAAGGTTGTCATGTCACAGGTAAGATCCCAGGGCCTGCCTGTCTCTGAGCCAGGACTCTTAGTGCAACTATTTTGTAAAATTAATGTTTGCCCCTCTTTCAAATGTCCCAGCAAGGACTTGCTCTGATATGAATTCATTGAAGTTGAGTGTTTGTTATTTCAGCCTTGTTTCACCAGTTTCAGACAAAGCAGGGCTGTCTTGTCTTCATAAGACTCCCTCCTTCAGCTCTTTGGCAGGCCAGATTGGTGGATCTTCGTTTACCAGAAACACCTGCTGATGGCAAATGATCTCAGTCCCGATGCATACTAAACCAACTTGCCTTCCTGTCCCACCATAAGCTAGGAAGTTTATAGAGATTTCTTCCCTGATGAGTAACTTTGACCAAACCAAGATCATGAGCCAGCACATGGCCCAGCTTTGCCAAATTCTGGGGTATTACTCTTAGATATGAAACCAGGCACATACTTAAATCTGCAACAGCACACGTGGGGCATGGATCTACTCCAGCAACAGATCTGTCAACTGCAGCAACTGCAACAGGACTGGTACTGTCTGACGAGGGATTCTGAGCACAGGGTTAATAGCAGCCCATGAAAAAGGTTATCCACAACCTCTTCACCCCTCACTTAACAAAGCCAAATTAAAAGCTGAGAACTGGTTACTAAAACAGAAAATCTAACAGACTACTGAAACACTTAGTTTGTGTAGTTTTCCAAAACCTTATAGAAGTTATCTACACGGGCAAGTAAGTCACAAATCCTATCTGTATTTTCTCATAGTAGATATTTCTTAATAGACAGAAAAACTGTAATAAGGATAAGAAACACAAGATTCCCCCAGGAGCAGTGTCTTCATAAAAGCTCCATTCTGATTCTGCTGGCATGTCTGCATGACTCTACAGGAATGTGCTACAGAGTCAACAGCTGACCTTGCTTGGTGGACTGATGGAGCATGTTGCACAGTGCCAAAAAAAAAAAAAAAAAGGCAAAAAGCACTGACCTCTCTCTTCAGCCTCAGGACTTAATTCATCTTCTTTTTCTTCTTCATCACTGCTGGAGCTTTCTGTTTTCCCCTTCATTTGTTCCAACTGGTCTAAGTTAACCCGTCCAACCAGCTCAAAATTACGGCTCACCTTTGAAAGAAACGCTTTTGTCAGCAATCAGCAGAATCCTCAGCTAATCAGAAAAATCATCACAGATGCAAAACAAAATCAAGTACACCCCAAAGCCTGCTCAGCTAGAGGTGACACGCATCAACTAATCAAGTTAACACTAATTTATTTTCAATGCCAGTGATTCCTCTTCTGTTGTTTATTCTGCATTTCTTGGGTTTGGTTGTCAAAATTTAATGATGTTCAGCGAACCCTCCTGATGATTTCTTACTAGTTTTGATGTATTAAAAAAAAACCAACAACTTAAAAATCCAAGAAATACAAAACACTTGAAGTTGTTTTCTCATATTATGAGTCCATTCAATGACTGTGATGAAACACCGCTATTGCTCATCCACAGTGGCTGGTGTAATCTACTTCATTCATGAAAGGATGGGTCTTTTACTAAGCACATGCCTGCCTGTGTGCCACATACACTTTCATTCATTAATAGGAGATCAATTTTCATTGTGAAAGGCTGCAAAGTACTTTGCAAACTGATACACAGACTATAATGGGAGCACTTCACCCAGCAGTCAAATTCAGCTAACCCTAGGGTGAAATGTACCAGCTATTTAACAGCTCGTAGCAGCAGTATAAAAGGAGTAGCTTAGGGCATGGAAGTCAGGAAATCTACCACATCCAACAGAAACAGCAGAGGAACAGTCCAGATTTACAGTAGAGGCAAAGAGCATGGAGCATGACCAGAACACTAGGGCTAATGGTTGTTTGATGACAAGTGCCCCCCGAGTTCATTCATCACTGCTGGAGAGATTTTTGGATTCATCTTTCATGCAATGTGACAGTCCTCCAGCTGCAAAGGCACTCAGCTAGAGAGGCAGAGAGGATGGAGAGAGAGGAATCAGTACAACACCTCCTGCAAGACGCTGAACGAAATATCAACACCCACTGACTACTTTATCTCTCTATGGAATCATGAATGTGAATGAAACTAAGAAGTGATTTTGACTGTAGTATGTCTCCAAACTATCCTAAAGGCAGTGGTATGCAGATTCCTAGAACTACTCCGTACAGACAGCTGCGACAAAGTTCTCTGACTTAACTGAGATTTCAACAAAGAAGACCACATGCAAGGCATTTAATTCAACATGGCTCATGCACAGGAGCTCTTTAAGGTGCAGTATTTCACCTGAATATATGAGCCCAGAACTCGTATACAAATTAGTGAGATACAAATTACTAAAGAGAGATGGAGAAAAGGTACCCTAAACTGCTGGCATCATCACTGCCAGTCTGGATTGCAAGGGAGAGCTGAGTAAGGGAATAATCTTCCCAGCCTGATACACTGTCAAAATTATGTGGAACAATGCACTCTGGGTATGCCAAGTGTCTTGCTGTGGTGACTAGGAGGCATGGAGCATCTCACGTAGCACATGAACTGCAGAAGAATCTCCAGAAATAATAAAGGAGAGGACAGGCAGGCATAGCAGGCCAACAAAAGTTTGCAGAGATTGTTTTTAGAAGACAGCCAAATATTTTTTTAAGTGTTAGAAGTCCCACTGGGGCTTCTGCTACTAATACTGTCAACATAGAAAGTGTCATTCAGTCAGTGAAGTAAGAGTGAGTTTCCACTGAGGACCTGGTTAACGCAGCTGCAACAGGTGAAGACATACAGCTGCATCCTCTGGAAATAACAAGGAAGCACTGACAAATACCCCAAAACATATCTCAGTTCTGTAATTTAAGTGTCTTTCAGTTACTTGGCTCTCAGTTATAGAAATGCAAAGCTAACAGACTGTGGAGACCCTTTAATGACATCTCAAAGATTGGATCAGATCTACATACACTCAAGCACTCCAGAAGAACTCCAAAGTAAATCTTAATTTAGGACCTGTTTATGCTTGTGCTTTATATTTCCCTTGTTAAAAGTAAAAAGCAATGTATTGCCCTCTATGTTATTACAACACTCATGGCATGCCCTGCTGCTGAAGTTGCCAGAGCAGTCTTATGTTTGGAATGTTCCCATTTTTAGAGAAGCTGAATCATAAAGCATTACTATCATTTCACAACTCCCTTTTTGCCTCTTTAAATACATCTAGCATAGACAACTGCCTTTTCCAGATAATCACACACTGCATACCACAGTCTGCCAATTCTGATGAATCTGAACATCTTTAGAAACCCTCAATTTTGGGTTTCTAAACAATTAAAAAGAGAGAGAGAGAAATAATAGAAAACAGAGGAAGTGAAACCTTACATGGGCTTAATTTACAGATTTAGGGATGGAGAGAAAAAAAACCAAACGGCAAGTTGGCTACTCAGAGCTGACACGGAAATAAAATTACTCAGCACTTGCAAAGAGTAGACTGCTACAAATAAAAACTATGTGGATATTACCTTGTGCTCATCTCGAAGGTGAGTGTCCAGCTCATCTGTGTGTTTGGTCTCATAGTAGCAGAGTTGACACTTGTAAGGTTTCAGTTCATTGTGCTTCTCTATGTGCTGCTGCAAGCTCTCATCACTGGAGCAGGTAAAGGTACACTTATCACAACGGAAAACAATCCCCTGCAAGTACTTGGACAGTTTGGAACGGCAGACTTCAATAGGAACGACCCGCTCTTCTGTAGGGACAGGACAATGTTCACTTAACAAATTTCATGAAATACCGGGCCTGCAAGACAACAGTTTGGTTCCATACACATGGAACAGGATCTGATATATGGGTAGGCAGTTCATCTGAATAGGAATAGGAGCTAAGCTGCACCAACACAAAAAAACCCACAAGACAACAATTCTTCCTGCCATCACAGGGTTAATCATCCAAGGTTACAAATGCAGGTGTCCTCAGAAATGTAGCTGCTTATGGGATGAAGAGCATGGGAATAGAGGGCAAATGAGATTCTATCTATTTGTAAGTCAGAGTAACAGAGCCTAAGAATACCAAACAAAACCATTAAACAAGACAGACCAAAAGTTCATTTTGGTTCAGTATTTGTGAGCAGCCAGGAACAGATGCTAGAAACAGAGAGGATGCAGGATGCTTCCCAATGTATCACCCTCTGAAAAAGTCAGAGCTGGTATCCTTACCATCACAGGTAAAGCTGCTTTCTGGAGCCTGAGAGGGTAAGGCTGTAATTTTTCCTAGAAAAGGCTTTGTACTTCATACAGAGGTAGAAACTTCTCAACACACCCACAGCTTTCAGAAAGCTCAAATTCAAAATCTGTATGCATGTCATGTCACATTTTGCACAGTTCAGATCATGGATATAGGCATGTACTCAAAATGCTCTTGCTGAGGTTTTAAACTCTCTACTTCTGAAACAAAGCTCTCATGTTTAACAGAGCAGCAATTAATTTGACACAGCCAGAATCCAATGTGTGTAACACTCATCCACAGTGGTTTCCTGAGTTGTGTGCACAAGGGAAACTCAAAGTTTGACCCCTCGAATGACGGTTGCCAGAAGACCCTCATTATGGGCTTTTGTTTCCCAACTGTTTTTTTTTAAAACTAGAATAGTGAAACTGAGCATTGTGACTCCTTATAGACCAATAATTAAAGAAGAAGTTCGATCCTCCTCATTCAGGTTCATATCTCATGACAGATTAAAACAAATGAACAAAAAAACGCAGGTTTGAATCTCAGATGGCAGACGTGAAGGCTAGGGGAATATCAGACATGGCAATCCACATATGGATCTCAGCCAGTGGGCCCTTTTCTTTAGTCAAGACAGTAATATCACATCCAAAGATAACTACAGAAACACAAACTGCATTAGAGTTTCTGAAGGGTGGCAAAAGCTCCACTGTTCATTTGCTTCTGGCCAACGGACATGACACCACTGCTTACAAGACTCTTTCTACAGACCAGCAAAATATTTCATCCTGGTCAGCTTCCCACTGAACACGAAAGTTATTCCATCTCCTAACTTCCTCTCTGGACCCTTCAAAAAAGAAGAAGTTTGCCCCAAATCTACGCTTTAAAAAAAAAAAAAAAAAACACAGAAAACAAAACCCCAACAAACCAAAGAAACCGCAGCAACAGATTCTCAAGCTATAAACACAGAAAGCTGTGGCCATTCAGAGCAGGGAAAGGGGAGAAAAGGATCTAATAGGAAAGGGTATACAAAGCTGTTGATTCTAAGGTCATATGAAGACTTACAAGGTTGTTGCAGCTGTGGGCTTTTCAACTCACTGAAATAAGTAAGCAGATGGTTTCAAGAGTGGAAAAGTCTGGTGAAATTTTCGAAACCAGAAATACTACTTTAAACACTTAAAAATTCACTTTTCTTGTAGCACTTGGCACGCATTATGAAAGTTGAAACATGGAATGGCATAAAACTTCGTATCTACCAGACTGGAGTAATGCAGCATTCCCTAAGTCACATTAGCAAAATCTATTAAGTCACAATCACACACACGCTTCCCAGAGTACCCAGAGAAAGCAAAATAAATGTAAACACCAATTTTATCCTGAAGGATATCACTTTTGGCAGAAAGCGGTGTATTCATGAGGTATTCATGTCAGTGAGCTTCCTCCAAGCAGTGATTTTGGAACTTGCAGGGTTATCTGGATGCAGAACTTTTGGAGGTTCAGCTTGCCCCTATAAAGCTTTGTTTATTTAATTATACATTTAGAATGCACTTATCTGGGCAACTGACACAATGACAACAAATCATAACGCCATATACACAAATTGAAAAAAGGTGTATTACTTCAAAGCTCACCAGTGTGAGCTTCACCAATGAACACTACTGCATACATGCCACAGAAGATGTCCTGAATTGTGGAACAATATAGCAAGATGTATAATTTAAAAGCCAACAAAGTAACCGCCTAAAAAGCATCATCTTGGTTTAAGAAATCCAGTCATTCCATTAGACTGAAATATTTGGGCTACTCATAAGGCAGATCAGAGATTAAACTGCAAGGCCATTAATGCACTAGGGTATATGCAGCACAGTAACTCAAAGCAGACATACATTCTCGTGCTCAAAGCACTGAAGAGCCAGAGACTCATCAGTCCTTAGTTGTAAGGAAAAATCTTTACTCAGCAACACACCATATTATTAAGTGATTTCCCTCCCTGAAAGGTAAATCAAGTACAAACAAAACAGTCCTACAATTGAGACACAAACCAATTATTTAGTCATGTTTGATGTGAAACTACACATATTTGTGTGCATATCCAAGCTACAGTCACTGAACATGTAGGATTTGCATTCCAGTAGCCAAAAGCTGGTACAGCACAAGGCTTCTGCATACATCAGTGAAGATCAGCATACAAGGAATAACGCCAGAAACAACCATGCGCAAAGAATCAAGATATGTAGCAATGAAACTTTTGGGGAGGCAGACGAGTTTGACTACTTGACTTTTTTATCTTGAATTTACTGTTCCAGAGAAGTGGGTGTGATTTCTATCAAATGAAAGGACAAAATCATAGAATCATAGAATCAGTCAGGGTTGGAAGGGACCACAAGGATCATCTAGTTCCAACCCCCCTGCCATGGGCAGGGACACCTCACACTACATCAGGCTGGCCACAGCCTCATCCAGCCTGGCCTTAAACACCTCCAGGAATGGGGCCCAAACCACCTCCCTGGACAACCCATTCCAGGCTCTCACTACTCTCATGGGGAAGAACTTCTTCCTCACGTCCAGCCTGAATCTCCCCACTTACAGCTTTATTCCATTCCCCCAAGTCCTATCACCACCTGATAGCCTAAAAAGTCCCTCCCCAGCTTTCTTGTAGGCCCCCTTCAGATACTGGAAGGCCACAATAAGGTCACCTCAGAGCCTTCTCTTCTCCAGACAGAACAGCACCAACTCTTTCAGTCTGTCCTCATAGGAGAGGTGCTCCAGCCCTCTGATCATCCTCGTGGCCCTTCTCTGGACACGTTCCAGCATGTCCATATCCCTCTTGTAACAGGGGCTCCAGAACTGGACACAGTACTCCAGGTGGGGTCTCACCAGAGCTGAGTAGAGGAGGAGAATCACCTCCCTTGACCTGCTGGCCACACTTCTCTTGATGCAGCCCAGGATCTGGTTGGCTTTCTGGGCTGCAAGTGCACACTGACAGCTCATGTTGAGCTTCTCATCCACCAGCACCCCCAAGTCCCTCTCCTCAGGGCTGCTTTCCAGCCAGTCACTGCCCAGCCTGGATTGGTGCTTGGGATTGCCTCGACCCAGATGCAGGACCCTGCACTTGGTCTTGTTGAACCTCATGAGGTTGGCTTGTGCCCACCTCTCCAGCCTGCCAAGGTCCCTCTGGATGCCATCCCTTCCCTCCAGCCTGTCTGCTGCACCACACAGCTTGGTGTCATCAGCAAACTTGCTGAGGGTGCACTCAATGCCACTGTCCATGGCACCAACAAAGATGTTGAAAAAGACTGGTCCCAGGACTGATCCCTGAGGGACTCCACTTGTCACTGGCCTCCACTAGGACATGGAGCCATTGACAGCCACTCTTTGGGTGCAGCCATCAAGACAGTTCTTTATCCATCTCATGGTCCACCCATCAAACCCATGTGTCACCAGCTTGGAGACCAGGATGTGGTGTGGGACAGTGTCGAAGGCTTTGCTCAGGTCCAGGTAAATGACATCAGTTGCTCTCCCCTCATCTATTAATGTTGTCACCTGTTGATAGAAGGCCACCAGGTTTGTCAGGCAGGATTTGCCCTTGGTGAAGCCATGCTGACTGTACCCAATCACCTCTTCACTCTTCTTCTGTCTCAGTAGTGCCTCCAAGAGAATCTGCTCCATGATCTTACAAGGCACAGAGGTGAGACTGACTGGCCTGTAGTTCCCTGGTTCTTCCTTCTTCCCCTTTTTGAAAATGGGAGTAATGTTTCCCCTTTTCCAATCAGTGGGGACTTCCCCAGACTGCCAGGACTTTTGGAATATAATAGAGAGGGGTTTAGCAACCTCATCTGCCAGTTCTCTCAGCACCCATGGGTGCATCTCGTCAGGTCCCATGGACTTGAATACAAAAATCACCATTTGTAGTAGAAGAGACTAACTTTTAGCTAAAAGATAAAAATAATGTCCCAAGGATATTGAAGTAGATAAAACAATGACTTTGGCAAATCTCATTCAGCCTTGGGAAATACCAGTGTGTTTGAAAATGTGTGATGGTAGTGGTGCTGAAAGGAATAATGAAAATAACTACATTGAACTGATTAAATTGAAGGGCAGCACCTCTGCTAGGCAAAGAGCGAGTTCACAGTCTCCTCTGCATGTCCTATTCTCCAGCTTGCCTGTCACAAAGACCAGGAAGAACCAGACAGTCACACTTCTTCCCTTCACCTACCTGCATAGCGACCTCCAGCTACAGGCCATCTGTATTAAGTCTGTGCTCCATCTGTACCCACAGAAGGGGAATAGGTGATACATACAAGAATGCTCTTGAAAGCTTATTTGCCCTCATTCTTAATGAGAAACAAATTCCTTACTTAATTTTCTTTTTTCTGAAGAGCCATTCAAGTTTCTAGACAATAATGCTTTAACCCTGTAAAACTCAGCTTCCAAAGCCACTTACTAGAGACAAGCACATTCTGTTTCACCAAGGATTAGGGGAGCAGCAACATGGAGGTAATGTAAGAGTCATGCAACTGTAAACACATCCTTTTTACACAGGAAGAACTTTAACTATGAATGGACCAAATCCTTAATTCTTGATTTCACGGAGTGCACCACTCCATCTACCTCAAAGCTGATTTTCTTGGACCATGGCTGTGGGCATGCGTTTGTTTTACCAATGCAATGGCTATGAAAACAGAAGCCTATCTCCAACTACATTCACTGTCCCTCTGACTCTCTTTCAGTGAATGTTAAGCCTTGTCAAAACTGTCTGCCTCAGCTGCCACACAAACACAGCAGCAGAGTATTTTTTTAAGCTGGATATACACATCAGAAAGTACTTTAAGGAAGGCCTCTACTTCCTTTATTAGCTGGATGCTTGATACATGAGAAAACCCTTGTTCTTCCCCTGTGGTCACTGAGATTCATCATCAAAACTTCTATTACTCTTTTTTACCTCTCCCATTGCTCTAGAGGATATACTGTTAATGTCCTTTGCTACCAGCTGTGTTTTAGGAGCACAAAGGCTTGAGGTTAGTTTGTGTAGCCGAAGCAACTGCTCTAAAAAACCCCAGATAGCTTACCCAGGAGTTAACCACCTCCTCACAATTGGTCTGAAAACAGCCCTAAACAGGCATTATAGTTGCTTGAGCTCATTAAGTGCTCTTCCACTTCTGTAACTGGACATTCCCAGTGTGAAGTCTATACATGATGGAAAATACCCTAAGCCCATCCATTTCTCTCTTGTCTATCTGTATTTTAAAGGTGTGGCAGTATTCACTGGAGCCCTGGCAGAGCCACAAAACAGAGCACATCTCAGCAGCACTTGGAACCACATGGTCCACTGCACAAGGGTTAACTAAATCCCCTTCTTTAGAGTATGCCAGTTCTGGTGTATACCCTTAAGCTGAGAAAAATTTGACACAGCACCACCTTCATAGACAGAAAGTAAAAGCTAAAGCATCTGCCAAATTCTAACAACCAAATAAGGGAGATTTGTAATGTGCTTTCTGAATCACTGACAGGTCATTTTTCCCAGATGTTCCCTCAGAACAGCCCTTTTAGCAGACCAAAATTTGTATGAACTCTGCCAACCTCACTGCTTTAGTACAAGAAGGACTTTAAGCTGTGAACACTGAAAAGTGGCATGTTACAAGGAATTATGATAGCGCTTGTCACACCAGCATCTCCTCCAGGAAAAAGATGGCATGCAAAACTTCTGTTTGCTCGCCACCAATACTCTACTGTGAAACTCTGCCCAACCTGCAAGCAGGCAGAGTGCCATCCCAACACATGGGTTTGGATTTCAGCAGCCAACAGACCATCTACAAGCATTGAGTGTGATAGCTGTGGGCACGAATCCCAGCCCAGAGAGCTGTCTCTCCTGAGCTAGCAAGCCCAGTTAATAGAATATAGAAATCCTTCACTTTTAGTTGGCATAAAAAAAGAATTAAGAGGTGAAGACAGAAAATGAGTCTTACAGAAAAAAAATAAAGATAATTCTTGTTTTGATCTAAGAACACTGAAGAGAAAAAAAAAAACACCACAAATAATCAAGGATACTGTGGGACCTCTATGGTTAGTTGATACACCTTGTCACCAAGTGTATGACGGCAAGGCCTTTATCATAAAAATGAAAGGTGGAAACAACAGGCAAGAAACAACTCTGGCCTAGATCAGAGCTGTAATTTAGGGCAACTCTCTCAGAACAGGTGTTTGATGACTGTTAACCCCTTTAGAGGAGAAGCTTAAAAACTGTTTTCAATCTGCCTTCTTTCAGCACTGGCTAGCTCTGAGTTTTAGCAAAAATAAATGAGATGCATCAATTAGAAATTAAAATAAAAGATACATAAGGGTTGATGACTTAACGAACTTGTACTCATGTGCAGAGAGGGGAAAATTCAAGGAAATCAGTCTGAAAGACAGGGCCATTGCTCAGCATTCCCCTCAACAGATACAGACACATACAGGGATAATGTTACCTCTGTGGAGAACTATATGGTCAATCATGTTGCGTTTATATTTGGTGTGATATAGGCAAAGAGGACAGCGAAGGTCTTTGGGTCCTTCCTCAGGAACTGCCGAATGCCCAGCTTCCACGTGCATAGTAAAAGCAGATCTGTGAAACAGGAGGGAGAGATGGAAGCAGTCAGAGGAGGTGTGCAGGGAATGATGAAGTGTCACAGCCCTGTAAGGGACGTGTGGCATAAAATGGTACAGATAGCACTCAACCTTGTCTTCACAGTGCCACATGGCAGTTCAGCAAGGCTACTCACATGAGTAACACATGAGCAGAGGTATTTTCAGACTTGTATCCTCAAGTAACAAACACTCTGATGAGATATTCTTTTCTTATGGGTTGCTCTATAGTCACATTGCCACAGGTAAGAGAGCAAAATAATTTGCATCTTTTATGCTCATTATGTGTCTTCAGGCTGCAATATTCCATGTACTTTCTCTGACAAAGAATAATTTTTTTCCAGCTTGAACAAAATTTATCAAGTGTTCTGGACCTTCTGGAGGCAGATAACAGTTTTATCCACCTTTTGTGTTTGTAGGACAAGCTCAGAACCAGCTAAAATGTTTATATTCAAGATACAAACAAGATTTGCATTCAAAGTGAGTTTGGCTCAGAATTTTAAAGCATTGGCTTTAAGGATCTGAAAATGTAAGATGAAGAATAGTCTACCTATTAATGCAGAGGAATGAATGTACTTTTGAACAAGAAATGTCATGTTGGCAATTGCATTTGCTGCATGCTTAAAAGTTGTAAGAGACATGCACACAGAGGAATCTAACCATACACCTATCTAAAACCAAGCTTAACTACTGCAGTGAGAGGTGTCTGTAAACTTGAGGCACTTGGTTAATTTTTCCTAAAGCAGTGGTAAATCTTGAAAAAGCTAAGGACCTCACCACATTTAACTAGACTTAGAAATCTCTTTGAAGTTCCTCAAAACTGTTAGGTTCAACATAAAGCAACCTACTAACACAACTGTCTTTGAGCCTGATCCAACTATTGCTGAATTCTACAGGTGTATTTCTATCAAATTCTGTGAATGTTCTCAAGCATTTAAGTTTCTATGGTGAATTGAAGAGAGGATTTTTTTGCCACCCTTCTCTACCTTGCTTTTTCTTAAAAGACAGAAAACATGCTGTGCTTCTGAACAAAGTAAGATTTATTCCCTAAATGTTTGAGACATCACACTCCCTTATGCAACTCTGACCACGTTTAAATGGTGTTTGATGCAAGATGATTTTTATTTCATCCAGACTGAAGAACATGGCACTCTTCAGACAGGAACAGACTGGACAGACCTGGTAATTGCTGTCAATCTTTAAGATAGATAGTAATCAGCAGCAAGCACAAGCAGAAGCACTATCACAGAAGCAGCAAGGGACTGAACCAACAGAGGCTAGAGATAGGTAAACTCAAGTTGATCTTGTGTGGATTCTCTCAGGTTTGCAATAAACATTTTCTTCAACAGAACTCCTCCCCTTTATTCAGTCATACTGCTTAATGTCACCAGTCTTGTAACAACTTGAAAGGTTTGAGACCTCAAATGTCAGCTGAGGGTGTTAAGACTGAGCATAGAGTGTATTAGGAGGAAATTATGCACAGCACAGGTGCAGAACGTTTTCTTCTTATGGAACAACACCTAAACACACACACTGCACCATATTTTTAAGCTTTGCACATCTAATCGGATTTTCTGAAATGTCTATGTATGCTATCAGATATGCTAGAGAATGGTTTGCATTTTAGCTATAGACAGTTGCAGAAATAAAGTAATGTGAGAGACACTTCTTCAGAAATGTATAAATTCTGTATATAGAGAATACAAAATCGCCTCTCTCTCTAGGTCAGTTGGTTGTCCCACACTTCATGCTGGTTCCATCAGAATATGACATTATTTTTTTCACACTTGGAGATAAGGAAAGCCCTCCAATTGCCTGTGCTGAGGAAAAAGTACTACCTATGCTATTATATCCAGCAAGTAAAGTGGTGAACAGAGAAGGACTTGTGGGTGATGTGAAGGCTGCAGGCCATCTCTGGCACAGAGATCATGAAATTGTTAGAGTTTTCGATTCCTGGAGAAGTAAGGAGGAGGATGAGCAGAACTGCTACCTTGGACTTCTGGAGGACGGACTTTGGTCTGTTTAAGAGCCTCATTGACAGAGTCCCTTGGGAGGCAGTCCTGAAGTACAAAGAAGCCCAGGAAGGCTAGGAATTCTTCAAAAGAATGTACCTTCAGGAAGACCTGAACCTTAAAAGGCACAGGAGCAAACCATCCTCATTTGTAAAATGGTAGTTGAACAAAGAGATTGGGCTGGAACTCAGGAAAAAGTGAGAGTTTATGACCTTTGAAATAATCAACAGGCTGCTTGGGAGAGCTAAAAGGATATAGTAAGGTTATAAAGAAGGAAAACTAGAAGGGTCAAAGCCCAACTAGAACTCAATCTGGCAATGCCATAGAGTTGTTTCTAAAAATACACTATGAACAAAAAGACGACTAGGGAGATTTCTCCTGCACTGGAGATTACTGAACAAAGTGATCAAGGAAGAGGAAAAGGCTGAGGTGCTCAATGTCTTATTTGCCTCAGTTTTCAACATTAAGACCAGTTTTTCTTGAGGTGAAAGACCCTGAGCTGAAAGACAGGGTCAATGAGCAGAATGAAGCTCCCATAAGCCAAGAGGAAATGGTTATTGAGCTGCTGCACCACTTATATACACAAACAAGTCTACTGGGTCAGATGGGATCCATCCAAAGGTACTCAGGGAGCTGGCAGAAGTGCTCACCAAACCACCTTCTGCCATTTTTCATCAGTCTTGGCTAACAAGGGATGTCAAATTTGAATGGAGACTAGGAAATGTTACACCCATTTACAAAAAGAGCTGGAAAGGGGATCCAAGGAATGAAAGACCTGTTAGAGTGACCTTGGTGACAGGGAAGGGTATGAAGTAGATCATTCTTGAGTATGTACAGGACAACCATGTGATCAGGCCCAGTCAACATGGGTTTATGAAAGGCAGGTGCTTCTTTATTAACCTGATCTCCTTCTATGATATCCACTTAGTGGATGAAGGAAAGACTGTGGATGTTATCTACCTAGATCTTAGTAAAGCCTTTGACACAGTTTCCCACAGCATTCTCCTGGAGAAACTGGCTGCTCATGGCTTGGGTAGGCATACTATTTGCTACATAAAAAACAGCTAGGTCCAAAGAGTTGTAGTCAATGGCATTGTATCCAGCTGGCATCTAGTCATGAGTGGTGTTCCCCAGCACTCAGGGCTGTGCCCAGTTCTCTTTAAGATTTTTATCAATAATCTGGACTAGGGGATTGAATGCATCCTTGGCAAGTTTGCAGATGACATTAAGATGGGAGGGAGTGTTGATCTGCTTGAGAATAGGAAAACTATGCAGAGGGATCTACGTGAGCTGGGCTGATGGGCTGAGGCCAATGGTATGAGATCCAACATGGCCAAGTGCAGGGTCTTGCACCTGGGTCACAACAACCTCATGCAACGTTATGGGTTTGTAACAGAGTAGCTGGTAAGATGACTGGCAGAAAAGGATGTGGGAGTCCTGGTTGACAGCCGGCTCAGAAGTGTGCTCAGATTACCAAGGTGGCTAATGGCACTCTGGCTTGTATCAGGAATACTATGACCAGCAGGACCAGTGATTGTGTCCCTGTACTTGGCACTGGTGAGGCTGCACCTTGAATATTTCATTCAGGTTTTGGACCTCGCATTAGAAGAGCGATATTAAGGTGTTGAAGTGCATCCAAAGAAGACCAACACAGCTGTTGGAAGGTCTAGAGAACATGTCTTATGAGGAGTGGCTGAGGGAACTGGGATTGTTTAGCTTGGAAAAAAGGAGGCTGAAGGAAGACCTTCTTGATCTTCACAAACACCTGAAAGAAGTACAAGTCGTAGTTAGGTGGGTGTCAGTCTCTTCTCACATGTAACAAGATGGACAACAGGAAATGACCTCAAGTAGCACAAGGGAGGTTTAGATTGGATACTGGGACAAAATTTTTCACTGAAAGGGTTCTCAAGCATTGAAACAGGCTCTCCAGGGGTGTGGTTGAATCACTCTCCCTGAAGATATTCAAAAAATGTGTAGATGTGATGCTTAGGACATGGTTTAGTGGGGGACTTGGTAGTGTTAGGTTAATGGTTGGACTTGATCTTAATTGTCTTTTCCAACCACAGTAATTCTGTAATTCTGTGGTTCTAAAACCTACTCCAAAGACTTACTCTGCTTTCATCTGCAGCAGATGGTACCGGCTGTGTAGGAGAGAGGAAAATGGATTACATGGATGCTGCTGTGATCTGGCATAGCATTTCCCATGTTCCTCTCCCTGGTCAACAGTGGCCATTTTTCTGTTAGCTACAGCCAAACATGTCAGAACATCTCAAAAAATCCTGTCAAGTGCTAAAAAGATGCCTTATGAGTTCAGTTTATTTGTTTTGCACAGTACTTACTTAAAGCCTGTGTAAAAGGAACAATCTTTGCACTTGAAGAGTTTTTTCCCTCCATGCTTGTCACGGTAGTGACGCCGAATGCTCTGTATGTAACCCGAGGAGAATTCACAAAATTCACAGTTAAGGATGGCTTCTGGTTTTTCCAGTCCTGCAGCACTTCCAGAAAGTGGGATTGGACTGATGTTGCTGTTGTTCCTGGCCAAAGCTGCAGACTGGTAGTGGTTCAACTGCTGCTGAACATCGGGAGGTTCAGAGTATGAAGAGTCTGTAGAAAAACAGAGAGAAGTTGTTATTCCAGGTGGATCAACAAATGTAAAAAGGTTGGAGGCCTGCCCAGCATCTACTGGCTTTTAGAGGGGGTTATCAAGATGTTGGTTATGAAATCCACTGACAGCTTTCTGAAGGAATTAAGAAAAAGAGGCATAATATTTCTTAATCTTATCTATATGTGAATTCTACAATTTAAAAGGTGATCGGTATAAATTATACTTTTGATATCTGATCTGGGGAGGAATAAAGTGACAGATTTAAATTAAACGCAGTCTAAAAAGAAGTTTGATTTTAAGACACTTTTAATTTGTGAAGGTAAAGCACATTAATCATACTGCCAAGTGTTTATGTGATTGGTGTACAAGTCAGACCAGATTGTCTCCAATGTCTTATGCCAGTTTAAATCAGATGAAGGTCTAGCACAGGACACATGTAAATACCCTATCCAAAAGGAAAAAAAAAAAGAAAAAAAAAACAGTAAAAGAAACTGATATTCTTCCCTACTTGTTCATTTACTGTTACAGTAAACTTCAGCCAAATGGTACATTTCTACATTGTCACACTTGAAGCAATATTCACAAAAACTAAATTCAAGTTTTCTTAGCTGATGGTGCTTGAAATGAAGTCATCATTTGAAAAAAAACCAAACATTTAACCATAAATTCCTATAAAGCAAACTTCTAAACCACATTTACTTGGAAGCTGCTAGGTTTTGCTATTCTCAGAAAGAGATCTCTTTATATAGATATGTCTGTATAGACACATCCTTTTTACAATCCATCAGAACTCAGCTATCTCATTTTAATGGCATGTGGAGAAACAGGGTCTAGAGATGTCTCAGTACTGATACTGAAAGTTAAAATACTTTAGTGGAACGTTCCAAAAAAGGAGGGAGGAGGCACTGTATTGAACGTTTTCCAACACATTACTTGAATGTGAAGGTTAGGAATTCATCTGCTTTGTCCCATATAACCCACAGCTGCCCGTGAATGGCACAAATGAAAGCAGGTGAATAAGGCACAGATGAACTTCAGTGTAACCTTCCTGAAAAGAAGACAAAAGGCTCTTCAGCTTTCTGGAGAAGAGGGGAAAAAAACAAACTGGGGTGGGGAGAGGAGCGTGCACAACTTCAGGACACAAACTGTACCAGCCACTTCCTGCTTTGATGGGTACTTCATTTTCCAAAGCTTAATTTCCCAATGACAGATATCTAGGAATTCTCTAAAAGACATAGTACTATCCATTCTAACCAATGAATATGGAAAAACAAAAAGGCAAAGAGGTCTATAGGCCACTCAGTGTGGGGACTTCAAATGTTTTCAAAAGAGTAAAATGCTTGCTTTCTTTTCTACCTCAAAAGGCAGTTATACATGACTGAGAAGTGAAAAATAAAACAGAAGAAGGAGACAAATCTTTCCAGGTTCCCCTGGCTTCATCACCATGTAAAGACAATGCTATACACAAGAAACATTCCAGTAAAATAATTAAATACTTTTTAAAAAAATTTTGGTATTGTTTGTTTGTTTGAGACCTATCCAGGTCTCATGAACTGAGGCCAGATTACAATTCAGCATTTATCAACATTTATTTCCACCACTTCTACAGCAGGTCTGTTCACTGCGAGGGCTCACAGTGAACTCCATCCATTCAAATATCAAGGCTTTCTTTCCATTGTATTTGAAATGGGCTCACCACTCTTTTACTTTGGTATAGGACAGGCCCAAGGAGCTGCAAACCTCTGCAGAAGTATCTTCCCTCTCTTTTGGAGCAGGACCTTGGGGCCCAAAATGATGCATCATTCAGAGCTGACTTGCTGACTTGCGTATCTGCAGCCTAGTGTTTGCTCTGCCTGGCTCAATGCTTCTAAAAGCTCAAAACACTGTGAGATGAATTTCCTGACAAGGATATGAGAGCCTAAAAAAAGTTCCTAAGTTCATAGCACTGGAAACCATCCTGTTCTGGGTGGACTACTCAAATTACTTGTAGAAAAACTAATTTGTTTCGTTTGTAGCTTACTGTTCCCTTCCCTGTAGATGAAGGGATCAAAAATTTCCATCATATCACCATACTTCTGGCCAAATCCTCAGTGGTATCAACTGCTAAGAAAGATATATGTTTAAAAGTGATTATTTTCAGATCAAGGATGTTTCGTGGTTGTTTAGAACACTTACTATACTTCTGACATTTTTACTTCCCTTATCATCTACTGTCTATTATTTCAGCTTTCAAACTTCCAATTGGATATTTATATCACCATCATTGAATCACAGACTGGTTTGGTTTGGAAGGGACCTTAAAGATCATCCAATTCCAAACCCCTTGCTATCATGGAAAGGGGCACTTTCTACTGGACCAATCCAACCTGGCTTTGAACTCTTCCAGTGCTGGAGCCTCCACAGCTTCTCTGGGCAACCTATGCCAGGGCCTCACCACTCTCCTGGTAAAGAATTTCTTCCTAGTGTCTAATCTAAATCTACCTTCTTCCAGTTTGAAGTCATTACCCCTTGTCCTATTGTGATGGTTTAGCACAAAGCCTAACCTGCTTGCTCTCCCAACACAAAAGTGAGGGGAAGAGTAACACACAAAACTCAGGGTTGAGCTAAATAGATAAGAATTTAATATAACACATCATAAGCACAATGCGTAATTATCTTACCTAATAATCTAATTAATCTAAAAATACAGTGTATGATTACCTTAACTTAGCAACTTAGCCTGTCTACAGAAGAAGCACAGTGAGATACACAGGGAAAAAAGAAACAGCATAAAACAAAAAAGCAAACCCAGTAGCTACCCAACTCCCACTCTTTTCACCGCCATGCCTGCAGAAAAGAGACCACTCCCAAGAAGCCAGAACCCAGAAGCAGCAACTGGTACAGGAAGCCTCCCATGTTGCAATCTGAACTTCAAGCCCCATAATACTTTGCTCCAGTTAGCACTTACATTTTTGAAGCTGGCATGACTGCGGCATGGTGTGAATAACAGCAGCAGGTTCAACTCAATCCATGACACCTACCACTACATGTCTTCATAAAAAGTCCCTCTCCAACTATCCTATAGGCTCCCTTCAAATACTAGACCCTTGTCTTCTCCAGGCTGAACAACCTTAATTCTCTCAGCTTGTCTCCAAGGGAAAGGTGCTCCAGCCCTCTGGTCATCCTCACAGGTCTCCTCTGGACCCACTCTAACAGCTCCATGTCCTTCTTGTGCTGCTGGCTCAAGAGCTGGATACTGTACTCCAGGTGGGCTCTCACGAGAGCAGAGCAGAGGGGGAGAATCGTCTCCCTCTACCTGCTTGCCATGTTTCATTTAATGCAGCCCAAGATACAGCTGACATTCTTGGCTGCAAGAATACTTTCACAGAATGACAGCACGTCAGAGATTGAAAAGGACCTCCAGAGATCAAGTCCAACTCCCTGCTGAAGCAAGATCACTTAGGGTAGTCTGCACATGAATGCATCCAGGTGGGTTTTCAAAGTCTCCAAAGAAGGACACTCCACAACCTCTCTGGGCACCCTGTTCCAGTGCTCCATCACCCTCACTGTATATTAAGTTTCTCCTCAGGTTGAGGTGATACTTTCTATGTTGAAGTTTGTATCCATTGTTCCCTGTCTCATTACTGTGCACCACTGAAAAGAGATTGCCCCCCTCCACCCACCCCTCACATATTTATAAACACTGATCAGATCCCCTTTCAGTCTTCTCAAAGACTATACAGACCCAGGTCTTCCAGTCTCTCTTCATGGCGGAGATGCTCAAGTCTTCTAATCATCCTCATGGCTCTCCGCTGGACCCTCTCTAGCAGATCCATGTCTCTCTTGAATTGGGGAGCCCAAAACTAGACACAGTATTCTAGGTGTAGTCTCACTAGGGCAGAGTAGAGGGGGAGATGAACCTCCCTAGACCTGCTGGACACTTTTGCTTGATGCACTCCAAGATACCATTGCTGTCCCACAGAGACATCAGGACACCAAGGTCTTTCTCTGTGGAGCTGCTTTCCAGCGGGGCAGCCCCTAACCTGTACTGGTGCATGTTGTTATTCTTCCTCAGATGCAGGACCCTGCACTTATCCTCATTGAACTTCACGAGGCTTGCCTTCACCCAGCTCTCCAGCCTATCCAGGTCTTGTTGGACGGCTGCACCGCCTGATGGAGTGTCAGCCACCCCCCCAGCTTTATATCATCAGCAAACTTGCTGAGGGTATTCTCAATCCCCTCATCCAGGTTGTTAACAAAGATATTGAACAAAACTGGACCCCATACTGATCCCTGGGGAACTCCACTGGCCACAGGCCTCCAACTTGAGTCTTTGCTGGCTCATGTTGAGCTTCCCTTCAAACCGCACTCCCAAGTCATTCTCCTTAAGACTGCTCTCTATCCATTCTCCACTCAGCCTGTATTTGTGCTTGGGACTGCCCCGACCCAGGTGCAGGACCTTGCAGTTGGCTTTGTTGAACTTCATGAGGTCAGTGTGAGCACATATCTCAAGTCTGTCCAGGTCCCTCTGGATGTCATCCCTCACCTCCAGCATGAGGACCACATCACAGAGCTTCGTGATGTTGGCAAAATTGCTGAGGGTGCAGTCAATTCCAATGTTCATATTGAAGACAAAACTGTTATAAACAGGACTGGTTGCAGTACTGACTGCTAAGGAACACTATTTGTTACTTGTCTCCACTTAAGACATCAAGCCATTGACCATTACTGTTTAAGTGTGATTGTCAAGCCAATTCCTTAATCCACCAAGTGAATCACCCACCAAAACCATGTCTTTTCAGTTTAGAGATCAGGATATCATGGAGGACACAGTCAAATGCTTTGCATGAGTCCCTGAAAACATCGGTTGCTTTTTCCTTGCCCATCAGCACTGTTACCAGGGCCCTCATAGAAGGCCAAAAAATTTGTCAGGCATGATTTTGACCTTGTGGAAGCCATGTTGCCTGCCACTGAATAACCTCCATGTTTTTCATGTGCCTTGGCAGGTTCCAGGAGGATCTGCTCCATGATCTTGCCAGGCACAGAATTGAGACTGACCAGCCTGTAGTTCCCTGAGTCTTAGTTTTTTGCCTCTTTGAAAATGGGAGTTATGTTTTCTCTTTTCCAGAGAGTGGGAACATCACTATACTGCCATGGCTTTGCAAATATGATGGAAAAGTGGCTTAGCAGCTCCATCTACCAGTTTCTTCAGGATCCACGGATGGATCTCATCAGATCCCATGGACTTGTGCACCTTCAGATTCTTTAGGTGGTCTTGAATGTGATCTTCACTTAAGAGTGGGTGGTTTCTCACTTTCTCAGTTCCTGCATTTACCTTCTGCAACTTAGGTGGTATGGTTAGAGCCCTTGCTGGTGAAGACCGAGACAAAGAAGTCATTGAGTATCCTGATGTTCTCCTCATCCTGGGTAACCAAGTTCCCTGTTTAATTCTGGACAGGGCCTACCTCTTCCTTAGTCTTTCTTGTATCATTGACATACCTTGATGTCCCTGGCCAGATATGATTTTATCTGGACTTTAGCTTCCCTGACCTGCTCTCTGACTACTTGGACAAATAATGTATTCCTCCAGGATACCTGGCCTTGCTTCCAACCTCTGTAGGTCTCCTTTTTGTGCCAGAGAGTGCCCAGGAGTGCATTTTTCATCTCTGCAGGCTACCCGGTGCTTTTTCCTGCCTTCCTCTTTGTATGTGTACTTCTTGTGAAATCTTGTATGTGAAAACTGCAACTGTAGAAAGCCACATTTCTAATCCCACAGAAAAACAGAAGAATAAACACAGATAGTAGCTTTCCTTGTCATCAGGAATAGCCCATATGAAATTTATACTTTATTTCAACTAGAATTTGTGCTGGTCACCTTACGATTTTTAGTATATTGCTCCATTACAATGTATCAATAATTATGATATTTACAGTAAAAAAAAAGAAAAAAAAAAGAAAGAAGAGTAGCTATATAGAGAGCCTTATGCTTAATGGTAGCATGGTTATTCCTAGTTTTGCCTGTGTATTCTTTCCATTTTCCCAAACGATTTCATTATTTTGCAATTATTCTGGAGTGCAAGACTTAGCACTTCCTGAAGAAAAACACCCCACATTAACACAGGCATACAGGGCTTCTGTTGGTTTCTGAGAATCAACTTGCCAGACAGCTATCCTAGCATGCAAGTACAACCCAGCACCACCAGGAACACTTAAAACAAAAGTCTAAAGCCAGCTTTAGTAAATCACACTTTTTCATTCCCATTGGTTTTGGAACCAGTGAAGGCAGTGGAAAGATAACAACTGACATGAGTTTGCAAACATGTTTTAGCACACAGCACAGAATGAAGTGTCAGCAATGAAGAAACAGAGTTGAGGTTTGGATTTTTTAAATTTATTTTCAAAGCAGTACCTGAGAGAAGAACTAGGAAGGCAAAAACCACAGGCAAAGTGCAATAAAGTTCCCTTAAACTTCTACACCGGTACCCCGTCTACTTCTGCTGAAAAAGCAGGCTGATGTTTCAAACAGTTCTGAACGTACTTCGGTGATAGGCCAATTTCAGTTGTTGACTAGGTATTAAAAGAACCTCAGCGTGCACACAAGCCTTGAGCTACTGTGCACCAAATGATAGATAACTTTTGGTGGTGTTGCTGCAACAACAGGATGTCTGGATGCAAGACTGGAGAATGAAGAAGGAACAGAAAGTGGCACAAGAAAATAAAGCACGTTCAGATGTGCAATGAAAGGGAGGAAAACAGAATGCTTCATCCTGACTAACTTAAAACAATGAAATAAACTAAACAAACCAACAAAACCCCCCAAAAAGTCCAAACTAAAAAATCCCAAACAAAAACAACCTTCCCCCCAAAAAACACCACAACACATGAAAAACATTGATATCCATTTTGACAAATAATTTTTACCAAAATGAATGGAAAGAAAGGACTTCACCATGCAACTCCAAAAGCAAGGTAAAAACCTTGGGGTTGCTCTGATGTAAAGAGAAGGGCACCTATACTTATGCCAAGAAGCAAAAAATTAACAGTAACTGATGCAGTAAAAAATGGATAAACAGCAGTGATGCTGCAAAACTCAATTTTGAGATTTCACATATCACATCTACCTATAGCCTACCTGAACAGGAAAAATAACAAGGCTAGCAAGTAGTGCAATCCCTGACAGTATCTATGGATCAAAAATGCCATAGAATCTACTCTTACCACACAATATAATTTTCAAACCCAAATGTGGAAATGACTTGTTGAAATGAAAGCAGTAGAAATTACTGCCCACATGGTGACTCATCAACACAGCCATATCTAAATTAGTACTGTTTGCTGACTTAAGTCTCATACAGTCTATGCACAAGGAGAAGAAGAGTATTTCCAGACTGCCTAAAAACACTTAGATGCCCGTTAAGTGATGTTGCCACCCTGAAAATTTTATTCAGAGTATGGGCACAAAGAGTGGCCTAATGAGTCAGTCAACAACACAAGAAGTTACCACTTCATCCAAAATACATTCCGAGTTTCTACTACAATGCAGTGCAACACAGCATGAAAATGTAGGCTGATACACACCTACACATCTGGGACCATAGAATCATAGGGTTAGTTTTTTTGGAAAAGACCTTTAAGATCATTGAGACCAACCATTCTCTAATTCAACCAAGTCTGTTGCTAAATGATGATCCTTAGCACCACATTTGTATGTCTTTTAAACACTTCCAGGGATAGTGATTCAACTGTTTCCCTGTGGAGCCTATTCCAGTGTTTGATAACCCTTTCAGTGAAAAGGTTGCTTCTAACATTCAATCTAAACCTAGCCTGGTGCTACTTGAGGCCATTTCCTCTTGTCCTCTCATTTGTTACTAGTGAGAAAAGAGCAATACCCATTTCACTACAATCTCCTTTCAGGTAGCTGTAAAGAGTGAGAAGGTCTCCTAGTCTCCCCTCAGCCTCCTTTTCTCCAGGCTAAATGATCCCAGTTCCCTCAGCTGCTTCTCATAATACTCGTTCTCAAGACCCTTTGCCAACTTTGTTGTCCTTTTCTGGACATGCTCCAGAATCTCAGTGTCTTTGTTATAGGGAGGGCCCCAAAAACTAACACAGTATTCAAAGGATTGCCTCACTAATGCTGAGTCCAGGGGTACTTCTTTATTCCTGCTGGCCACACTATTTCTCATTCAGGCCAGAATTCTGCTGGCGATCTTGGCCACCTGAGCACACTGCTGGCTTGTGTTCAGCCTGCTGTTGATCAACACCTCTATGTCATTCTCTGCTGGGCAGCTTTTCAGCCACTCTTCTCCAAACCTGTAGTGTTACATGGGGTTGTTGTGGCCCAAGCACATAATCGTGCACTTGGCCTCATTGAATCTTATGCCATTATCCTCAGCTCGTTGACCCAGCCTGCCCAGGTCCCTCTGTGGAGCCTTCCTGCCCTCACGCAGACCAACATTGTCTCCAAGCTTAGTTTCATCATACATTGAGGAAAAATACACAGTGAAAACCCATCACAGAAGCAAAACGCAACCCCAAGTTTTTACGAATCCTCTGCGGCGTATAACATTTCAGATACCTAAAAGAAGAAAAACTAAAGATTCTAGGCTGGATACACAAATTCACTCAGAAATTAAATGCTGATTTAGTTACTTGTACGTATTTTCAGATACGTGATGGCAAAACACACTAAAACAAGACACCTAAACCAAACAGCAGACCAGAAATACACCTGGACATGACTAAGTGACAGATGCTCAGCAGCAGCTGAGAAATCAGAGGAAAAAGTACAATTAAAGGAATTAAATCAAGTCATTGCTTCATCCTTTTAGTGTGAACAGAGCTAAACACACTTGCCTGCCTGCACAGTAAGGGATAGTTATGGAGGAAGAAACACTGTTCAGGAATAGCAGATGTTTGAGTACACTGAAAAGCGAGCTTATGGCATTTGCAAACCACAAACAATTGAGTAACTCAATGACCAGAAGGAGACAGTGGGAGATAAAAATGAAGACACCATACTTTCCTGGTATATCCACACAGAAAAACCAACCAAAGACAAAAGAGATCAGCATTTGTACAATAAATGAAACTGGGAAGAGGACGTTTGACTCTTTAAGAACAATACCAGGAGATAAGTAACAAAAATCGCTTTGAAACTATTTGGGAGGGAAAAAGGGAATCTAGTAACAATATCAACCTATGACATTAAGGATCTGTGAGAAAAAATCCTAAAGAGACTAAAAGGAAAATATTTGGAATGCTATTTAATCTTCTCTGCATTCATTCACACACAAGACTTCTATGAACAATGACAGCAAAATTCCAATGAATTAAGCAGCAGATAAATGGTTTCCTCTGGACAGAAACTTATTTGTGAAAACAAATCAAGACAGAATACTATACTAAAAAATGCCAACAAACACAAAATATATAGTCAAAAGCATGGATTGTTGAACTGCTACTACTACTACCACTAATTTTAAAAGGCAGATTATAATTCTAAGAGTGGAATTTAGGAGATTTAAGAACACAATCCCTTCTGAAATTCAGTGAGACTCACTGAGTGGTAGGATAGCATATAGTCATGAATGGCAACAGCTTGCAAAGTGGGAAGGTGGCAAAGCAGAGTGTCATACAAAGATTGTCAAGACTACACACATTTGTTCACTTTATGCCATGCAGCACTGACCTGGAAGGAAGAATATGTGGGCGGGTGAAATGTTCTGGCAATAAATTAAGATGAGGGAAGGGATGCAACAAAATGTTCATGAAGAATCTCAGTGAACCATACAGTACAAGGAAGTTTTAATCACTGCATGTTTAAAAGCACAATATGAATCTACTCTTCTACCTAAGCTCTCATTTCTATTAAAGAATCTTTACAATGCTAGGATGTTGTGAACAAGATGTAACAGAAGCAAACTTTGTGTCCTTGTTTGCACACTCCAAAAGACCAAATAAATGAGTATTCACATAGGAAAGAAAATAAAGTCCTGGAATAAATTTGCCATTTAAAAGATTCACACCAAAAAAACCTCCCACCTAACCCCAAAATATCTTGTTGGAGGATTTTTTTTCAGCATTATTTGTAAACATGATTTTTTGGCTCTTTCCAGACTAGCTTTTGTGAGAAAGATACTACATACACATCTCAGCCTCAGAAGAGGGCAGCCAGAAAGATATAACAATTATGCAATCTTGTTTATTCAAAAGAGGCAAGAAACGACATCTACGTTTCAATTTTAGTTCCCTTTCAGGTGCACAACTATCTCTGAATGCATCTGAGAGAGGACACATGCTATGCAGCTTCTTGTACTAATATCAAAATAATTTCAAAGGGACATAAATTTAATCTAAGAAGGTAAGAATTTTATCATCTGAATTTGTTTACACAAAGTCTCATACTGCTGCATAGAGAAGAATCTTGTAGTTTCATAGTTGGGATCAGGTGGCTAGAATACTCTGTATGAGATTATGCGAAGAAAAGCAGTAGCAATTTTGTAAGACTCAGGAAAGAGATATATATAACTGATGGAATAAGTTATACCATATTATTTCCATCGAAAGAGAAGGATCAGTCCAAGAGTTTCCCATGCTCTCTTGGTTTTATATCCAACACTACCAGGAATTGCTATTAGCAGTAGCTTTCATGACAGGCACAACATGGTCATCATTACCCTGATAATGCTGTGATTTGGAAGGATCAGTTTTAGGGGTCAGGCCATTTAATTTCTATTTATCCCTTCTTTTCATCTCTCCTCCCCACAGCAAAATTTCGTTCCTGGCTTCAACTCAATTTAACTTGCCTGCAGTTCTTTAGGTGACTTGGCCCCTTAGTAATTTTGGCTGCACACAGGTCTCCCATAAACTAGGCCCTTTCAGTAGCTGCTCTACCGCTTGCAACCCTTGCAACATCAATGCCAAGCCACTACAGCTTCCTAACCCCACCACCTGATTTCTTACTGCTGTTTTCACTTGTAGCAGAGAAGATGCATGGCGAGTGCATTGTTTCCCTTGCTCTGACATTTGTGTTATTTCACCTCTGTTTATCCACCGCCTTCCGTTTAATGAACATAGCAGGCTTAGCACCTGCTGCCACTGGCTTGTACCAGGTTAATTTCGGGTCATGTTTCAACAGTATATTCTTATGATTTGTTATTCAAGGAGTAAACTTCCATTGGCTAAATACAGGATAGCTCTTAAAACTAAGATTTCTCCGACATGTCAAACACTGGGATCTCCATGGGCTTACCTATTTCCATGTAACAAAAATTTCCTAGCTATTCCTTAATCTATTAAGCTAAGTGCACTTAGAGAAGAATGGAACACAAACAGATCTGGAAATAGCTTGAGCAACATGCTGATCTAACTAGTCTGCCAAAAAGACTTGCTGGTAACGCATTCTTTTCTGAATTTACAAATATTTCCTACTTTGATCGATTCCTCACTCAGATTATAATCTTAGCAAGCAATTTTGGGGTCTTTTTTGCACTTGTAACCAAGCCATTCTCAAGCTATTATGCTCCATGATTTCATTCTCAGTTTGAATGGCAATTAATCTGATGTTTTTCAGGTGCACCCCAGATTTCCTTCATAGAATTGTCAGGGTTGGATGGGACCTCAAGGATCATCTAGTTCCAACCCCCCTGCCATGGGCAGAGACACCTCACACTACATCAGGTTGCTCAGAGCCACATCCAGCCTGGCCTTAAACACCTCCAGGGAGGTTTTACAACCCCACTGGGCAACCTCTGTTCCAGTGTCTCACCACCCTCATGGTGAAGAGCTTCTTCCTAACATTCAATCTGAATCTACCCATTTCTAGTTTTGCTCCATTCCCCCTAGTCCTATCACTACCCAGCACCCTAAAAAGTCCCTCCCCAGCTTTCTTGTAGGCCCCCTTCAGATACTGGTAGGCCACAATAAGGTCACCTCGGAGCCTTCTCTTCTCCAGACTGAACAGCCCCAACTCTCTCAGTCTATCCTCATAGGAGAGGAGCTCCATCCCTCTGATCATCCTCATGGCCCTTCTCTGGACATGTTCCAGCATGTCCATACCTTTCTTGTAATACAGGCTCCAGAACTGGATGCAGTACTCCAGGTGGGGGGGTCTCAACAAAGTGAAGTAGAGGGGAAAAATCACCTCCCTCGACCTCCTGGCCACACTTCTCTTGATGCAGCCCAGGATATGATTGGCTCTCTGAGTTGCAAGTGCACACGGCTGGCTCTTGTTGAGCTTCTCATCCACCAGCACCCCTAAGTCCTTTTCTTCAGGGCTGCTCTCAAGCCACTCACTGCCCAGTCTGTACTGGTGCTCAGGGTTTGTCCTGACCCAGATTCAGGACCTTGCACTTGGTCTTGTTGGACCTCATGAGACTGGCTTGTGCCCACCTCTCCAGCCTGTCAAGGTCCCTCTGGATGCCATCCCTTCCCTCCAGCCTGTCTGCTGCACCACACAGCTTGGTGTCATTGGTGAACTTGATGAAGGTGCACTCAATGCCACTGACACCAACAAATATGTTGAACAAGACTGGTGCCAGGACTGATCCTTGAGAAACTCCACTTGTCACTGACCTCCACTTGGACATGGACCCATTGACAGCTATTCTTTGGGTGCAACCATCAAGCCAGTTCTTTATCCATTGAGTTGTCCATCCATCAAACCCAGACTTTACCAGTTTGGAGACCAGGATGTCACACAGGACAGTGTTGAAGGCTTTGCTCAGGTCTGAGTAGGTGACATCAGTTGCTCGTCCTTCATCTGTTACTGTTGTAACCTTTTCATAGAAGGCCACCAGGTTTGTCAGGCATGATTTGCTCTTGGTGAAGCCATATTGCTCTCTTCCTGTAAGTATTTGTAGTAATACAAGCACACAGCCACAAACATGTATGTCACCTAAAAGCTCACTTACCTCTAAGCTTGAAATGAAGAGGGGAATGAAATCCAGCTTTATTAAGTTCTATATTTTTTGCATTCTGTTTTAAAACTGCCCCTAAAATTATAGTGACAATATATGGATACTGAGGATCCATTCTAGTCAGAGCTCAGGAACTTGTAATTTGTTCTGAACACTTCCAGCACACACCCAGATATTATTATAATTATCATTATTACTATCATCATCATCATCATCATTATCACCAACAGAAGGTCCTCATCTCTGTCACCAACTCTGAGCTCAGATCACTGTGGGTAGTATTTTCAATCATTGGTTCTGAAATGTAGTAGTAATGTCCCTTAAAGAAGAAATAATACCACCTACTTAAACATCAAACTTTGTGACCTCAACTAGGATGATTTGATTTCAACAAAGCTATAGTGAGGACAGGATTCTTACCTTTCCATTAAACATCAAATATACAGTCTCAGGGCGCAGGGAGAATATCAGTAAGCATACACAAGACAGCTGCTACCATGTGGGACTGACAGCACGCTGAAATGCTCTCTTGCACAGCATTGGTCAAGTCACACCTCACAGAAACAGTATCCTTTCCACTCTGTATAGAGTGACCATGATTTCCAGGGACAGCAGTGGACAGCTAAGAAAGCATCACCTACCCCTTCATGCCATAAAAATCAGAGCCAAAAGTAAACAAATATCTCAAGTAAAAAAATCTAACAGGAATCTAGATATGCCTCATTCTTTCCCTTGTGGGTGCAGTCAGGTCATTTCTGCCTGCCTGGAAGGAACTCAGAAGATGTTTCTTCCTTCATTTTTCACTTGATACACCCAAACTATTTATTTTGTCTTCCTTCTACCTGAGGCAAATCTTTCAGTATCACAGCAATCCCATTGCAGCAGACTCGACAAATCCATATAAAGACTGACAGCGACCCTCTCCCAGCTGCACAAGTTTCTGTCTCCACCCTGTTGAATCGCAATTGTGCCTTTACCCATTCAGTTCAAGCACAAAAAGCTGAGGACCAGAAAAACTCACAATGAACAACAAGTTGACACCCCTCTGAGCACTGCTCATGACAGAATTAACATTTCCCTCTGTTTCACTAGCCACAATACTGTTCTCACCACACTGTAGGAAAAGGCCAAAAGCCAAATAACTACACATACCAGTGGAAGACAGCTGAACAGAAGTTGTTATTCCCCAGTGTTCTAAGTCCTTGAAACAGTCATGAGTTTGTTCAGCAAACCTGAAGGTGAGCAAAACCTGCATTTGTTCCACCAATCTGCCAATCTGATGCAGGAGAAAAAGTTCCTATCTGATCCAATGTGTGATAATTTTTAACATTGGCCACAAGAAGAAAGACACACCAACAAGCATCGAAGTTTTTTAACAAAGACTGACAGGCAGTGTGATAGCACCTGTGGGAACGAAAAATAGGTGAAGTCTGAGGTGAAAGAAGAAACTTGCCCTAGGTTAGAGAAAAGGAACACAGATAGCAGGTAAAAAAAAAAAAAACCCAGCCTGCAAGGAAGAAGAATTAATCTGATACTTCAGACTAAGCATGCATCACTCCTATGGGGCACAAAACTAGCAAGACAGGCAGAACAAGCAAACAGTTCTTTGCAGCTTGACTCTGACTACAAAAGCAGAGGCATCTTGTGTTCTCCAGTGTGCAGATCACCATCTGCATCCTTAACATGGATGCCATTCTTCCAACTTGTCTTGCAATTAAAAGAGTTAGCTATTGAATGTTTGCCTGAATTTGCTCTGTAGTCAATACTGGCTCTCTGCCTCCCTGGTCAAACAACAGAAAAATAAAAAAGTCTCAAACTTTTAAAGAGTGGGGACCAAACCCCTCCTCCTCCACCCCCACACCCCACCACACCGAGACCCCAAAATAACTCCAAAGAGGAAGCTATTTTGCTCCAACACAGTGTTTCAGGGCTGTGAGGACTTGCAGTCTTCCTGAAACAACAGCAGCCATAAAACACTAAGACACAGTAGCAACAATGAGAGAAACGGCATCAAAAGTAGAGAGGATAGTATTAGGAACTTTCTGCTCTGATTAGAAGGTTACAAAAATATCCCTTATCAAGAGCAAAAGTGCATGTGAAGAGAAACAAGTAAGTCAGCCACAAACTACGATATGCATTTTAAGACAACTTAAAAATCAGAGGTAATACGCATGAACATACGGAAATTTCGCTGTCGCTCTTCTGAAAGGTGAAAGGAAAAGGGAGATGCATGGCTATTCTAGTTCTGACCCTGTGTGTGTTTTGTGATGTGTGCTGGTACAGACCACATTCGGTTTGCACAACACTGAAAAGCATGCTTCAAAGGCATACATAAAGTGTGTTGCATTCTTCATCTCAAAAATTAGCCACTACTAAAAGAGAATGTGCAATAGTGGTATGACTGAGAAGACATCAGAAGCCACATCCATGTGTCTCTAGTTGATCACTGTCACTCTGCTGTCTTAATTTGACAATTCAATATTATTCAATATAATATAATCAGTAAAATGAAAAAAATCTTTTACTTTGAATTACTGCATACAGTCACAATACAAGCACATTTATGAAGCTCCAAATCTGCTACGCAAATGAATAAGGAGTAGTACTTTGCTCTACAATGCAGTTAGGCCAAAGGGGTTATTTTCTCAAAAGAAAGAACTACTCAAACAAGCGGTAGTACTAGCCAGTACAATTTTGGGCAAGTACTACAAGTTTCGAAGAGTTTTTGCTGAGGGTGAAGTCATAACACAAAACCAGTTAATGAATTCATTAAGTCATTCTACTTCATGGGCTTTATGACAATAGGTTGTAGTCATTAATTTCTGCACTTTATGAAAGGAAGGCAGTTTACCACCTCCACAGCTCTTGCATATCAGGAAATGTGTAACACCAGCGCTTATACAAGCAGCATCTGTTGCCATGGGCTTTCTCCTTAGGTGACAAGCACTTTGCAGATACCACCTGTTCCTATTGCTCCTATTCCTATTGCTCCTACTCCCGTTTTCTAGTGTTCAATCACACCATTTTTGTGCCTCTGCCTTCTTTCTAACTCTTCCTTACCGAAAAAGACAGTAGTCTTCTAATGTTATACCTTGCCAATGCAGATTGTGGGATTCTATTGCCTTACATTCTGCTCAACAGGTAATGTTGACCCTGCTGACCCTGCAGAGTTCAACACTAAAAACCCTTATCTGTGATGCATATTGCCCCATAAGATAACAGTATCATCAATAAATCCATACAACTCTTCTGGGCAGAGATGAACATGGATATAAGTTCTGATTTTCAAGAAGATTGTGAATCCTCTTGCTAGAGGATTTGTCCAATCCTCCTAGTAGTTTGCAACATTTCAGTTTACATTGAATTTTTGTTGTGTAAGTTCTCAAAACTGTTAAGATGCATTTCAGCATAAATGGAAAATAAGTGAATCTAAACAAGCAAAAAAGCCAACCACACAAATACAAATTACTAGCCAAACACTACCATTTATTATTATTATTATTATTGTTATTATTGTTATTATTATTGTTATTATTATTATTATTATCATTATTATTATCAGAAAAATACCTGTAAACCACCAGGACAGCAAAAGAACATTTTAACAACATCTTCGTCACTTCAAGAAGAGTTGGACACCACAAATTAATCACTGACCCCATGTTATGCAAAACAGAGATAAGTTGAAGTGCTGAGCAGTCTTTCTTTTTATTTTTTTTTTGGCTGTTTGTAAGAAAAACTCCCTCAA
Organism: Indicator indicator; assembly: GCF_027791375.1. Taxonomy (NCBI): domain Eukaryota; kingdom Metazoa; phylum Chordata; class Aves; order Piciformes; family Indicatoridae; genus Indicator; species Indicator indicator. The sequence goes on along the minus strand of NC_072053.1, from coordinate 66,398,724 downwards.
AACAAAACATCATCACTTCACCCCTGCAAAAAAACCTAGATACTTTACTTCTATTTAGATTAGTATACAGTGAAAACATGTTCCTGACATATCAAAGTATCGCCCAAGAAGCAAAGAGAGGTAAGATACAGAAAGTGGTGTCTTCAAACCATGTCTGTAAAAAAATCTTCTCACTGACTGAGATTGACACTATCACTTTCTTACACTACTGGCCTGAGAGGCATACCACCACTGAAATGGTTGTTAGTATTTTTAATGACAGTGTAGCTGCCAGGGATGAGTTTACCTAAACTGTTCAGCACGTACTCCATTTTAACTTCACTTCCATGAAAAATGTATCAAGCACCCAAAACATCTGCAGGATATAAAGTTGAACAGACATGCTTGCTGCTACCAACACAGAACTAGGAGCTGACTCACAGAAATGTAAATACATTTGCATCTTTCAATGAATAGATCAGTTTAAAAGAACAAAAGAAACATTCTAAGAAAAGTCCCACAGAGAGTAATTTCTACAGGAAAAGTCAACCTAAATTCCACTGGGCTGTTGTTCCAGAACAGTTCTATTCAGACATGCACTCTGCTATTACAATTTAGTACCCTTTTCCCTCTTCTTCACTTTACAGGGTTCAACAATCAGCAAGATGAGTTCTGCTGGCTCCCAGAATCTCCCCAAGCCCTTCTGCTCCATTTCCTATTCTGATCACCATATTCATCCACAGACAAGAACTGACCCTCTCACCATTTCAATTACGCTTGCCTCTTGTATACCTACCAGCCCACAAAACAAGTTCATAGCAATGTGAGACAACCCTTATTTTGCTTTTCACCTCAGCCCTAACTCAATTTTGCATTCTCAGTGAACTAACTTGATCACAGCTTGCATTGCACATTATTTATGCACATGAACACAGTCAAAATCCAACTACATCACACTATAATACTTGCTACAGCTGGACATAGTAGCACTTGTCACACAGACCTGCATTTCCTATTATCGGGACAAGCCTTTTATTCAGTCCTACTTATCACTTGCAACTTTGATTTATTCTCTTCTAAAAAATAAACATATTATATCATAAGAATAATTATCATTAACCTGATCTGCAGCCAACTTCCAAAGGTAAAAAAATTACTTAAAGCAGGTCATTGTGTCCTCAAGCAATGCTGAAAATCTTAACATGATTATTGTAATATCTGTACTCATCTGACTAGCTCTCCAGTGGGTGGCTTCTATTATTGTCATTCACCCTGTTTAAAGATGACCAAGCTAATTGGGGCAAACTCTGCCTTGGTTTCAGGCTACAATATAGATCTAAGTAACAAACTCAACCTCATGAAATGAGTCATCATTTCACGTGTTTGCAAGAGTAGTTCCTAAGGGTTGCAAATCCTCTTCTGCAGAGATCTGCACTCAAATTTTAACTTCACTGATCCTGACTTTTAGCTCCTGGGATAAGAAAAAAAAAATTAGATGAACCTTCCTTCCCAAATTTAGATATTGTCCTTCTGTATCTCTCAACACAGTAGTGCTACCAAGAGACTGCAAAGACACAAAACTCTAGGAAAGCCTCTGAAAAATTCTTCTCCACTTCTTAATCAGTAATGGAACATTTTTCTTTAAAAACAGTAAAAAGGCAGATGAATATAGCACAAGATGTACTCTGTTTAATGGATTGGTTTAAATTAGCATTATTAAAAATAATACTAACTTAATACTAAGTTAGTAAATCCTTGTTGCACTGTTCCAGACAATCCTTCAACAACACTTAGTCTGAAAGCACCTGGTCAAAACCTTTCAGTATGACCACAAGAGTGACTTGCTGAACCACAGAAGTATTATTCATATGTAGGTTTTTCTTCTGATTAGTTTTTTCTTTAAATTCCTTTACTGTCATGTTTTGAACTTATTTCTTCTCTTTCACTCTTTCTCATTTCATGCCTTTTTTTTTTTTCTTTTTTTTTTTTGCAAGACAGCAAAGAAAGGAAGATGTAAGATCAAAATTACTACGAAGTGATTACTAATAATATTTAACTCCCATCCTTAGTTCAACAGTAATTGAAATAAAACAGCAATGTCAGAAAACCCTAAGAACCTCTTTGACCTCTGGAAAGAGCATTATTTCTTCCTTCTTCTAACACGCCCTTCATCCATCCCAGTTTCTTGAAGATCTGCAAGTCTGATCCTTTTATTTATAGGCACCTACATTCTCCTCCCACATGAATGCAACTCATCCAGGAATTAAGATTATTTTCTCCCCAAAGACCAGCTCTTTTCTTAACTGGCAGAAAGTGACAGCCAAGACATGCCTCAGGAGCTACCACTTAAAAAGCCTTAATGCTTGCTGTGATACCGCACAACACCTCTTCTATGAGTCTGCATTTTCTCTGTTAACAGCATTCTTTCCTCTGATGCTTTCCAACTATCTTCTGCATACTCCTGCAGCACAATGCAATTAACAGTTTTCAAAGAAAGCATGGAAAAGAAGATGAGTCTCAGATTCTCCTTCCTGCAAATGCAACTTAGTATCTAAATGTACTTCCAGTGTCCTCTGCAGTAAGGAGAAAAATAATAAATTACTACGGGTTCACATTTTAAGCTTAATCACATGATTTCACTGAGGTGTTCCACTAACAAGATACAGGGATGTTTTCTAGGAGCATTGATGAAAACAAATGAAACCTTTTCCACTGTCTATCAATAGAAGCTCTGTCTTTGAAAATTTTCTAAATTTAAAAATCTCTGCTAAGAAGTAAAGCCAGCACTGACGAATTCCAAAGTCAGCTGGTGACAGGGCAAGTTAATGGCAGCATGAACTGGTGAGGATCTAAAACAGGTCATTCCTACATCACCATGCTTACTCCTGATTTTGATGCAACTTCCAATCATTTTTTTTTCAATCAAATGAAGCTGCTTTTTGGGCAAACTGCATGTTTTTGTTTTTTTTTTTTTAATAAGAAAAATACTAAGTGGCACCTTAGACAATGAAATTCTTGCTTTGAGGCACCTCTTACCATTAGAGTCCTCCACTTCTTCAGCAGGAGTGTGGTTCTTGGAGGTGTGGTGGGCGTGTGAGGCTGCAAGGTTGACAATGCGGGGTCTTGGTAGTGTCAGTGCTTTCCCATGCACTTTCAAGGAGTGCTCTTTCAGCTGGCTGATTGTCATGGTGGAAAATGAGCAGGAGGAACATTTGTAGGCATGTTCACCTGGGTGAGCGAAATACAGGCAAGTCATCAGCTCACAAAAGAAACAAAATGGGGCCCCCATAGTTCTCCTATTGATGATGGCAGTAAAATTGCCATGAACTCTTCAGTGAGACTGATCCCAAAGAGAACAAGCTATGTGAATCTCCTTGTTGGAGCACTCTGGGGTCTGCTGGTACAGACACCTGCTTTGGACTGAAGTACTGCATTCTGACAAGTGCAAATCCTTGTAAAGTGACCAATGTTAAAAAAGAAAAAAAAAAAAAAAAGCAGAGACCAGACTCTTAGCATGCCTGTGTTGCATGGTATGAGAAGAAAACAGATTCTGGGATGAAAATGGAGTCACTTAACTATAGTACTTCTGAATTTCTTTGGGATCTCAGCAACTAAGAGGAGGTGAAGTCATATATTTCTGCATGCAGCATATCCAGTATCATTATTAATGAAGAAAGAGGGACACCACAAAATGCTAACAAAGGTCCCTCAAAAAAAAAAATCACACCCAAACAAGCAAAACAAAACAAAACAAAACACCAAAACCAACAAAAAAAAAAACCCACAAGAAAAAAAGGGGGGGGGGGGTTGTAATTTACATTTGGGGAAGGTTGGATTTGCCCTATGAAAAAACTGCCATTATGAAGGAGTAACCTTCTTTGGACTGGTAACCAAGTCAAGGTTGGTTTACTGCAAGAAGTGAACACAGCAATACCAAGAACAGCAAGTATCTGTAAGGCTAAGTGAAAGTGCATTATGAAAAAGCACTAAAAGAAGTGAAAGAACAGAAGTAATGAACAGTAGAGAATTTAATTTTGAATACATTCTGAGCCACAGAGACAGAAAACAAGGAGAAACAAATCCTGAGACAAGATTTGTTTTGCATTAAGCATGGAGGCAATTGGAACACAAAGTGAAACTGTCCCAACACAAACAATGTGATACTATACGGGTGCCAAATTACTGTTTTGGAAGTGCCACTTCCACGTACAGGATTAACACTGGCCACATATGAATTGTACATAAAGTGCCAAAACTAATATAGGAGTGAAGTATTAATGAATAGTAATAGAGGAACAAGAGTTCTGGTAATGAATGAAGCAGAACATGTTTTCCATGTATCAACAAATTCAGCATACAGGTTTCTCAAACAGCACTGTTTCCAGCACCAGCAATAAGTGAATCAAAGGAGAATGTGAAAACACATGTATTGCAGCAAGTTAGAGTAAGCAAACCCGAAAACATCAGCAACTAACTTACATAAAAATAACTCCCGCCCCTCTCTTCCAGAAAAATTATGCTAATCATGGGGACAAAATACAAACTCTTAAAAAAGCCTCTTTTGGTACATCTGAAAAAGAATAGATCACTTAAGAATCTGAAATGGTGAAACAAGAAATTGTCTCACATTTTTTCAAATGGCATTTCTCACCTCCATATTGTATCAGTTATATATTACCTTTTTAGAAATACAAAGAAAACATTTTGCACAGCACATACAACAGGTTACTCAACAGAACAAGATAATATAGGCACAAAACAAACTCTGAGGTATAAGACACCAGTGAGATACAGATATATTCGTGGTTTGTCAGTATAAGAGATTCACGGACAACAGTGGGCATGAACCATTAACTTAAAAGCACCACAAGACATTAACTCAAATAGAAGATGATTACATATTAAGCACTGTAGAAACAACTAATAAATACACCCACTATTCAGCCATAACAATATATCTGGACATTATCATGAAAGGATGTGTTTGATTGCAGAGAAAAGGCTACAGTTTGCTTTAACAGAAGCCTTCTGCACTTTCTGACTGCCAGTTTTGCATTTCCTAAAATTATTATATTAATACATATACAAACAAATAAATAGATCTTAAATAGGATGTAATGTGTCTCAACACCTGAAAGGTACTCAAAGCGTTATGTTCCAGACTACAGAGCATCTGAGCACAGCCAATACCCTTTTACAATTATCTATTTTGGCATGCAGTGATGTTACCAATGAGGCAAAGACACTAGAAAATGCAAACAAAGGCCCCTCAAAAAACATAAACAAAACAAGACAAAAACAAACAAAACCCCCAACCAAAAAACCAAAACCTAAAACCAACCAACCAAAAAAAAAAAAAAAAAAAAAAAAAAAAAGTGAAAAAGTTCAGATGAAAACAGACAGCCCATTTAGAAATACTGTAAACTGAAGCTCGATGCTAAAGGAGATAGTACATACTGGATGAAAAGCTAATGCCAGAAACACTGACTCGTACCAGCTGTTAGGCAAGAACGCATTTTATAGTCCACTGAATTTTGACCCATCCCCAGGAAATGAGGGAGAGAAGAAGACTGAGTAAAAGACCGGGGGATTTAAGTTTCCAATTCTAAATAAACTGGCAATGAGATGACTGATAAGAGACAAAGAAAACAGTTACAAAAGAGAGATGCAGAGAACCACTGTCTTATTGAAAAAATGGGGAGTCTGAGCAAAAGTCTTCATAATAGGTTTGTTCAGTAGTATATTTTTCTGAAAGATTGACTCAAAACACAAAACAAAGTTCTGACTGAAAAACATACAAGCAATTTTTCTATGATGTGAATATTCAGTTGGTAGAAACGGACTGAGGCAGAAACAGATCACAAACCTTTGGAAACTCTGTTACGAAATCATTGTCCAAGCAGTAACTAGGCTACCCTGAAACTGTGTTCTTGTATGATGCAAAACATGGTCCTTCAAAGAGTGTCTGGTAATCAAGTTCAAGAGCTTGAATTCAGAATAAAAAAATCAGTGAAGAGTGTGAAGTAAATACTAGTTAGTTGCACACTAACTTTGGCTCTAAATACCTGTCAGGTTCACACAAGGTAACACAAGGTAGTCCAACTCCGTAAGAACATAAAGAAAACATTTTATGATTGGTGAAGACAGAGAACTATATCACTGCTGTACTGGATGTGGGACTCTGTAAAATGGAACTGCTGCACAGAGTTGGGTTTCCTAGAAGGAACAGAATGCCATAGCTCCATACAACAGGAGGTTGGCAAAACTTAAGCTAATCTACAATACCCATCCTAATACAGAAGAGGGTGGCACAAGTTCTGTGAAATCCAAAAATCAGTCAAGGAAACAAAACACAAGCAACCATCAATCCCTCCTACATTTTTGTAGTGCCCTTGGATCAATGGTGACAATAATGGTTGTTGGTTTGTTTGGTTTTTTTACTGTCAGACAGCTATAAATCCCTCCTGCCTTTTCTTCCCATGTTCCTCATCCACCCCAACCTGAGTATATGACATTGTGTAAACAAATAATTAAGAAAGGAACATACTTCTAGCCTTTTTGTCATCTGTTCCAGGAATTTCTACTTGAAAATTTCTAACAACTGGGCTAGTTTGCAGGTTTTTGGATAAGTCAATATTCCATTATTTGCATCAACATGTATGTTTGGACTATAATTTGAGGTCAAGTTTTTTGTCTTTTTAACCACAAAGATGCAACTGGAACCAAGGAAGCCAGTGGTTTTTAACTCCGTTCTTCTGATAACCTTTCAACACATGATACATGATGGTCCCTGAGTGTAGGGCCAAGGAATAAAGATGAAGCAATTCTGAGTACTGCACTTTTTAATAATTAAAGTTTCACCACTTTGAGGTGACCTATCCTCTATCACACATCACCTTCCAAATTCCTATTAATCTGAAGCATGTCTGTTGGCTTGCTTGTATGGATTTCATTCTGTGGTAAAGAGATTTGCAAGACAAATTTCCATGCACGATAAGGGAATCGTGTCGTTCACAGCCTGCTGCACACAGACCTGACTCCCAGAGTTTGCAGTGCTTGGTCTTAACATGAAACCCAGCATAAGACTCTACCAAAAGCAAGATGCAATCCACAATCCTTTTCCCAGAGTCACCTAAAGCACAAACATAAATACAAACATAGCAGAGAAAATCTCACTATCAATCTGTTAAGATATTGATGGTATAAGCAGATTCATTAAATTCTTGTGGAAAACAAAAACATAGAAATAATGATTTTTTTAAAGATCATTCATATAAAAGATAGTAGAAGAAAATGATAAAGTTCTTTAAGTACTCATCATTGTTCTTAAATTCTTATCCTTCCAAAAACATTGTCCAAACTCCTGCTGAGTCCAGCAGGTGAACGCTCTGGCCAATCCTGACTTGCCTTTGAAAATCTTACCCAGATTTGGTGAGAAAACACGTGGTTCAAATGAGCATCTCTGATCAGCAACAAGACTACACGGGCCATTTCAGCTGCTGCAAGGCAAAAGTGAGTAAGAAAACTTACCAGCATGAGCCTTGAGTATATGGGTTTTTAGGCGACTATTATAAGAGGACTTGAATGGGCACAGTTTGCAACGGAACGGCTTATGGTGTCCATGATGGGTCTGCATATGACGATCCAGACTTGAAAAGAGACAAACAGAATAGGGATACACAAAAGAGAAAATAATTTCAATTATTCCTTCAGATGCAAAGCTAAACACTTAAAAGCAATAATGAATTAAATGAGACCAAACTCAACTATATTTCATTATACTCTTAAAATTCAATAGGTCTGCTTACAGAATAAAGTAGAATCTGATTTGAGGAAAAGAAGCAGAACTGACACCAACCTTGTTATGCAGAAAACAAGCCACTTAAAAAAACGTATAAGGCAAGATTAGTATAAACTAAATTATGCCTGATCCAGACTTAAAGGACCAGCTGAAGAAACAAGAAACAGACAATAGTAAAATTATCATTATACCATTTTTCTCCTGGCAAACGTTTTGGTGAAAATATGTCCCATTTTGCCCTGTTGATGAAGTAAAAAAAAAAAAAAAATAAATTGAACAGCTTTTTTGAGGAAGCCTTCTTTTGGTTACAGCAGCAAAAGCAGATTAGAGATCTTGCTTGGGGGAGGGTGCCAGCAGGATACAGTTGATGAGTTCCAGGATTAAAAGACAGCAGTTTCAGAAGTAACAGTGTGGGAGATTCTGCATGAAGCTCAACAATAGAATAAGGGGTGGCAAAGACCAGCCTTTACTTTCTTCAGGGAAGCTACTGACATACTTAGTACTGGGGATGATCAGAACCTGCTCTCTCTCCAGTTTCTTCTAACAGCTCAGTAAAGTTTGGAAGGACAAAAAGGGATGTTTTCCACATTTTCTACTAAAAGTGCAAATAAATTCCCTCTAAATGAGTCCTGCAGACCTCTGTAGCACCTACAATGTGGATCACATCCATGAATTCACAGTCTCCAGATAGTAGGCAGATAATTTCAACTTGGGTTGTAAACGTTTCCAGTCTTTGGACACATTTGGACATATTTCAGGTGTATTTTTTATTTTCCTAAACTGTCCTTTTTTTTTTTTTTTTTTTTTTTTTTTTTTTTAACTGAGCATCAACACATAGATCAAGTGGCAGTTGTTCCAGCTCTCTTACACTACACAGGATTGTGACAGGATCTTTAGTCCAATACTGACAAGAGCCTGAGCCAGAAAATCCATGTTTACAAGAATTAACACTGAAGTCTGTGTATCTGAAGATCTGACAACAGAAACCAAACCAAAGGAAAAAAAAATAAACAAAAACTAACAAACAAACCCAACCCAACCAACCAAACAACAACAAAAAAAATCCCTTCAGAACATATGTCTAAAATGTACAGCTTTTCTAGAGAAATAGGATGATGGGGGAAAAGTCTTCAAACAATTGCCATGAAAACTTCACAGAACTGAACTTGTTTTAAATAGCTGCCAGGGAGCAAGCTTACTTAACAGTTAGATTGGACTGCCAAAGGTGTATGTATTACATATTGAGCTATTCTAAATATATACCTTAACGTATTCTACGCAGTAATAATTAAAACTGTATGCACGAGCACATACTGTGCAAGTGAAATTCTTCACAAGCCAGGTTACTAAGTTTTGGTCAATCTGGGATAACTGTGGGCTGTTTAAACAATCAGCTTGATTTGTCTCTGAGACTATCTCCCAAGAGAATAACTTCATCAGAAATAAAAACCTGTACAGTTATTCCCTGCCACTTTCTGACTTACCTGTCCTTCTACCTGTAGGACATAGCTTTTATTCACATTCTAGGCAGGAAACAATGACTGGAAACCTAACTAAGCATAAACTTGATTTTGGAAACAAACAAGTTTGCTAGGTAAATAACAGGTTCTACATGCTGTGAGGAAGTGGCTTCATCCACTGTCAACCTTATCAAAGCAGGGTGCAATACACCCTGTAGTACCCAGCCTTCCCTCTGTCCCTTTATTACTGTTTGTTGGTCAATCCCATGGACCTTTTCAATAAGGCAGACCAAACTGTGGCATCAATGTGGCATCAATTCACAACACCATGACACCAGCAGCAATGTTTTTTAACATAAAGAGTTTAAAAATGTTTTATATCATGATTTCTCTCCCATATGCATTTCACTGCAAAATAGTGACTTCACCAAATTTAAGAGCACTATTGACAGTGCTATGAAAATCTAAATCAAACAAACACCTGGATCCTCCTCTTAAGCGCATGCAAGCAGCACTCTTCCCAGAAATTGGAGAAAACATACGTCTGAGAGTCAGTCCAAGATGTCACACACAGAATCACAAAATGTTAAGGGCTGAACTGACCTCAAAAGATCATCTAGTCCAACAACCCTGCCAGAGCAGGATCACCTAGAGTAGGTCATACAGGAAATATCCCAAACACCCCATTTAGGAGGGACATACCATATATATATATATAAATATAGATATGTGTGTGTGTAAGATTAATTTTTAAAAAGACTGCAGCTCAGGCCAAAGTCAACCTTTGGCAAACAAATTATAAGAAACATGGCTATTAATGATGACTATGTATTTTTCACATACTACAGCAGACAAGGAAGCAGGCTTAGGTAGGCACTAGTATACAAGACTAGTGTGAATTTGAAATATTTGTAGACTGAAATTGCATACCATAATGTAAAAAATTTTTATAACTCTGATTTTAAGGTAAGTTTATTATAGCTATTTAACATTATAAATGAAGACTCCATCAACAAAAAGCTGTAATAATTATAAGCAAGGTAGTTATATGCAGAAGGACTTCCTTACATATGAAAAATTATGAAAGAGAATACTTCTTTCTCCTTTTCTTAAGTCTCACGCATTTGACAAAGCTACACAAGTGGTGGGATTCACTATTTGCCTACTGAAAGGGGTCTTAAATTCTTTTACTTGCACACTTTTCCCCTACATGCAAAAAAGTAGCCACTAATAATAGCCAAAGACTTTGCAGCATGAAAAATACATCAATGCTGAGAAAAGCATAGCTTATCATCGAGTATGCTCTTCTTCAATGTCAACCTACAGAACAGTAGTGCCAGTTTGTGCTTCTTTTGAAAACAAAAATAAAAGCCACAACTTACTTGTGCCTGAAAGCAGAGACAAAGGAGCAATACTGGCAGCTGTACTTGTCTTCCCGGGCAAACATGGCCAGAGCCAAGTGACTCCTCTCGTGAGATCGCAGACCCTGCATAGACATCAAAACCCGGTCACACTGGCTGCAGTAGTAGCCCCCAGGCCTGGTTTCATCTTCCAAGGATGCTCCAAATTCAGCTTCTGTAAATTCCATAATGCCAGGGTCTTTGGTTCCCTCAAAACCCTCCATGAAAGTTGTGTCTGAAGAATCTTCAGCTTCCTGCTAAAAAACACATACCCCCCCAAAGCCATCAATTCTCTCTCCCTTCTGCCCCTCAGTCTTTCCCACGTGTTCAATATAATGGCTAGGTTTACTACTGCATTCTTTTTCTAAATATATCCCTACGCAAACTCCAGAACCAATGGCTTTCTGAGAAGTAAGTCTACTCTTAGGAGGAAAAAAAAAATAATTGCATCCATTATATGCAGAGATGTATATGGGTAAAAAGAATCTCACTTTTTGATCAATTTTGAGTCAGATAATGCCAAAACACAAGAAATTCAAGAAATTGAATCAACTATCCCTCAACAGTCTGGATATGAATCTTCTAAAATTTCAGATAAACATTAGTAAGGTATAGAGCAAGTTAATTTTAGTTTGTTTTGCTCTGGCTTACAGGATAGCTACTCTGCAGACTATTACAGTAGTCCAGTCTACAGTAGACTTTGTTCATGAGTGTCAAATTCACAAGAAGCTCATACTCTAAAAACCTAGAATCTTCTTTAAAAATAAAAATATTTTATATATATTCCCTAACTTTCCTTTCCCTTTACTAACCAGAGCATGCATTATGCATGCATTATGCATTTTTGCAGCAACTTTAATAACCTATGAGAGTATTTCCATCACTTTCTTTTGGCCAAGGATTTCAGATGTTGTTCCCTGCTGCAACATTTTTAAAAGAATAATACCCTTCATAAACTTCACTTGAGAAAAAAAGAAGAAGAGGAAATGGCCTATTCGGATGGAAGTATCTAAATCTGTCAGTAGCAGCAAGAAAGGTGAAAGCTCTCTCATGTAGCATGAGTGAGGCTAAGGACTTGGCTTCCTCACAACAAGCAGATAATGTCACAAAAGATGCACCCTTAGGCAGCAAGAGTCTTTGCCAAGAACTGAGTGTAGCAGGAGATGGAATACACAGCTAGTTCCCACAGCCTTGTTGTACTTCGCTACTCCTGCTGATGTGCTGGAAATCAGGCTGTGGAGCATGGCCTATCCTTGGAGATATCCCAGAAGGAATCCCCTTTTACCAAGAGAAAGTAACAACACAATTATACCTAATCACCTGAATGGGACCACAGTTTCAGTTGGCCACTGAATATTTTGTTTGGAGCCCCTGTGCAAATTTCACATGGAAAGGTGTACCACAAGCAACTTCGCACATTTGCACGTGCACACTTCCTCTTCTTTTAAAAAAGAAAAAAAAAAAAAGAAAAGAAAACAAAAAGCAAGCAGCTCTTTTAGGGTTTAACTAAGCAGAAAAGTAGCACAGAATAGCTGAGAGAAAGCTTCCTGCTCAAAACCCAAGTTTTTCGGTCATCGACATCAACTCCTTTGCGGCTGAGAAGAAATAGAATTATACAGTCTTCGTGCCCCTGGATCAAGAGTGGAAAAGAGTTAAAACATTGTAAAATAAACAAAATGCACTTCAGAAACTTAGTGTTAGATTAAAACATCATGCTGAACTGGAATACCCTGTTCAAAACTCATTCAACTTCACAAGAGGTTTTCAAGGAGTCCTTTATTTCTAACAATGCAAGAAGTTTCAGTCAACCTCAGTCACCATTTTAAAATTCTTACCTTTACTGCTGCTGACACAGAAGAGACATTCCCATATTGGACATGCTTGCGGAGGTGATTACAGATGGCTCGAAGTGTTGGATGGACTTCCACGCAAAATTTGCACTTGTAGCCGATCACCTTCCTCTCCTTAAGTTTTGAAATATCTTCCAAATGTCCAAAAGCCTGTTGAGTATACAAGCACAAATCACTGAAGTATACTTTGCTATCTCATTTTTAGGAACACAGACCAGATTTTACACCTGAAGGGAAATTAAATTATGCTTGATGTACACTTGTCCTGTTTTGCAGAACTGCAAGGCTGATTTTTACTAAAATCTATTAATGCCTCCAGAATATGGGATGGGCATCTGTGCAGGAGAAACTTACAGTTTCTGCATAACAGAAGTCCTCTAGATGATCATTCAATTTGGCTTCAAACTGTGCTCTTCCATGACACCAAGACTTCCCCAACAGCTGTGCAAATCTTTTCCACAGTGACTATATTTCAGATTGAAGCAAAAGGAAGGGGGTAAGCAGGCAAGAAAAGGAGAAAAATTTGGTTTTCTGCTTATGAGGCAATTGTCCAAAGCATCAGTCACCAGATAGATTCATGCCACATTAACATTGATGGCTTAACCAGAAAATATACTGAGAGAGAAAGAAGGTTGAGAAGGAAACTGCTATGTTATTCAGAGTTGCACTTAAGGGGGGGATGGCACATTTCGTAAATTATCTTCAACAAAGTACATGGCTGCCTTGCAGGAAAAGATCAAGTAACTGTCAGATACAGACGGCCTTCCAGAAGGGTGGGAGGAAGGAAAGAAGACACAGAAAATACTGCAAGAAGCAGTAAGCAGCGGGGATTCCTACAGAACCTAGGGAGATGTGGAGGATGGATGCGGAAATGCAAGCAGAATGTGTGACTGACTTATGGAGCTCAATGGCACTCTGAGTCACTCATTAGCCTGTTGGCTTTCAAAAAGAACATGCAAGTGGCACTCCCTGGCAGGGAGTGGGAAGCAGGGAAAGAAACCAGACACACAAATCCTTACCCTCTCTTGTTTGAAATCCACAAAAGCACCATCTGCATATTTCTGCTTGCTCAAAAGCTGCTTCCTCCTCTCCTGACGTTTGGCACGCTTCTGGAATTCCTCATTGTGACCATTCAAGTGTGTAGTCAGCTCTGCCGTGCTATGCAATTTCATATCACAGTGCTTGCACTGGTAGACAGGGTTCTGAGTACGGGTGCCACTTGCCAGTATGGTAAAGTCCCTCTTCAAATCCTTGCTGTGGTGATCAGTGTAATGCATGCACAGCAGCTCTGCTGTGCTGAAGGACAGCTTGAAACATTTTATACACCTGAAGGGAAGCCACTCGATTTCCTGAGCCTCAGTTTCCACCTCAGGCTTTTCAAAATCATTCTTCTCCTCGACTGGAGTTGGCTTTTCATGCTCATCAGCATATACAGCAGTGAAGTAACCCCCCAGTTTGCTCGCATGTTGCTTCTTAGGGAAAACACCTGGGTGACGCTTCATGTAGTGTGACACAATACCCTTTTTGCTGAAAGACTGGAAGGAACAAAGTGAGCATTTCTTCTTCTCTACAGCCCTCCTCAGCTCCTCACTTAATTGAGGAGTGTCATCCTTGGGAGGAGATGGAATGATCACTTTATTGGGTTTGTCGCTTACCGTCCTGGAGGCTGCTAAGCAGTGAGTGTAGTAAGCATCAATGTCATGTCTTTTCTGGTAGTGTGCCGCAAGCCCTTTGCGGATAGGGTTAGTGTATGTACATAAAGCACATTTGAAGAGGTTGTTCTTGCCTTCTGGCTGTGCCCGGACATTGTTATGTTTGATGCGGTAGTGCCTAGCTATCCCCTTCCGGGTGGAACAGAAGTATTTGCACAGCTGACACCGGAAAACTGTATGAGACACTAAATGTGAACTGGAGAAATGAGGCCCTGCCATAGAGACTTCTCCAATATCCTCAACTGTAATTTCTGGGGAGATCTTTATTTCAGTCACCATGTCTGGCTCCACTGAGGCAGACATCTTCGGTGGTGACTGGGCAAAAACATCAAATTCAGGTTGATTGTGGTATTTCTCATAGTGAATTTTCAGCTTCTCAAGTGTTCCATGGGTGTAAGGGCAGAGTTTGCACCGATAAGCACCATAGCCTTGCTTGAAAATCCTACTTGTCTCTTCCACATCATTCTGAGCAATATCATTCGACTGCTCCACATCATGCACAAAGTCTTCAGCAGTGACCTTTACTGATGGGTGCCGTTTCTGGTAGTGTGTGAGAACGCCATGAATGCGTGTATTAATGTATGGGCAGTGTCTGCACTTATATACAGCCCCTGGATTAATGTCTATATCCTGAGCAAAGTCTGCGGCTTTCACTTTCATGCCAGGATGCTTTTTGCCATAATGTGTCAGGAGGCCATGCAAGTTGTTGTACTCCGACTGGCAAACTGTACACTGATAAGGAGTGGAGGAGATGGCAGGGTTTGCAGAAGCCAGCTGGATAGCTTTGTCCTGGGAAAGGCTGGGATCCTCTACACACTCTGCATCCTGATCCATCTGTGACGTTGTTACCTGGTCTTCAGAATCCATCCTGACTCCAGCTTCATCAGGCTGTGGAATGGATTGATCAACAACATCTTTCTCCTTAATGATATCTAACAACACAGATTCATCTCCATTCATGGCCCATGGGTGAAATGCTTGGTAATGATTGGTAATATCCCAAATGGAAGATGCTTCAAAAATGCAGTCTCTACATCTGTAGGTCTTTATCTCTGTTGGCATCACAAGGGCAGGAGGGGAAGGATCAGGACCTGCCCAGAGTTTAGTTGCCATATATGTATAGTCAACATAATGCTCGGGATGTCTCCTTTGGTAATGCACGAGCAAACCGCTTGGCTCTGTGTGTGAATAAATGCACCATTCACAGTGATAACCAGCTTCTATCAAGCCATCCAAAAATGCCCATCTCAGAATAGATGTGACTGTGGCCTTCAGGTTTGGGTGGTCCTTCTTAATGTGTTTCCTCAATGCATAGAAGTAAGGTGATGTGTAGCTACACTGCCTGCATTTGAGGGCTCTCAGCTTTGACTTCTCCCGTTCAGTGCTGGAGGTGTGAGCAGGCATGCTGCCAGCCAGTTTCTTCTGGCTACGATCACAAAGGCTTCTAATGGTGGCTGTATGCTGCCTAATCACATCTGCATTAGCCTTGAAGTCACGATGCTTCTTTTGATAATGAATGAGCACGCCTTTCACAGTCCGATTTCCATAATCACAGTGTTGGCAGAAGAACATTTCATTCTCAGAAGGATTCACAGAGGACTCAGATCCACCCCGGCTCAAATGCTGCATTGACACTGGTGTCCTCTGAATACTAGGTGGCATCTCACCAGCTCTCATCAATGCTGCAGTAGGGGGTGCCTGTCTGATATATTTGGCAGTGACCTTTATCTCTGGGTGCCTTTTCTGGTAGTGGACAAGCACTCCCACAACTGAGCGATTGCTGTATGAACAGTGTTTGCAATAGTAGAGTTCAGTAATGAGTTCTGGGGATGCAAGGGGTGAAGTCTGAGAAGACAAGCTGGATAGTTTTGGGGATATGGGTGTGCCCAACTCAAAAGCCATCTGAGCCAGAGCAGAGCCCCTATCAACAGAGACTACACGCATGGTTTTCTGAATCCTGAAATACGATGCTTTTTCTTCGGGATGCTTTTTCTGGTAATGTACCAGGACTGAATGCATGTTAGGGCTTGCAAATGAACACACATCACAGTCATAAACAACCACAGTGTTGACTGTAGGTTCCTTCTGATTTTCACATTCAGGACTAAAACTCTTGGCGGCACTTTTGTTAAAACCAGCTGGCACACCAGCCCCGCGAGCCATGGGGGTGGAGGTTGCCATAGTTTTTGGAGCAGAATTCAAGATCTCTCTCAGTGTCTGAGACTCTGTGTTCAGCCCTTCTTGCTGCTCAACAACATAGCTTGAAAATATCATTGCATTGTTAATTTTCACTGTGGGATGCATTCTTTGGTAATGTGGCATCAGGCTTCTAACATTTGGGCTTGTATAAGAGCAGAAGCGGCAGCGGTAGATGAGATCAGAATGATCAAAGTTCAGTACATTCATAGCTTCAGGATGATGCTCTCCATAATGCTGCTGCAGGTCTTCAAAATTTGTGTAGTCAATGTAGCACTCGAGACATCGGTACACTGCACTGTGATCGTTGGGATCCAGGATATACCTAAAGCTGAATTTAATGTAGGGATGCATTCGCTGGTAGTGGGTGCTAACACTCCTGGCAGATTTATTGCTGAAATCACAGTGTTTGCAATAGTAAAGCCTGCCAGAGTCACCGAAATCTGCGTTCTCATTGTTCTGATCGGTACCATACATGTTTGACTGGCTCCCCAGAACAGAGGCATTAGGACTTTGATGGTCCTTCATACTGACAGAAGAGTAATAGTCTTCCTCATCTTCAGATAAAGTGAGCTCAATCTCTGCTCCATTGGTAGAATTGTACTCATGCTGCATGCTTCTGAAGTTTGTCTCCTTCTGAGAATCATTAGCCTCTCTGCCCCACATTTGCTGAGGTGCATAAGAACTCGAAACTTCTATCATTGGTTCTGTTTGCTCTTCTTCTCTGTCTAATTCCACTTCTATTTCGACCTCATTGTCCTCCTCCTCTTCCTCATCATCCTCTACATTTATCACAGCATCCTCTTGCTGTTTGTTTTGGCTAATTTTGCTCTGCAGGTTGCTTGCTATTTCATCAATTCTAGTTCTCTTTTTCACTGGAGAGAGATCTAAAGGGAAGTCATTTGACACCTTCCGAGGTGCTTTTGCAACAAAGTTATTTTTAGATGAGAGGCCAAGTATGGAGGTCTGGCTCTTCTTCACTGTGCTGGCAGAGAGGTGAGCATCTGCCTCATTCTCTTGCGGTGCATTTACTGGTGGTCCATCATATTTTGGCAAGTTATCACAGAACGAATGCTTGTGCTGCTGATGAACTCTGAGGCCTTTCAAAGTTGTGGTGGAGTAGTTGCACATTGTGCACTTGTATGGATGCTGTGAATGGGGTTGAGGTGACTGCTGTTGTTGCTGTTGCTGCTGTGACTGCACTGGTTCCATCATTCCAGTTGACTTCCTGCCATTTATATTTCCACTCTCATAAGAAACTGTGCTATCATTCAAAGAAGAGGCAATACTTTCCGTCTGAGAGTTCATAGTGTCCCAGTCTGATGTTGTTCCTGTGTGACATTGCTTGTGAGCACCAAGCTTTAAAGAACTCTTGCAGGTGAAAGGGCACTCGTCACACTTGTACACAGCTGTCTTCCCAGACAGGTGGATGTTCTCGATGTGACGGGAAATGCTTCGGCGGTGCATCGTCAAGAAAGGGCAAAAAGGACACTGGAACCTGTTCATATACCTTCTGAAGGGAATTCCCTTTGTTTCCAATAGTTTGTTGCCATCGGATCCCATCAGCTGCTCTGCAGACATTCCTGAGGTCTGGTGATCCATGGAGTTCAAGCCATTCTCACTGTCCATTTCATTTAGCTCTTCATCTGAGCTGGAGTCATTTAGCATACTGCTTGTTTCCAGGTCAGCAGAAGAATTCGTCATATCAGCAATTCCGTAGCGAGATCTGTCAGACAAATTAACCATGCCTGAGTTGTGAGGTGACTTAGGCTTCATTTGAGGGTAAGACACAGAAGAAAACTTGGAAGATGTAGAAGAGTTAGGCCTGATAAGAGAATTGCCCACAGAACTCCTGAAGTTTGAGACATTAGCATTTGACATCTCACGTCCTGTTGTGTTCATGGAGATATAATTAGAGTTTGGAGAGGCATTCTGAGCACTCTTACTCTGTACATCAGGTGCTCCAGTTCCATCCTGTTGCTGCCTCAGGTTTGACAGTATTTTTACCATGCTGCGGTGTTTCTTCATCATGTGGTCACACCAGCGCTCCCTTCGAGGTGTCTGGTAGCTGCACCATTCACAGCAAAAGTTGCCCCTAGACTTCGTCAGGGGCTTGACCATGGATTCCAAAATGCTCCGCTCCACAACCTCTGCAGGCAGCTCCTTGCAGGGGTCCTGCACTGGCACAGAAGCAGATGTTGATTCAGACATAGCACTGGCAGCAGTTGGAGTAGGAGGAGTTGAACTCTCCTTCAGGTTGCTTTTGTGATACATTTTCTGATGCTTAATAATCCTTGCACGCCTGGGTGACTTGTAGGTGCAGAACTGGCAACTGAAAACTTTGCCAAACCCTTCATACATCATGATGTTGTAATTTAGGGAACTAGCAGTTGGTGGCCCCACTGAGCTCCCCCCAGCCTGTGCTCCATGAACCTTTCGTGTGTGCTCAATGAGGAGGTTTTTGGAACGGAAGTAACGCACACAGAACTTGCATTGGAAAAACTTGTTGGTTGGTTTAGGATTTGGAGCCAAGTGCTGACCATAGAAAGT
Source organism: Indicator indicator (assembly GCF_027791375.1). Taxonomy (NCBI): domain Eukaryota; kingdom Metazoa; phylum Chordata; class Aves; order Piciformes; family Indicatoridae; genus Indicator; species Indicator indicator. The sequence goes on along the minus strand of NC_072053.1, from coordinate 66,379,776 downwards.
CTGGCTCTGGCTATAGTAACTTCCAGTCCCCATCTGACTTGTTGCATTTTGCCCTAAAATGAGAATTAAGGTGTATATGTAAATAAATAAAATCAAATAAAGAGGGTTTTTTTTCCTCCACTCACCCTGTTTGCATAAAAATGCAACCTCATCCTGAATAGGTAACAATCGCTCACTTATGGTGAGCTCAACATATCTGGCAATAGTTGGAAAAATGATCATTATTGGTAATTTTTGCATATGTATTACTGTGGTGTACAGTTCCAGATAGAGAACTTCCAAAATAATCTTGGGGGAAAAGGAATGCTAGTACACTAATAAAGTTCAACATTTTGAGGTGGTTCATGGCAGCAAAGAACAACCATGAAAATTTGAAAAACAAAAAGCAGTATGATGAACTACATAAAAATCAGCTGGGGAAATAAAACAATAAAGACAATGTAAGCTTTTAAAATCACACAGAAAGTAGAAACTAAAATACACTGAAGTTAGCCACATATTAAAATAGGGTGTTAGAACGGAGATCTTATGATTTGAAATCAGTCTTAGACTTGAGATTTACCTGCTAATTCATCTGCAATTCCAAATTCATCCTTTACAGAAGAAAATTCAACCTCAGTCTGGTTGCTAGCGTTCATGGAACCAGACCGTGGCTGGCTAGGACTTTCCTCAGAGACATCTGTTGGCTGCAAAAAAGCAGTGTGAACATCCTGAATGTGGGCTTTTAGATCTTCATACGATGGAGCTCGAAAATCACAGCCATCACACTGCAGCACCTCCATGGTTCAGGTATGATCTCTTACATTAGCAAATTCTGGAAGAAAAGAACAAAGGAGAAGCGAGATATGTTTTACAGCAATGCCACCGAAACAAATCCTGAACATAGGTAATACCAAGCTTATGACGACCCTTTCATTTCCAGAGATTCCACAAATAACTGCAGCATAAAATTCAGCCTTTGCTTACCATATTAAGAGGCATCATTTGAGATTTACATAAAGTCCTATCAAGGTAGCTCACAAGTTGCTGACTCAACTCTACGAAGTCAGCTTTCTGACAAGCAACAATTGATTCAAAGGATTTTGTCCTCTTGGCTTTTCCATTACATATGACAGAGCTGCTGTTTAGAAGTTTGTCTTGTTCAAAGACCACAATCACATGTATGACAGAGAAACAGCACATTACTCCCACTCATACACAGATATTACAACTGAAAGACAGTAGCTTCTGCCTTTATGAGACCAACTCTAACCTTCCTGGAAGTTGCCAAGTCTTTCCTGATTCACTACCATAGATCAAAAGCCTTCTCATGAAAAAAACCCTTGCCTTTCTTTTCTCCTATCAGTTCTCATGTTTGTGGAAAACTCTAGGTGAGTGGCAACTACCTGAAGCCAAGGTAGAATGCTTCACTCTGCCCTACTTCCACCAAGCTTTGTAAAGGCATCTCCATTCTTTTCTAAAATATTCAGTTTCATTTTACCCTATTCTGGAGACATGACCCATGTGCCTTTGCAGTTTGGGGAATGGAGAGGGACAGAAAAAGAGGACAGCAGTGGAGAGAAAAATACAAGAAATAGTAAAAAACACCATAATATAGGAGTTACAGAGGCTCTGACACATCATTACTTGAATTATTCAAAAGGTCTGCATACCTTCAAATACAAAGCAATGTAAGGTATGGTAACATGAAGTATGGTGGTTCTGTTTGAGACAGAGACAAGAGAGACTTGTATTTTTATGCACCGCCATAACAGATAAAAAAACATAAGCAAAACAAAAGACTTAAGACCCTCCTACCCTGTGCAGTACTTAGGAACAGGAACCACCTTCCTATGTTAACACAGGAATTACTTCTTCAAGTTTTCATGTGCTGTGCTGGAAAACGATGATAAACTGAGAGTTTCAGAGGTCCAAGACACAAGGGCAGCCCAAAGCACTGAAAATTCCACGTGTTTATTGTCTGGAGAGTATAAAGCTCCTTCCACAGCAAGAAGAAAGCTCAAAAACATTAGAACACTCAAACAAGACTGGGTAGGGCATCAGGATTGTACATCACAGAATGCTTCTTCTCATAGACTGCTAAAATAAACTTCTAGGAAGTCAAACTCTGGACAATCAGAGCAGAGGCCCTCCACATATTTATCTACATTACTTTGCAGGCTCCACTATGTCCTTTCTCTTCCCCTACTCCCTCCCACCACCAATAAAGAAAATGAGCGCTGCAGCAGCTTCTTTTCAGCTAACTAAGTTACAATAATCGAAATACTCAAGCTTTTATGTGCAAGCACCAGACCAAATTGTGTGGAAGAGGTTGCTATCTGCTCTGGATCAAATTACAGCAGTGAGTGAAGCCCCACCCCACGTCTCCTTTAGCACAGTCCATTAGACCTGAAAACAAATTTTTCCATGGAGCAGACGACTCCTGCATTTAGAGCACTTCACAGAAAAGCAGATCATCCAGTTTTCATTACCCATCCCCCAAGCTTAGTCCTTTCATCTCAGCCAAACAAGCCACAGCTCTGCTGAATGTGTTTATCACACTTTCAAGAGATATGAGTCCCTGCGTCACTGAAGCTTTAAGACTCACTAAGCTGCCCTAGTCCTCTGAGCTATGGGAGCAGCCATTTTAGCTCATACAACTCCTGCACTCAGAGGCTCAGAGCTTCTCGCCTGTGCACAACATGGCTTCACTTATCTCAGCTTCATCTCAAGCACACCAGGCTTTTTTTTTTTTTTTACTCTTTTTTAACTCCTCCTCCTTGAGTGATGCTTAAAAAATCTGCATCCCCAGAACACATCTCACCTTCCCTTGCATGACTTGCCTCCCAAATCGTGTCACTTCTGTCCCCCTGCACTGCCCAAGCAGCCTGTTCTTTCCCTGAGCAGATCGCCTGCAATCATCTCCTAGAGTTGGTTCCTCTGGACTCTTGGATATCAAATATGACGGTTCGTTCCAGAAACATAGTGTTACAGTATCAAGACACTGACCAAACTGTCCTCCAGGCAGAGGCAACACACAACTGAGCCTCCCAGAAAGACAAAAAAGGTGGTGGGGGTGGAGTGGGGGAGGGAGGCGGATGGGGGACCTCCAGCCTGCTCTGTCCCTGGGGAGCCCTCCTGCTTGGCGAAGAAGACACACCACCCCACTCCCCTGCCAGATTCCAAAGTCTAATGACCTTTGTTAATCACCAGCCAGCCTGTCTGCATCAGCAAACCCTGCCAGCAGACACACCCTTCACACAAAGGCTGTAGCTGTGCCTTTTAAGAGAGGTTCTCTGAAATCTCCATTGTGTGGAAGAGAGGAAAAACAACACACGCATCCACACACACAAATCTCGCTCTTCCCCCCCTCTCCCTCCCACCCCCCACTTCAGAAACACCACCGCAAAGCGCTCTCAGTTCTCTTTTGGAAACTTCAGGCCACCTTACACAATAGATAAAAAAAGACGGGCGAGCAAAGCTGACGTAGTGAAAAAAATATTAATCCTGGCAGCTTCAAGAGGTAAAACCCACCACCGTTCCCCACCTCCAGCTGTCACGATACACTGATCCTTGGAGAAGATATCCTCAAAGACGCTCGTTACTGTCTAGACAATCTTTAACAGTACCCTTCTTCTACAAATCACAACAGTTAATAACTGCAGCTTACAAAATTGATGGAGACTTTCTAATGGGTTCCAGCTTGAATCTCAGCAAGGCTTATATCACAAAAGCAGCACCAAGTCTGAGAAGAGGTTAATCTTACTGCAGCTTGAGGAACAAACATCAGGTACAGCTGAATAGACTTCAGTTTGATGTTTTCACCATGCACCACACTGAAAGCAAGATGAAGCATTTTGTAAGAAATTCTGCTCTACCATTTTCACATTTTTCTTTAAAATTCAGGCATTGCACAAAGGCAAAGAAAACCACAAACTACTTTTCTGAGCTCATATGTCAAAAGAAAATGCAACACTATGTAGATCTTTCTTGGGTTTTTTGTTTGTTTGTTGTTTTGGTTTGGTTTTTTTGGCCTGAGAGGCCCATCTACCCACCAGCAAAAAGCATTTTCAAGCACAAACGTTAATATGCTGGCAAAACGCACACCTCAAGCAACGGAGACAATGCAACGGAGACAATGCAAGATTTGCATGTTTCTGTCATGACTAGCTAAGGCAATGTTTTCCATAATCCTTTCAATCTTTAAATAGCACAATAAGAAAATTTAGAGGGGAATGGAGGAGAAGTGAGAGAGGAATTACCAAATCTACTATATCAACTGCAGAACAGGAAGTCTGGGAGAAAACCAAAACCAAACCAAAACAAAACCACAACAAAAAACCCACAACCCAACCCAAAACAAAAAAAAACCATCACCACCAACAAAAAAAAATCCCAAGCAACTGAACACACCATATGAGGAATCCATAAATCCTACAAGCCCTCTAATGTATTCACAACCAATCTCTTGAGACCACACTGCTTACAGATAACATGACTTCTAAAATGTTGCCTGACTTACTAATATGTCACCAAACAGATTATTAAAATGCCATTGTCTGACTAACTTGCATTTACAACTTAAAATATGTGGCTTTAATACTTAATATGGAAGTATTCTCACTTTCCCCATGAGTGGAAAGGTTACAGAACTGTGGGCAAAAGAGATTCTCAAAACCACAGTTTTAAGGAGCCAAAGTGAAGTCTCAAATTGTATTTGACATATTTCACTACGCTTGTAATTGCATGTAAAGATCAGAAACACAGTTGCATTAGATTTCTAGGCTTTTAAAAATCCAACCCAAAAGATAATTGTGCTTGTTGAACAACAGTCATTACAGAATTTGGCAGCAGCCAAAGTAGTACAAATCATTACATTTGGTTTTAAGGCTTCAAAATACAAAATTAATTGTGAAGCCCAAGGCACTGACCTCAAAATTGAGCGTCTGTGGTTTGCCTACCCATCCGTTATATTTTGAGATGGAGTCAGCAGTGCTTCTAGAAGTTAAGAATATGCACATGCACAACCACAACTGAAAAGGTCACACCGACCACACACACAATTTGAACTTCCAGCTCAGGATTAGTAACATTACATGTTTCAAAGTAATCTCAATTTCTCCAAGCCTTCCTCTTGTCACATGATCAGAGAGAGGCATCATCATCCCGTTCATACACTCCAGTCGCACATACAGCTTTTATTTTACCCTGTGCCAAGGTGACACCCCCCCCCCCCCCAAAAAAATGTAATTCTTTAACAAAAGCATTATGAAGCATTAGAACAGGCTGCCCAGGGACATGTCATTTATCGATATGGTTTAGTGGTGAAATTGGCAGTGCTTGGACACAGTCTTAAAGATGTTCCCCAATGCAAATGAATCTATAATGTTACACACCTTATCACACTGGCAGAAACTTCCAAACTCCTTTCAACTGGACAGTCCTACAGCATGTGTCAGGGCCCTGAGGGCACCCATAGGCTCCTTCTGAAGATTGCTCCTGGGGTGCCCCCACAGCACAGGATCCCATTTCCTCCCCTGGTACCATCAGACTCTGCCCCAGAAATGCCACCCTGCTCTTGGTCCTGCTGAGCCATGCCTACCTGCAGTTCTATGGCTAGGGTGATCCCCAGGGACATTCCCAGTGCCCGGGGCTGAAGCTATCCCTGGGCCTGCTCAGCTCCCCACAATGTGGTGGCACAGGCTCAGGCTACTAGGCCCTGACCTGCTGCTTCAAGGGAGCCCCAGCAGCTCTCACATGGCATTGTTGGGTGAAAGCAGTTTAGCATGAACAAAATGTCTTAGCAGAAACTGGAATCACACACCAAAGCTTCAAAACATGCAGGAAGCTTCTGTATTGGTCTAATCTCTCTGACACCTTTTCTTGCTGTTAGAGATCATCCTATCAGAAAGAAGTGACCAAACACTATGGCAGTGTGATTCACAAGCAAATAATTGCAGACACGACAAGTTTTCAAAATTCCCATGAGTAATTCTAACAAACATTTTTCCCTACCAGAGAAGCCTGGGGTTTGTGAGGCACCAGTACCTAGAGCTTTGGTGTGGACCTTAGAGCCATGCCACGTGGTCTCCTGGCCAGGTTCATCTCAAGTATGACCAAAATGCTGCCCTGATATCCATGTCTTCAAGGTTGTTTTGCCTTTTTTTTTTTTTTTCCCTTAAACCCTTTCTATAACATAAGATTGTGACCAGGAAAATGAGGGGTGAACAAGAGAAATCATAGAGCAACGTACAAATCTATACATCCCAGAAACTGGAAACCTGAAAGCTACTCTGGAGGAAGCCAGCCTCATCTTTAACTTATAAGGGAAACAAACAAACAAACAAACAAAAACAAGCCCTAAAAACACATAATGAACGCAGAATAAATCAAACTCTCGACTACATTTGGGCAAACCTACTCAACTGATGGGTCTTTTTCAATGACCAAATTCCAGTGAAGCTGCTGGGATTCGTAGCCTTCTGAGAGTGGTCTTTGGAGTTACTCCTCCAAGTTGGTATAAAAATAAACTAAATTGAAATACAATTTCTTTTTTCATTCTTTAAAAACACCAAATTGTTATAACTGGATTTTGATAGAATTCCATGGGTTTGGTTGCAACTGTCCACTTCAATACACTTACTTCATAGTTTGTATTTGCATGTAAAGGCCTTATGGTAGATTTTATTACAGGTTACTGCTTTTATTATCAAGATGTCCAGACAGATGTCCAATTTTAGGTCATTTATGACATTTTGAAATTCAACAGTTATACCTGAAAGAGAACTATTTTGTCTGATGATTATACTTGTAATCATGCCATCCATTTCTCTCAGTAAAAATTTCTGTTTACCTACATGGAAATAATGTATTACAATATAAGATATTTTATATTAGAGATGCATTACAACTCATTGGTAAAAACAATGATCTAAACTGATTGGGACAGACTTCTTTTTCCTAAAATACATATATTTTTCCTAAAATATATGTATGCAGCCAACTTGGAGTCTGATCCTGAAGTGGTCTTCAGGTTCCATTCCACAAAACAAGATCTTCCTACTATACATTCTTTGTACATAGTTTGCCAAACTCTTTAGAAATATCCCAGTCATGGAAAGCAGGACAACCCAATTTGCTGATCGTTCTGCTGTTACTGTTTACTTAAGTTCCTGAATACAAGCATTTAACATACCTGATACCATACTATTCATCACTGTATAGCTACCACATAACTTGCAAAATATTCTACATTTTAAAGGAAACACAAACCACATTACTGCTAAAACTTGTGGAAGACAGGGTACACAGTGCTAGAAGCTGCCAGAAGCATAGGTAGGTTTTTCATTTCAAGAAGAGAACAAGGATTCACAGAACCTCAGGTTATTTTTATTTTGGGAAACTTAAACATGTAAATGACCTGAAATGAGTCCAAATGATGGATACATTGCTATCAGCTCAACTGCTTCTTCAAGGCCATGATTTTTAAATAAATGGAAACAAACAAAACAAAACCCCCCAAAACCATAGTTACTGAACATTGATGCATTTTAGCCATCTCACTCTAAGTTCCTAGCAGAAGAAAAGGCATACAAAAGATTTTACATGGAGGTATGAAGGAATCATAGGTAGCAGCACAATGTCAGCTTGTACAAGGTATGAAGACTGCAGTCCCCAAGCTTAAGCAGACAAAGCAGATGATTGTCTCGCTGCAGAAAACACAAACTTCCCCAGAAAGGAAGACAAAATTCCAAGATGGAATACTTGATTTTACACCCATGTGTTACTCACAAGGAAATAAACCAAGAAAGACAATTCAAATATAAGTAACCCAACTACAAAATGCATGAGATTGATGCTCTTTACTGATTCAAGCTACCTAAATGGTGACCTCTCCTTTTCCATTTCTCACAAATAATGTCTTTTCATTCTTTGGGCTCCTGAAGATGAAGAAGCCATCTAAATGTTGGAAGGATACTTGCAAACAAAATGTTTAAAATGAAAGTACATTGCAAGCAGAATGACACAACTTAATTAAATGACAAATTGAGAGTGTCTGTATACAAAGTACAATTATGACTTTTTTTGTCTTTCCTTCCTGGAGGTTAGCTGTGAGGTACTACATGCTGCAGAGCACATGGATCTGAGTTTTAGGATGAAGAACATCACCTATGAGAAGTTTCTCAAATATTTAATGCTTTTGCTGCAAGCAAGACTACGGTAGGTTTTTCTGATCTTCTGAATTACCTTTATGGCAAGTTATTCCCTTACAAAAATCAAAAAGACTGTAAATATATGTGCAAATCTCAACAACAATGACAGGTACATAGTTTGCTGCACAAAAGTACTTGTGGAGGTGCAAATACAGACAGTTATGTCAAGCTTTCCTGTGGTTCAGTCAGTGAACAAAATATTTTTTTTTCCTCCAGAACAAACTTAGTTTTCTTTCCTACCAGAAGAAGAAAATGAAAACACATACACACAAAAGCATTAAGCCATTTTCCCAGTCAAAGCCTGTAAAGAAAGTATCAATTTAATCCTTCACGGATTTAAAATGAAGATGGAAAAGTATAGGGCAAAACTGTTAGAGCAGAACATTTGTTTCCTGTACTAAATGTTCACAGGAAAAAGCCAAGTCATCCACCTCACTGACAGAACCCAAACTCTCGACACCCTTCAGCACAGGCATACATGTTCAAGAGGTAAGCAAGCTGGCCCAATCTAGGAAAACAGATACCAGAGCCAAGCTTTTGGCTTTTGTACGCTGCTCCTTGGCGCTCCCTATACAGCATAATGCAACTGAAAGCAGTGGGTCTGGGGTTTCCAATTTCCGACCAAGAATGTATTTGTTAATTACCTCAGGAAATCCGGTTCCTGTGCGTTAAGAGATGTGCACTCCCCCAAGTACATGGACTTAGGAGATGTCAGTAGGTGGTGCTGAAGAACACGGCAGTACTCTGCCTTGGTACTCCAGAAACAACTTAATTCCTTCTCATGCATCACAGATAACATCTTGTAAGAGTTCTTTGCACAAAGGATGCATTACCAGCTTCACCCTGGAAAGAGCAGGGAGGAGGAGCACCCTCTTCAGCCTGGCATAACACCAGCGAAGATCTCTTTCTTGCCAAGAAAAATCAGAGCTGTTATAAAGGAGGTCCTGCCAGTAGCAAATCAAGGACGAAGAACTCAACCCCATACCCTGACAGATCATGAACTTAGGTGGGAAAGAGGAAAGCTGTGACTGAAGGCAAGAGATTATCTTCTGATGGCCATCTGTCCTTAAATAAACCCTAAACCAGACTTGTGTAGCCTGTAGTGCCTTTAAAAGTAATCTTGTAATTTACCCTGCTCCATTCCATGGACATTTAATACTGCCATAGCTGGTGAGTTTCAAACATGCTTTCAAGAGGACCAATGTTTTCAGGGAGTATGGTGCTTTTACAGGGGCTAAGTACAGTTTATAAACTGGTAGCAGCTAAACCATGGGAACACATGAACTGGTAGATTATATTTTAGGGGTCACAGCATTTTAATCTTGGAGATCTGAGATTAGACCAGCCAACACAGCTGGTATAAAACACTAGCATAGAGGCAGAAATCAAGTCACTAGCTCCCAGAAACCACAAATACAAAGGGCAAAGCTCTGCTTTGGGACTCTTATTGAAAAATGTCTTCAGGAAGGCAAAAAGAGAGATTATCACTATCTTGAAAAACACATGTGAAAAGATGCTCTGCTGGACCCATGTTCCTTCTTTAAGTGCAGAGACTGGACCTATGTCCTAGCAGAGGTGACAGACTGAACTCATCTGGTGAGAGGAGTAATCTTTAAGCCAGAGATCATTTCCATAATGCCCAGTTTGTTAGACAAAACTCTCTAAGTAAGAGAAATTCACAGGACTGCTGGAAACCAAAGAAATGTTATATGGATCAGATCCAAGTGAGCCAGAGCTCACTGCCTGCCTTTCATCATCAATAAGAGCTCAGCTTAGTAAGGACCCTAGAAATGATGCAGCTCAGTCCTGAAATCTAACATTTCCAGAGGTACTCCTTTAAAGGGTTAGCCCTGAACAGAAAGCTTGCAGAAAGGATGAGAAAGGTCATTCAAAGGAATGGGTTTAACCCTATAAGCCCAAAGCACCAGAAGTAATGTTCCATACCAGCAAACAAAGCTGAGTAGAACAGCACAAGCACTTCACGCAGACCCAGTCTGACTTCATGAACAACTCCAATTATAAAGCAGGATCTATGACATAAACCTTACTGGAGGACACGAAAATGCTGATTAACAAAGTCTAAACATTGTTCTGCTCTTGCAGTCTACTCTTCAGAAACACATTTTGTTTGAGGAGCTCCAGTGACATTCTAGTTATTTTAACACCGCCTTTGTCTCTTAGCTATCCTTCCCCTTCCCCCAGCCTTCCTGCTATATTTGACATTTACTGGGCAGCCAGCAGAAGCCTCTCCATCAGCCAGTTCATTTCCTCAGGTAATACAAATCCATCATTGACCCATTTATGCCAGACAGTATATACAATTTTCCTTGCCCACTGACTCATTTGCAGTATGGCTGCCAGCATCTCTGCCCCAGGTAGGAAAATATATACTTTGCCAGCATTTGACAGATTTCAGATTAGTGATTACCACTAGGCTGCCACCCTTCTTCCTGACATCCCTCACAAAAGATCTTTTCCATCTGTGCAAGTGAAGATCCTCTGCTTGTTTGGGATGATGGCAGTAAGATGCGGATCCTATCATTGATAGCTGAAAAGTGATACATCTGAAAAGGAGGAACAACAAGTTGCAGCAAACACTTAGGTTGTCCAAAATACTTTGTCCCAAATAACTTTTATTCACACACACACACACACACACACACGTTTTTGGTTTTCATTTGTTCCCCATGTTGGGATGCAATATATGTGCACACTGGAATGGGTCCAAATGAGAATCTTGTTTCTTTACTCCCCCTTTCCAGGAAGCAAGTTTTTGCAGATGATGTAATATACAAAACCCAAGTACAAAACATTTGACATAGCACAGTGGCTCAATCGTCGTAATTTATACTCTGGTGAGACCACATCTGGAGTATTGTGTCCAGTTCTGGGCTGCCCAGTTCAAGGGGGACATGGATATATATGAGAGAGTGTCCAACAGAGGGCTACAAGGATGATCAAGGGACTGGAGCATCCTTCTTATGAGGAAAGACTAGAGACCTTAGGCTGTTTAATCTGGAGAAGACTGAGAGGTTACCTTATCAATGTCTACAAATACCTCAAGGGTGACTGTCAGCAGGTTGGAGCCATCTTTTCAGTGATACCCAGTGATAGGACAAGGGGCCATGAATGTAAACTCAATCACAGGAAATTCCATTTCAATGTGAGAAAAAACCTCTTTACTATGAGGGTGTCAGAGCATCAGAACAGGCTGCCCAGAGAGGTTGTGGAGTCTCCTTCTCTAAAGATCTTCAAAACCCACCTGGATGTGCTCCTGTGTGGCCTGCTCTAAGTGGTCCTGCTTTGCAGGGGAGTTGGACTTGATCTCTGGAGGTCCCTTCCAACCCCTAGCATTCTCTGATTCTATGAAAGGATGAGGGACCTGGGGCTGTTTAGTCTGGAAAAGGAAAGACCTTATTAATGTTTAAAAATATCTGAAGGGTGGGTATCAAGAAGAATGTGTCAGTCACTTTTCAATGGTGTCCTGTGATAGGACAAGGGGTGACAGATACAAACTGGAAGATAAGTTCTACTTCAATATGATGAAAAACTTTTACTGTAAGGGTGACAGAGCACTGAAATGACTGTACAGAGAGGTTGTGGAGTCTCCTTCTCTAGAGAGGTTCAAGACCTGGCTGGATGCTTTCCTGTGTGACCTGCCCTAGGTGAGCCTGCTTTGGCAGGGGGGTTAGACTTGATGATCTCAGGACATCCCTTCCACCCCCTGCTGTTCTATGATTGTATGGTTCACATGATACACTAACAGCAGACAGTCTAACATGATACACTAACAGCAGAAGAAACTAAGTGGAATATCTACAACGCACTTCAAGGAGGTATTGTGGGGGAAAGGAATTCAGAGTACTCAGGATCACAGTATCTATGACTTGAACAAACTTAGTGGAAGTTCTCCATCCAGAAAGTGTTTGAATCAAAGAGACATTAGAAATTATTACAACAACAGAGAAAAGCTGCTATTCCTTCTTTATTAAAGAAAGATAATTTATTATGCAGGTAATAACTAAAAACAATCTTCCTCATAAAAAGAAAAAAAATTAAACTCTAGTTAGCCTTGTTTCTCCTCTTTCCAGTAATAAACAGTCTTATCCCTTGACTACTCTGGACATAATCAAATTAAGCAGAAAACCATTAAACTGTTAAGGAGAAAACTATTAAAGCTGAGTTGTATCAAAAGTGATGTAATGTTGAAGCTACTAATAGAGTTCTCTGTCCCAGTTTTATCCTTTTTGCTTTAAATATGTTGTTTGAGGGCCAGCCACTAAGATCCATTTTTTCCCCTTCCTCCTAGGAAATACCTAAAAGAAAATAAGACTACAAAGAAGAAAGAAATAACTTTCTTTGTAATAAGGCCCATGGCTAAGAGGGGCTGAGATTATAACCAACTGCATCCTTCAGAAGCTACAATCCCTGCAAATATGTAGACATCACAGAACAATTGTGGCTTTATTATCTTCTGCAAGTCATTACACACCACCTTGTTTTTTTCTGCTGTTGTAAATGTTTTACATTTAACCGTTTGAAAAATTTTCAAGTGTTTTAAGTAACTAGGAAAGTAACAACATCCAATTTTGGAACAAAATAATCAGTTCCAATTGTTGTAAGATTACTCTCATTTTGAATAAAGTGGAACTGTTCTTACTTTACCCTAAAGATAGAGGATGAAAGCTTACAAAAGAGAAAATAGTTTCCAAAACTTTTTTCCCAGAATACCTAAACAATTACCAAAGTACATATAAAGAAAGCAATGTCTCTTGAAAATGTCAGAAGGAAAGTTCCGTTGAAAACTAGTTCATCAACAGAAAAAGTAGTGCCTTTTGAAAAATTGAAAAAAAAAAAAGAGGGAGACCATGAACATCCTGTTCTGTTTTCTGGCCGCTCACTCCCTCTGTTAAACCCAGCAAATTAAACTAACAACTTACCACAATTTACAAATAGTTCATTAAAGATTTTAGCTACCTCAGGCATCAGCAGTTTTAAACCTAGCCATCATGTTTTATTCAAACACTCTGAAAGAAGGTGGTGTATCTTCATTATGAAAAAAACATAGGACAGTCCACTTCAGAGACAAACTCTGGATAAACAAATTTCCCTAATCTTTGGATCTGTGTAACCTACAAACTGAACCCAAATGCTTGATTTGTGTAAGAGGATGTAGAAGACTTGACATAGTTTCCTAGGAAGCACTCTGTCTAAAGCAAGGTGAAGAGTGGAAGAGATTTTTGGTTTTCGTGTCCTAAGAGAAGAAATGTCCTGGGTAATTTCAGTGTGAAAGGACTTTTTTAGAAAGTGCTCATATTTGGTCCTAGTAAAAAATGCAATCTTCTTCAAATAGGAGAAAAAAAAAAAAAGCCCTAAAAACCCTACCAAGACTCTTGTGCAAATTCAAGGAAAGACACCTCAGTGGGATTTAGACTTCACCAGGATTTTAGTTTTGCACATAAATACTAAGAAGTGACAATGAGAAGCCTGAAAAGAAGCACTAGATTAAGTTACCCCACAAGTCAACAAATCCTAATGTTTACTCTTGTGTGCAAAAGAGGTGGAAATGGATAAAATATATTTTAAGCTATAAGAAAAAAAAAGGGCAAAACCATTAAAAAAAAAAACACCTCAAAGAACCCAGAAAATTCAAGCCCTGTGATGTTTTAAAACACCTAAGAGAACTTTTAACCTGATGAGATACAAACAAAATTATGCAATGTAATGTGCCTTTTAACTAATCTGAAAGCTGCAGAAGTAGTATTTTGAAAACAAAGGAAGAGTAGTCTGCTTCACAATGTTTTCTGCATCAAGCTATGATAATGACAAAGAGATATATGCTGAGTTCCACAGTTCCAAAGCCAAGTGGTATGTAATTGAAATTGATTTTTATCGATGACCACTTAATAAAAGGAACCAGAGTGACTTATAGGGAAGAAACTTACAAACTTCCCAACTTACTGCATTTCCAAGAGGCATACATTAACACTTTGATCAAGTGTCATTGAATCCTCCAGCTCATGAGATTTTAAAATAAAACAAGATTACATCAAAGTAGAACCATATTAAGAAATTCTTATTCTTCTTCTTACTAAAGGAACCAAGATGGAAACAAGCAAGTCAGAGCCAAAAAAACCCAAAACAAACAAAAAAATCCACCCCAAACCCACAAAACCCAACCACATCAAAAAAACAACCAACCACACCAAAAAAACCAACCAACCAACCAAAAACCTAAACAACAAAAAAAAGCCTAAACCATGAAGGCTCAACTGTTATAAAATTGTATGTCCTCAGATTTATGTTAGTTGAAAGGGACAGGATGCATCTTTTCAAATACACATGGAGAGGAGACCCATTACAGAGATAAACACATCTGTCTTGAACAAGAGTCCAGTTAAGTGAAAAGCCCATCAGACACAGCATTCAGCAACACCACTTGCCAGTCAGGTGAATCTCATCTCTCTGTTTTCATCCCAAAAGGGTCACACACTTTGAGGAACATTATTTATGTTAGCCAGCATCCTTTAACACTATTGAAGAGAAAAAGCAAGAATGTAATGTTTTGTAGTCCATTCTACACTTTTTTTCTCTTTAAAATTAATTTGAATAAAAGTAAGTTCTGCCTTTTTTTTTGTTGTTCCTTGCAACAAGAATTCATTCAAGCATGGGTTCTTGTTTACCAGGATGTATGCAGAGTGAAAGTTTTACATTAATTTAGGACATTATTGACAGAAGAGTCTGTGCCAAATATATACAATCAGTCCTGCAGAAATTAATTTTTCTTTCTGCTGTTTGTGGAACCACCAAAGAAAGACAAATGACAGTATCATATGTTTCAGGTTTCCATTCATAAGCCATTTAAATTTAAGTCAGCAGAAGTTACTTGCTCTCAGAGAGAGAAAAGATGTAAGTATTGCCCTGGTTTTCAAACGGCTTCAAATTACTAAACAAAATCTGAAGACTTACAAGCTGGAGGTAGTATGTAAGGAACAAAAACACAAAGTAAATATATCAAGTAGCAATACTGACACTCTATTCCGTGCAGCTTCAGGCTGCAGTGTTGTAGGTTGGCTGTGTGAAAAGCAAGTTGAGTGAATTTGTGCCAGGGTGAACTTTCTTCCTTTACCTGGTAACGGAGAAGCACAGAGAACTGAAGTAGCCTGGCTTCAGGTCACAGAGCCAGTAGCAGAAAGTAGGTTTCCAGACTCCAGCCCTTCCTTATTATGCCACGGTAACTTTCTGTGCCACTGGTCCTGAAAGCTGAGGGCTAACTTCCCAAAAATGAGAGATTCTCCAGCACAGTAGAAGTTAAAATTTCAATAGCAGAAGTAAATCATACACCACACACAAGGATGTAACTGATGCTCTTTATTTTTGTTTTTACTTCTTAACTGGAGTTGCCATTTCCAGCTTTCTACACAGAATCCAGGACTGAAGAATTTAGGTCAACTCAGCAAAATGTCTACAGAGCTGAGAAGAATACCAGTGGAGACAAAGTTCAAGGATGATGAACATGGTCTAACACTCATATTACATGAGATCACAGTGAGAAGGGTGGCCATCCAGAAAGGGTGAGAAAGAATACTTGTTGTGAAGGACTGACACCTAGAAAACTTGAAATTCTTATGTGGTCTGAGAGGATTTTCTCTTTATATGATTTTGCCCTAATTGCTTGATCCTTCTACTCTCTTCCCAAACTCATCCAAATAATATGCGACATATTAACTGTTCTGCTCTAGTAAGCATCTGGACAAAAAACAAGCAAGCAAACAAACAAACCAAACTTACTAGAAGTAATTAAGAAGGAGTGTTCATTATAGCATCTTTATAAAAATATCTGTAAGAGGAACATTGTAGGTCTCCTTCAGTATTTTCTGTAAGCAGGAGACATTCATGAGCAAAGAAGAGGAAGTTTGATGTAATCACGCCTCTCTTTCACACATTCTAGGTGGAGCCACAAGGCATGTGCACACTTCCACTCCACCTTCACTAGCAAAATCTGTGAGAAACCAGGTAATTGGTTTTCATATGCACCTACCCTTAATTGTTAGATCATCACCACAAACAAGGCCCAGGTATTTTATGGATTAAAAAACCCCCAAACTTCCAGATTGTAAGAGAATTGAGTCCCACTGAATCTTTAGCCTACAGCATCATCTTCAGCATACACTCAACTAGTATATTAAACTAGGATGTTTTTTTCCCAAAAAAACTTCAATAAAATAAGTGTTCCAGCTTGAAAGTTTGGATGTCTCAGAAAACACAACTTTCCAAAAGAGGTGTTGGCTTGAGCTACGAGCCATGCATAGCCTTCCAAGGACTCCTAATCTTGTTTAATGTGAACCCAAACTGTGCTAAAGGAGCTCACAAACACAAAGCAACCTCTGTAGCAACCCAAGATACTGCTGGTATTGCTCTTCAAAGAAGCATACTGAGCATGCTTCATCCTATGTCTACAGCGCAAAACCAGTCTGAGCTCTGCCAAAAGCCACTATTACTTTGCCTGGGCAGAGATACAAAGTGGTAACACCTCTTCTTTGGTTTTTGGGGCTTTTTGCCCCCCTGTAGCTGTCAACTGACATACACAAACATGTTTACTGCATCTGGAAGAGGCTTAGCAAAATATCCAGTTTGTGTTTAATATGAGGTGCATCCAAGAACCAGGGCTCTTTCTGGAAACTACCCACTCCATGCAGTCAAAACCGTAAGTTCTGGTCTTTTAGCACACTAGCTTGAGGTGGCTTACAAGCAGGTAAGATTTTGCACTGCTGCTACATCCACATGGTTTCTGTTATGTCATGAGAGAAGCTGCTTCACATCAATGACTTCCCAATTTCATCATCCCAGCTCACAATTATCAACCAAAGTCTGGAAGCTGACATGACATCAGCATTTTGGGGAAGCATACAAAAAAAACAGTTAAATCTTTCATCTTCTTCATCCCCATCTACCTTCATCAGTGGTCAAGAACTGTATTTTCCAATTTAGTTAGACTGTTTGTCCCAATCATCTTTCAAAAGTTCATCCCTTTCTAACATAACTTACCTCACCTTCCAAGCTGTATTCCTGGCATTAAATCTTAAATTTCTGCTTTTCTGCAATAAATGATTCTTCCTGATCTATTACCTCCTCTGCAGGTCAGTTCTTCTCCAGGTCTTCTGGAAAGAAGCAAACTGATCATCTGCTATTTCCACAGCTGGTGATGTGTATCTTTGAGGTAGCTTGAAGTCCAAGTTGTTGGTGTTACACTTCTTCGAAGGTGCTTGGCATGCTGGTCACTCAGCACTCGGTATGAAATAAAAGCCACTGCTTTTAGCTCTTACGAAAGGAGCACATTTTCATATAAAGGCTGCTCTGCCCAGAACCATACTCAGTAGACCAGAGAAAATGAGGGAGGGAAAAGGAGGGCTGAGAAGGGGCTATAACAGAAATAACTGAGAGTCATCTGGTCTTACTAAGTCTCTCAACCCTGCTGCTGGTGAGGGACCTCCCAACTAGTATTTGAGGCTGAAGAAGCCTTACAGTTATTCCTCTTTCTCTTTGAGGATCAAGAGTCCCTTCTTCTTTCTCATTGTCCATTGCTCTGAATTCAGTAACTGATATAACTGCGGTCAGTCAAGACTTTGCATATGCGTGTGCATGTGTGTATGCTATGTCTGGATCCTCAGGAAGGCTGCCTGGCATTTTATTTTTAAACTTTGGCTTCTGTTGCACAGCCCCACATATAATGGCTCCACTCCTGAAGGTTGGATAGTCTTCTGCTATCAGTTTTCAAAGGAAAACAAAGCCATGCAAGCCAATACCACCAAGAGAACAGGAGCAAAGTTATGACCTAAACATTTTCTTTCCGTCATGAGAAAACCAAGAGATCACAGAAATATTAATCCATCAGTGTCATTCAAACTTACCACTGCTGTATTCTTAGAAGCTGCAGAATACTGTGCAAGTTCCAGTAACTGCTGTGCTTTTAGAGACTTCTCTAGGTTTTTATTTCTAGAAATTTGCTGGATTTCTGCCAATTTTTCCAGCTGAAGGCCAGACCTTTATGTGGATCAGTACTTACTAGAGCCTTTTATTATGAAGTGTAGAGTCAAAATAGGAATAATTTTCTCCTTACCTGAAAGCTGAATGTGCAATGGAACTTCAAGGTCTCAGAAACTGAAGGAGGCAGAACCAGACTTGCTAATCATAGGACTGGTGCTACAGTTCACCCTGCCTGAAGAGCCTGTCCTTCAGATGTGTTCGAAAGCTGACAAACTAACTTGTATCATATACCTCTAGCCACCTGCAGTACAAGATCACTTTGGCAGTGGAGCTTCACTGTCCAAAAAAAAAAAAAGTGGTTTCCTTTTCAGCTGAGTACACAGGGGCTATATCTGTAGGCTTGATTACTAGAAGAAAGGAAATGTTCAAGCTGAAGACAAGAACGTTCCTGTGCACCAGTGTCTAGAAGAAAATACTTTACACAGAATACGAAAGAGAAATGGAGAGGGAACAGTTTGCCAAGAGGAAGTTACCTAATTAACTTTACTTGCATTTCATGATGGAAGGCAGCCACTAATATTAGCATTATTTACAGGTTAAAATAGTCACTCATTCCAAAAACAAGACATAGGAGGAACATCTCAGACCTCTTTCTCTTTCACCATTCCTGAGTTCTTTCGTTTGACCATTGTATTCTAACTCCTCTGGCTAGACCACTGCAATACAGAGTTCTGAATCTTGAAAGCAGTCTTCAAAAACTGGTACTATGAATTAAGAACAGAAAATAATTTGTCAGGGAATCTGAACTTTCCTTCATCTTGCTGTAGTAGCTGGTTTATAAAGTTAAAAAGAAAAGCATTATCAATGAATCCCTTGCTGCACAAGATCTTTGAAACCAAGCTTATGTACCATTTTCCCCAAAAATTTACTAGTTTGTGCATCAGTTGTCCAAGAAAGGAAAAAAAAAAAATCTAATGATTGTTCTTATTAGTAAAGACAAAAAAAGAGTTAATCTCTGAGTTTCCTTTCCTAGACTGATCATCCTTAACCGACCAAAGTCTAAGATTTTGAGATGTCTCTAACAAAAAACTGAGAGAGATTACTACTGAAAGGGTCAAGATCCTTCTAATCTACTTAAGTCCTTTCATAATATAATTGGTGGGATATTTCCATGAAATTGACAAATTCTGATTGCATTTTTATGCCACAGCCACCTCTGTGGTAACTGCAGAACCAAAGTCTGTAAAACCATGACTAAGAGATACCAAATTGCTGGGTTGTAGAAGTCCAGATGAGACCAGAGGTGGTGTCTCTGGGGGATTCAGTGATCCTTCAGAAACCACAATGTCAAAGTTTGCAGTAGCTCTGTGAGGACTACAAAACTGCTTTCTTCTTCTCCTCTATAGAGACAACAGGAAAAAACAATTTTTAAGAGGGAGGCAGCTTCCACTAACCTTGTGCTTAGATTCCTTGTGCTTTAAGAACCTTGTGCTTTAAGAACAAAATGCAAATCCATTTGTCCATAAGTATCAAAACCAAGACTGGAAAATGGAGGAAAACTCACTATGGATAATCAAGCCTAAATTGTTAACTACAAACCTGCAGTCAGTCTTATAATTTAACTTAACTTTTTTATTTGCTTCCATTTTCTTTACCAGGTGAGTATTCTTGCATATTCTGGTGAAACTCAATCAATTTCTCTTTCTTCCTGTGCCTCTAAGTCACAACTCAGCTGTTCCTTAAGACAACTAATCCTTTACATGGCATGAGGTAATGGCAGTAGGAGTCATCTCACTGAAAGTTCACCTTCTACAACTAGACAACGTCCACATCCAACGCAGTGGTTAACAGTTTAAAGCTTGTCTCCCACCACAGAATCTGAAGAGAAACTACACATAGGCTTAGCACCTTTGGACTTTCTACACAGTACATTAATAATGCCAGTATCTCTTAATCTTTTTCCACTATTAAATCACAAATAAAGAACTATTTATATAGCAAACATTTTCTAGTCTTAGATTCCAGCCACTGCATATTGTTACAGCTTGGTAGAGATTCCAGATTCCTACAATGTTGGACATAGCTTGGTAAATTAAGTGATTTTAGTCTTCTAAATGTCACTTCTGAAAAACCTCTGAAATAGAAGAATGGACTATCTGAAAGCTGTTACTGTGAACAACCATTTTACAGATCTAGAATCATAGAATTGTTTCTGCTGGAAAAGATCTTTAAGTTCATCAGGTCCAACCAATATCTAACTCTACCAAGTCTGGTAGAGTCCCTCATCACCCCATCTATATGTCTTTTTAAACAACTCCAGGAATGGGGATTCAACCACCCCCACTGTAGAGCCTATTCCAGCATTTGGTAACCCAGCATTTGGTAACCCTTTAAGTGTAAAACTTTCTTCTGCTATCCAATCTAAATCTCCTCTTGTGCAACTTGAGGCCATTTCCTCTCAGTCAGTCACTTGTTACTAGGGAGACCAACACCCACTTTGCTACAGCCTCCTTTCAGGTAGTTGTAGAGAGTAATGAGGTCTCCCCTCAGCCTTCTCTTCTCCAAGCTAAACAACCTCTTCAAATTATTACTCTTCCACAGGATTTCCACTGCAGGCATGTGAGACCTTCAGGAATAGATTTCATACTCCAAGAGCAGTACTTGCACACATCAGCAGAGGGATGACAATATCCTGTGTGTTTATACATCTAAATGCTATACTAGTCTATTTAGTGATTCTAACCATTTTGAATGGCATCTACTACTTTTGCATAATCTATTTTCTGATTCAAAGGCAAGACACGAGTCTTTAAGTCCACACACACTACAAAGTCAACATATTTCTTCAGCGAGTCACAGAATATTTTCTGTTCTACGTTTTCTACATGTTACAGATATAAACAGAATAAGGAGGTTTTTAGGTCTGATCATAGAATTATTGAAAACTTTAGGTTAGAAGGGGCCTTTAAAGGTCATCTAGTTCAACCCCTCTGCAATAAACAGCAACATCTTTAGCTAGATCAGGTTGCTCAGAGCCCCATCCAACCTGTTCTGGAATGTCTCCAGCAATGGGGCTTCTACTACTTCTCTGGGCAATCTGTTTCAGTGTTCCTCCACCCTCACTGAAATATTTCTTTCCTTATATCAAGACTAAATCAACTCTCTTTTAGTTTAAAACCATTACCTCTTGTACTACCACAGCAGGCCCTGCTAAAAAGTCTGTCCTCATCTTTCTCATAGAACCCCCTTAAATACTGAAATATCACAGTAAGGTCTACCATAGCTTTCTTCCAAGCTGAACAACTCCAACTCTCTTTCTTTGTAGAAGTGTTCCATCCCTCTGATAATTTCTGTCTCTCTCTTCTGGATCCACTTCAACATCTTTGTCTTTCTTGTACTGAGAGGACTCCAGATCTGCACTCAGTAGTCCGAGGTCTCAGTAGTGCAGAGCAGAAGGGCAGGATCACCACCCTTGACCTCTTGGCCACACAGCTTTTCATGAAGCCCAGGATACGACAGACCTTCCTGGACTGTGAGCATTCATTGCCAGCTCATGTCCAGCTTTTCACCAACCAGTATTCCCAAGTCCTTCACCCTGTACTGATAATAGGAATTGCCCTGACTTGGGTGTAGGTCACACAGAATCAACCAGCTTGGAAAAGACCTGACAGATAATCAAATCCATGTACTTGGTGTTGTTGAGTATTATAAGGATCGTACAGACCCACTTCTCAAGCTTGTCCATGTCTCACTGGATGGCATCCCATTCCTCAGGCACATCAACCACACCACTCAGCTTGATGTTTGCATACTTGTTGAGGGTGCACTTGATCTCACTTATGTCATTGATAAAGATATTAAATGATACTGGTCCCAGTACAGACACCACTTGTCACCAGTCTCTATCTGGACATCAAGCTACTGTATTTTTAAATATAAAATTACTGTGGCAGAGAACAGTAGAGAAAAAGGACAGGCCTCTTTAAATACTGACAGATACCCTTTTTTCCTGACCTGTGGGATGATTTTTTTTTTTCAATGAAAAAAAGGAAAACCAGTGCTTTTTCTCTTTGGGTCCAAGGGCTCTTAAGGCACAACACTGGTGTTGCTTTGTTTGATCTCTCAAAGCAGGGTCATTATTTACTTTGGTCATGGAAAGCCGCAGAAACTTTTCTGATACACCAGAAAAGCCAATGCAAATGAGACCTATGATTCCTTGTCACTCTCTGCATAATGTTTTCTCATCTCACAGTACTCTTCTCCTGGAGCTACAAAATCAGGTACCTCCATCTGGATGATCCTTGAGGAACTGACCCAATTCTCAGTCTCTTTTACTTCGAAAAAATAAAGCACACAAGGTGTTAGACTTAGATTTCAAGATTGTACAAATATGTATTTTTATGATTTCCCTTCTTCAGCTCACGTCCATTACGAACATTTCAGGAAAGCTCAAAGTCTTTTAAGTATAATGGGTAAATACCAAAATTCGACATTTGACAACAAGAATTTCAGACTTGCTTGACCTGATGGATGACTGAGAAACCAGGCACATTGCTCTTGTTCAAAGTTTCATGCAAACCAACCCTTTATTTTCCTTCCTGGTATGTGAAAACATGAGCTTTTTGCTTGGTACCGTGATTTGACTTTTCAGAACAGTAATTGGTCCAACTGTCTTATATCCTAAGGATTCTATTATAAAGAAAATAATAAAAACATCCCACAAAACAAAGATAAGATCTGTTTGGGAAATAGAACAACTTCAAAGGATGCATTTCTGCAGACCTCAAAAACTAGCCAAGATCCTCTGCTGTGCCTCCTATTTCCTGAAGAAGTCAGTGAGCAGAAGGTAATAAATTCTTTTGCAGCTGTCACAGTTAAACAATTAACTTTTTATCTCTGCTTAGTATCAGTCTTATAGTTGTATTTTTAAAAGTGCTTGCTTTCAGACCCAAATATTTATTGCATGGGAGAATGCTCCTTGATTTATTTATGATAAATAAATAAAACCGTAACATTGTTTTGGTTGGAAAAGACCTTTAAGATCATCAAGTCCAACTCTGCCAAGGCTGGCGCTAAGCTGTGTCCCTCAGCACCACATTTCTGTGTCTTCTAAACATCAGCAGGGATGGGGATTCAAGCACCTCCTTGGTAAGCCTATTTCAAGGTTTGAGAACCCTTCCAGTGAAGCAGTTTCTTCTAATGTAATGTTCTTCTAATTTGTGAGATTTATGTCCCCTCTGGAGATTTTTCCTGTTGTGCTCATACCCCAGCATTGTTTGAATACTCACTGAACTCTCTGCCATTAGATGTGATTTTGGAATATAGGCATTTTTCATCACCCTGTCCACATGACATTATTTTAGTTCAGACATGGTGTATCTGTGTTTGAAATAAGGAAGCAAAGCAGCTAGCATCATTACTTTGTCTCCCCAACAGTGGTTTCTCTAAGTTAAAGCAGCTGAAAACCCATACTGACCAAAGGTTCTCTTGGGTCAAATCCACTCGAGGAGTGTGATGACTTTCTGATGTGCTCTTAAAAACAGCATTTTCATCAGCACTGCACAGTAATAATAGACTTTGCCATCATTCTGTGGAACTAATTTATTCTCTTTTGATTTGATATAACCTTCTAGACAGTATGTAGAGGAACAATGGATGAAAAGGATCTCATGGATCACGAAGACTGGTTCTGTTATCGCAGACAGAAATCTAATCACCATTAACTTAAAGAAAGTACAATAGCATACTTGCCAAAGAAATTACAGCTGTGGGTCCCTGCACCAAGAAAATCTCGAAACTGGTTCCATATGAAAGTCTATTAACCATAAGAAATCCAACTGCGAGCAATTTCTAGTCTCAGTAGCCATGTAAAAAGGTAATACTCAAGAGATCTAGCCATGATGCTGAAAGAATCCCCTCTTTCTAAAGGATTCATTTCTCAGCTGAAACCCACCTTCAGGCTGGAAGTCAAATACTACAGTTCTGGAATGTGAAGTATCTCTCAAATTCTGTCCAGTTTATCAGATATTCCTGTCCTGCCCCTTTCTTCTCAATTTTCTTAGGCTCATCATGCCTTTAAAAGGGGAGCTTGCTACTAACTCTACTTGAGTTAATTTGGCTACAACAACACGACAGCTGGAGTAAAAGAAACAGAAGGCTTCTCCCAAGAAGATTCTGACTGTCCCAGAATTTGATCATCCTAGCTCTCCCCATGTAGAAATCCCATCAGGAACACAAAGATGACTTATTCAAGGAAGACTGCAAGGGAAAAGATAAAAGGAAAAAGAGAAAAGAGAAAAGGGAAACTCTCTGACTTTCTGCATGTTTAGAGGGAGTATTGAGTAATTTCTTACTAGGAGGTCAGAGTTAAGTGGATTTCTACACTTGCTGAGCTTCCCTCAAGGTAGGCTTGATTCCATAGTCCAGGCCTGGAACATTTCATCACTTCTCAATATAGGTAAAATTGTTTAGGCAAGCTACAGAAGAGAACGTACTCATTCAATACCAGTAGTCCGTTGCCATACTTTCCCATTACCAGCTTGTCAGCCTGCCAATGCAGAGAACTTCTATTGTTCTCTTCCCACAAAACACCAAGTAGCATATTCCTTTGGAAGCTCTGTTCAACTTCCCTTTCTCGACTATGAGCCTGCATCTTTGAGACAATGGATAAGGGGAGGCAGAACACTTCCACCATCCAGCTCAGCCTGCTGAAATGTCAGATCTATCTGATCTTGCAGCAGAAGCATTATGCTTTTTTCTGGTCAAGTTGCACAAATAGCTGTTCTTGTGTCAGTCTCCAGAGATTTTTTTCATGACCAATATGGTTACAATTCACTGCAGCATAGTGTGTCCTACTAAAAATGTTGCAGATTGTTTTCCCTCTGATCCAGGAGTTCTACAAAATAGCATTCAGTAGTACATACTAATGAAAAAGGGGAAACTGTAACGCCACCACAGCATGTATCCTAGCCAAGTAAGCCAAAATATTTGTAGCCTCGCAAAATGAGTCCAGTCATAAGAGGCACATGAAGGCCCTCCAGTTTAAAGAGTGACAGGGACACAAGGTGATGAGGGCACTCAAGACATCCCACCACTTCTATGCAGGTTACTACATCCCATACTGATCGGCAACAGCTGCCTTTACAGGTCCTGACAGCTTACTTCTTCCCACACAGACAAATTGGACTGGCCTCAGCCACCCCCACCACTGTGGTGACATACCTTTGCCCAGAATTTACACCTGGACTGCTTGCCAGCCATCTGCAACAGAAGCAACACAGGTTAGCCACTGCCAGGTTATATGAATATTCAAAGTGGTACATCTGGTAAGCAGTTCGGTTTCCCACACTGACAGAAGGGTAATAAATCACTGTATCTACTGTTGTAAGTTATGAGCTCACAAAAGGTTACAAAGCATGGCTTTAATCTTCCCTTCTCTCTGCTCTACCATAATGGATGCTACTGATGAAAATGGTCCATTTTGCAACCCTCTTCCTTTTCCTAGGGCAGAAAACCAAATGAACCAGAAAATAAAGTCTGTACATTCTTCAGAACTTCAGCTTGTCAGACAGTACTCATTCAGATTGGAGGTTGAACTTTGTCTAATACCTCCAAATTTCTTATATTTTTTGCCTAAGTAGGTATGCTGTGACATCTCTGATACCAGATAAAACCTTGAATCCCTATTTCTAGCTTCTAGCCAGGATTCACAGAGGAAAAAAGTTTGCTAATCCATAGTTCGAAATTAAAAAACACATACCACAGGAGAGAAATCCTTCTGCCTTTAGCCAAATCTGCTCTAATCTTTCCTCACCACTATAATATTAGTCAGAGTGCTTCACTCCCTAAGTTCAGTTTTATATATTAAGCACAGGGAATTAGTGATACAAAACTTTTGTACAAGGCTATTGAATAGGTTTGATTAACACTCCTGAATTTGCAATCATAATCAATATAGTTTCATGAAGATACTGCCGTTTTTAGTAACTACAATACTCTCCAAAATGCAACAGCATGACATGATTTCTGTTTCATAAAGGCTTTGACTTCTATTATCCTAGTCTTTCTCTAACACATACTTTATATTAGAATGCGTTCCAGGAGGCATATGGCAATAGAACTAGGTCAACCATTAACCAAATAACAGGAAGCTGCTCTGCAGAGCACACCCTTCAAAGCTTGCTTAATGAACTAGCTCTTCAGAATATGTCCTTCGGTAAGGTTGAAAGTAGCACTTCCACAGGATTTTCTTTAAAGCCACAAGGTCAACCAAGCTAGGCAGTGTCTGGCCAGGACAGATTCTGAACAGCCTTCCCAAAGTGTAAAGGCATCTTGGTCAGATGTTAAGAGCTGAAGAACACTCCCAATTACGCATGGGTCATTGAACCCATGAGCCCATTGAACCAGTTCTTCATCTTATCTGTGAGCAGAGCCTATCCCATGATTAATCTAATTCCAAAATTTCAGTAAAGAACATGGGGTTTTGCCTGGGATATGGGATATGAAATACATATAGGATTTAACATGATCTGTCAAATCAGGAATAAAAAAAATTCCAACATTACTGTTAAATGTTGGAATTCATTTGTTCCATCTTGATCTTACCAATTGTTTCAAAGAAATACCATGTTCCATAGTTCTAAGCAACCATTGTTGCCCAGGCTTGAAACATGAGTTGTTAAGACTCTGAGAAGCATCAGGTGCCAAGAAAAAGAATCTTTGAGTAACATGGCTTAGAAAAAGTTCTGATTCATATTATACTGTTAACAAAGCAGTAGGGATGACGTGATCAAGTTGTTTCTAAACAAATAAAACACAGTTTCCATCCTTCTACTTGAAGTTTTCATACAACAGCCACTGATACCCATCACACAACTGTTGCAATAACATGAACTCAACGGCCATGTACAACAAATCAGCAACTTTTCAAAATCAAAAAAGTCATCATCTAGCTATGTGACTACAGTCAAATCCTGATACTAAGCATGTAGAATCATAAAATCATAGAATGGTCTGGGTTGCAAGTGACCTCTGAAAGTCATTTAATCCAACCCCCTCTGCAGTAAGCAGGAGCATCCTCAACTGTAACAAGTTGCCCAGAGCCCTGTCAAGTCCCACTTTGAGTATCTCCAAGGATGGGGCTTCAACAACCTTCCCAGGCAACCTGTTCCTGTGTCCCACTACCCTCATGGTAAAGTATCTGTTCCAAACATCCAATCTAAATCTGCTATTCTCTAGTTTGAAGCCACTGCACCTTGTTCTATCACTACAGCATTTAGAAGTATTAATATTAGTTTTCCAATACCCTCAGAAAAATGGATACAGCCTCTTTTTTTGTTCATGTTTTTTTAATGTCTTTCTTTTGGACAGTATTTCTACAAAATAAAACATTGAAAGACATCGAAGTAATTATTTACCAAAACCTGCCTTTCTACACCATTATCCTTGATACACTTAGATTTCTACACCATTTCTAGTAGGAAAGTATGCTGTGAACATATAGATAGATAAATAGTTTTATATACATATACATATATATACATACATACATACACATATATATACACATACATATATATACATATACGTGTACACACACACATATATATATATATACAGTGAGAGAGTTCCTCCACTATCTCCATCTATTCTTGTGACATCAAAAATAAATAAAGGACAAAAATCCCCCAAACCTCCACAAGCACATTGAACAGACATTCTCCTACTAGTGCTTCCATGACTGAGAACCTCTCTGTAATGTGATGTTTATAAGATGGAAACTCAAGTGCTAGATCCTGCTGGTCTATCAGATAATAATTCCAGTTCCTAATTACTAGACAAAGGAAGTGATGAGGTATCTACCATGAGAGAGAAAACAGTCAATGTGTATGATCATATGTCTCTGCAGATTGCTTTGTATCTTAAGAGACAGCTCCTTGCTGAAACAGGCTAATTCAGTGGAAGACTGCCAAGCATGCTGTGGTGAGATTATCATCTTAGTAGTTATTTATAATAAACTATCTTCAGCAAGTAGCACCTTTTTTTGGCATGAAAAAAGTCAAGGACAATGTATTTTCTTTGCAGTAGAGAGATATTCCATGAGAAAAGGTGTAGAGAAACTCTAGAAGCATTATTTATTTACATACAAAGAAATACTTCTGATGAACATTATCCAGCATGTTCTAAAAACTGTCCAACACCACCAGAAAAACCACAGAATTACCAGCTACTTCAAAAATAAACCCTGCAAGGGAAATTACGTGGACATGACAGAACTGCCATACCTTAGAAGGCTCTTGGTTTGCCTGCTTCTTTAATACTTCTGACACTGGAACATCTACCACAACATGGAGTTATCTGTGGAGCCAAGAATAAGTTCTGCCCTGAGAGATGGTGTTTGAGTTTCATATAACCCTTCAGTGCCATTTCTTTGCAAGTGCCCTATGCAGAAGTGCTAGACTTCCGTACCTTCAAGCAAAAAATCTCCTGAAGGAGACCAATGAAACGAAGAGTACTGTGTGAAGATTAAGTTACTGAAGAACAGGACAAATCATCTTCAGACACAAGCCACGTTTTGTATGCAATCTCCTGCCACCACCAAACAGCAACTGGAAAAACATACCTGTGGGTTGACTACTACCACAATCTCACTCCAGTTCCTCAAACAGAGGAAGAAAGACATACCTTTGCAGGGCTACCACAGAACAGCTTCTAAGACAAGGATTCATTCAAGGGAAGCTGTAATATGATTCTTCAAAAATCCTGCTGAACAGGCAATGGAAACCATGAGAGCTCTGATTCTAAACTTTAGCTCTGCCATGATGATCAGGAAGCCTAAATCTAGAACCCTAAAGTTTTCCAGTTTGCAGCTAACAGAAGATATCTCCAGATGTTTTGGGAAAAACAAGTCATCAACAAAAAAACCCCAAACCAATCTATCACTGAGCTGACAGGACACACATAACTAGATTTTTAAGTTCGCAGAATGCTTAACAAACTTGTTTAGAAATTCTTTTTCTGCAATTTTTTGTCTCTTCAAAACAAAACAATACAAAACAAAACCAAACAAAAATATTACAGTAATTTTCCATTAGTTTTAAGAAAAACGTAAGAAGAAATTCTAATACAACATTCCTTCTGAAAGCAGAAACAATTACAATAGCTTTCTATAGCTTCTAAGTAATTTACAGAATTTAAAAATCTACATAGTATATCACTTCCAATATTGCACATCCCTCTGAGTTTTGTAACTGTAGTACAATATTCTTAAATGGTTACAGATTTTGAACAAACTTTCTCTGCACTAAAGCCAAAAGGATCTACAATGAAAGTTCATCTGAAGCTCAGGACTTTCACATGACTGAACTCTTCTCTTTCTTCAGATCTGTTTAGCCCTTCAGCCTCCCCACAGCCTCCTTTATAATCCATCAGTCATGCTTTTGGAGGGCCCTTCACTTGTTTAAAAAAAAGAAAAAAAAAAAAAAAGGCAACTGAAGAACACAACCAAAAAACCCAAACAGATTCAAAAAGAAAAAGAAATTAAACCCTGCTGGGCTGAAGTTTTCAGATGACAAAGCAGAAGGTAATTGTTTAATATAAAGTATGAAAGTAGCATAAAAGGACAAGATGCTGAGGGGGAAAATCTGTTTAGGCTTCCTCTACCGGCATGAAATGGCTGCTTTCCTTCTTTCTGCCAGCTCCCATGCTTCATGTTGACATTACACATCCTGTACTGTAGATCCACCCCCAAGCTGATGCTTGCCCAACAGAATAATCTCCTGCGTCACAGAAGTGGTAACAGAACTGCTGGCTCTGCAGATCTGAAAGCACCGTTTCAGTGCTTAATACATACATCAACTGGACACACTACCAGATATTCTGGGCTGGTTTGTGGCACTCAGAACTGTATTACTTGGGCTAACCTTCTGTTAATCAGATGGTCTGATCTCCCCTTGAGACCAAACTCCACTAAACATGCACGGACAGTTTACAGCACTTATGCCGGATTTTTCCCCCCAACAGGATTGCTGAGATGAACATGACATAAAATAACTAGAAATGCTTCTTCACACCAAAGAACAAGATCTTTTGGAGTAAATATTTAAGTGAGCTGCCAGATGTACTACCATAGCAGTATGAACCACATGGATGGCAACTTGTATTATGCACATATACAAAAGTACACACTCTTGCAATTGTAGAAGTTGTGTTTTCCCTCATATGAAGCATCTCTGCCTCAAAGAGACAATTAGAGTATTAGTAAACATTCAAACCAAACCAAACCAATCCATTATTATTTTTATTGTTATTACTACTACTACTACTAACAATGATTGGTTTTTTTTAAAGTGAGAAAACCCATGGTTTCAAAAAACACTGCAGGTAGTGATGGGACTCCAGAAGGCATGCACATCTACCAGCAGCCCAACAACATAAATGCTCTTACTAGAACACCCACGAACTCATCTGGAATTACATTTCAGGGACATGCCAGCATTAATTGAAGTCAAAGTTGAGTATAACATAAATGCTCCCCCTGTCAAAATACAAAGAGTGAGAATGAAAGGAGTACATGAATGAAAATGAAAGAATTATCTGATGCATAAGCTCCCACTGACTTGCAAATCAGCTACAACCATGCCCTCACATGCAACCACAAATGAACATCTCATGTACGTAGATGGTAGTTTTTGAAAGCTAGGGCCATCCTCTATTCAAAACGTAATTTCAAAACATCTCCCTAAAGACTCCAGAAGAATTAGTCCATGCAGCTAAAGACTTGATCTTCAAATGTTTACTACAGGAGTAGCTATAGTGAAATTCAGAATCAGATCACAGTGATTATTCACATGAATAAGCTTTTACAAATATAAGGGTTTTAGTCCCCATCTTCTATTATCTGCCAAATGGTCTACAGTTACAAGAAACTGCAATGGTAGCTGGTATCTGACCTATTAAAAAATCTTCCTTAATGTTCCTAATGGTGGAAATAAGAATTTTAAAAATAAATATATAAAGCACACATGCCTGCACACAAAATCCCAGAAATGTAATAATAATCTTGTCAAAGTTACAGTTTTACTGCCTTCCAAAGAAAATAGGAAGCAAATCCACAAAAACCCTAACCATAATAAACAACTATTAAAATTTGTTCTTCATAGCTATACTACCACTACAATGCTCCCCAGACCCAAGACTGGGTCCACTCTTCAGACTGCTGCATGCACTCATTTGTCTGAGGCAGTCTTCTCCAAATCTCTACCTCCACATCTCTGCAGGCTGGGGTGTCAAACACTTGTATTATCCAACTTCCTACAAGTGACTAACTTCTGATGTGGAAGGAGATCATAAACCATTTTTTTTCACACCACCTGGACAAATAACACACTCTTTTTGTCACCCATTACTAAATTTCTTACTCAGACATGAATAACCCTCAAATCTGGATGTCAACAGATCAGCAGGCATTGCCTTCAGCTCATAAGCAGACTGCTTATTTCACCTGTAAAGAGGATTAGATGTCTTCAGCACATCAAGGAAACAAGCATAAGAACAGACTGTGTGGCATCTTAGCTCCATCTATCTTTAAAATTTCCCTAAAGAGCAGGAATTTTTTTTAATGTCCCATTTAAGTTACTAACTCATCATCATATGACTGGCCTCCACTGCCATGACATACAAAACTTCAGTGTATGGTGACAGGCCCCCTAGAAAGTCATTCCACAATCTGAAACATCATCTACCCTTCAAACACACTAAAAATAGATTCCTCACCCCCTTGAGGTCTCAGCAGCCCATCTGATATTACAGTACAGTATTAACAAACCTATGTAGACTTGAATTCTTAAAATAAGTATCTTCAGAGATAAGACCAGAATATCAGCAAGCAAACTATATTCCTGTACACCACTGAAGTAATGTGGGTGAACCTGTGGAAGCAATGAAGAACCATAGAGGGCAACAAGCCCTTCATGTTCACTTTGAAAGAGCACATCACATGCAACCTTTGGTCAAACCATCTGTCATTTTGCGAAGCAACTTCTGACTCAAGGATTTTGGTCTGAAAGATATTTTATGAGTGCAATCTCAGGGTTTATGTGGTTCCTTGAGAGAACAACACACTGAAAGCTTTGTATTCCCCTCCCTTCTCCACAGTGGAAGGAGACCAGCACATGTCTAGAGGGCGTGGAATGGAAAATTCACTGGAGTATGTTATCACCTCTGTAATCTGATCACTTAAAAATAATTCAGGTTTACTCATTTATTCTTGCAGCTGGGAGACCCAAATATATTGACTCAGTGTGTCAGCAGTTTCAGTGAGTAAGAGTTATGCCCTTGGAACCAGGGATTTTAGAAGGTCTTACATGCAGATAACCTGGCACGAGAAATTTGCATGTTCTTGGGAAACAACTGTTTCTTCACAACCTACCAGGAGCTAGTACCACTGAAGGGTTAAATACCTGAATCCTACAAACCCCTGCAAGTCAAGAGCCATCATATATGCTGATTAACAACATGGACATCAGTCATACTAACCCCCAGAAGGCCTGATAAATGCCCTTCTCTGCCTATGTCCTGGTGCTAACCCACACTGGGCTGTTTTACACCACATACTTGATCACAGACAAGAGAACTTGACCTCTATATGACCTGACATAGCTGAAAGCTGATATGCTTTCTCCTCACTGCCCTCCCCCAACGAAGACAAAAGGTCATTTAAACCAAAAGGAACTGATCCACACTGACTTCAAATTACATGAATTCAACTTTTGGGATGCACTCCTGGCCAGCAACCCAAACTTTTTCTCTAAGGGCTACAAGCTTCAGGCATATGAGAGGGCAGGAACAATTCAGCAGTCAAGAAGTTAATTAGTCAGGTGGAGAGCAGTCTGGGTGCTCTCAATTTTCCATCAGCCATTTGGTAACATTTTTACCCTTGTAGTTTAAAAGTTATTTAGCTGAGTGGAGTTTCAGAGCCTACTGGTGCTAGACATTCTATATCCTGCAGCCAGGGTCACCCAGATGTAGACAAGGAAGGGGACATCTTAAATACAAGAGCTTCCAATTAAATAAGTAGAGAAATCATTCCAAATTTGTTCATATGAAATTTATTTATTTTTCTCACAGTACGATAACACAGAAGAAAACAAGATGATTCCTTGTGACCATTGCCTTCCAAACAACTTTGCTGCATTACCAAATGAACTTAAGTAGATACTGTATGTACATACTGTTGCTGGAGCACATCCAGAGAAGGGCAACAAAGCTGCTGAAGGGTCTAGAAAACAATGAGGAGTGGCTGAGGGAACTGGGTTTGTTTAACCTGGAGGAGGCTGAGGGAAGATCTCATTGCTCCCTACAACTACCTGAAGGGAGGTTGTAGTGAGGTGGGTGTCAGTGTCTTCACTCTAGTATCAGGTGATAGAAAATGGCCTGAAGTTGTGCCAGGGGCTGTTTAGATTGGTTATTAAGAAAAGTTTCTTTACGGGAAGAGTGGTCAAGCATTGGAATAGGTTTCCCAGGAAGGTGGTGGAGTCACCATCCCAGGAGGTGTTCAAGAAACGTGTCGACATGGCACTTCAGGACATGGTTTACTGGCCATGGTAGTGTTAGGTTGCCAGTTGGACTTGATGATCTTAAAGGTCTTTTCCAACCGAAAAAATTCTATGATTCTATAGTTAGTCTCTTCTTCCATACTCACCATAAGCAGCAACATACCTGAGAACACATGATCAGTAAGAATGACAGTAGTGACAAAGAAACAAAATGGAAGATAACTCTAGCTCCCCATCTCTCAAGTGCTTGCAAGCAACAGAGTAGATCTGCTCCAGTCTCACCAGAACCACTCCCAACAGATTTTTATTTTCTTACCTACATATTGAATTATTTCACACACACAGCCAGAGCATCCAGCACCAATGCCTTAATTTCCAATATCCCTGTTAAATTCTAACTATCCCTGTTCTACAAAAGGGATGAGTGGTTGAAGGAATGGGGGCGGGGGCGGGAATATATATATATATAAAAAATTATAGCACGATTCCAAGGTCAGACACCAATTTTTTGGTGTCCTCAGCATTTGGTCAAAGAGGCCTAAAACCCCATTATAAAAAGTTACATCCCTACAAATCTAGCTGATTCTGGCTGGAACTGAAGAATCCAAATCTGATTTAAAATAAATATTCAGGTCCCTCTCAAGTTCTTTGCAGAAGTGGTTTGCTCGGCTAGAGATTGAACAATCCAGCCTGATTCACTGCATCCACCTTAAGACCAGCAATCCTCCAAGCTGTCACACAAGTTTAACCCACACTGGAGTGTCTGTTTTATTTAAAATAAAATTTAAAAAACAAAACCAAAGCCAAAACCAACCAAACAAAAAAACCCAAACAAAACCCAAACCAACCAAACACCAACACACATACAACCAAACCAAAAAGATAACACAAAAAACTCAAACAAACATAAAACCAACCAACCAACCAACACCACAAACAACACCTCCCCTCCTCCCTTGCCCCACCCCCCCCCCCAAAAAAAAAACAACGAACCAACCAAACAGCAAAACAAAATGCAAATGACCCACAGACAAAACAACCCCAAAACCAGGACAGGAAAAATAAATTGTTACAAGACCCACCACCAACATAATTCACCTTCACCAATCCCTTTAGAACTTCTGACCAAGGATCTATTCAAGGTGTCAGTTGGTGAACAAAAGGGAGGCAGAAAGGAAAAAAAATAAAAACCATTTTAGCATCACCAGACAGATGAATTCTGGCATTCAGAACAAAGCAAGGCCTTTATTAATGATCCCTTCCCTAGCTAGACACTAAATTAAAGTTTTGAGTAAGTCAAAGTCATTAGAAAGTAAATGCACCGCACTGCATGTCACCCATGCTGGACAAAAATCTTCCAGAACATGTCATCATCCCTTAGCTACCATGCTTAATTGATAAAACAGGATAAAACTCAAACTATAGGCTGCTAGAGCACAGATTCTGTATGTCACATTCCTCCATCCTGCACTTTACCAGAAATGAGAGGTCTAGGGACAATGTGTGGGATGAATGCATTTGCCTGGCCCCTCTGATACATATCTACTGTATTTTAAAGCCATTTGCATGACAACAGTTCAATCCAGTATGACCCATCTTCTTCCTAAAAGGAATATCCTGTGATGCCTTCTTTCCACAAGGACTGATAATACACTGAAGCAGCACAAATTGAACCTTAAGAGCTGCAAGCGGGAAGGAAGAGTTTGCTCATTCGGGGCAGTGCAAAGAAGCCCCTATTGTCCTGCAAGGCCACGGAAACAGTGACCACATGTACATCAGAAGATTCCATTTTTAGCATCTTTCAAAACAGAGTATTCTCTTTCACATTATCACGAGCACACTAAATCCTCAGTCTTCCTATATCATTTTCTGCAATGTTGGCTTTGTTTTGTCTTGAAAAATCCTTCTCCTGCCTCTCTACCCCACGCAACTGCTCTATTAGCAGCAAGTCTCCACTACACATAATTATGGCATGCCTTAGCCTACTTTTCTGTTTGCTGAATAGCTCTGCCTATTTTCTACTTGTGCTGATGCTACCATTTACTTTTCCTGACACTCTAATCCTTGTATGCTTTGAAGGCCTGACTTCCTCCACCACAACAGCAGCTGGGGTTCTCAAGCCCCTTTCCAGAGCTTTTTAATAGCAACAGTAATGCCATCGCTGGACATCCCACTTCTTAATCTTCAGGTCAACAAAGCCTGTACTTGTCACAAGCACTGTAAATACACCGTCCAGTGCTGCTGACCACCGATTATCTAAATGACTAGCAGGTTATTAATCGCATACTCCCAGCACTGCAAGAAGGGAGGACACAGAATCACAATGCAAGCACTTAGCTTCTTCTCCAAAAGGCATGAAATATTTCACCAATTTTTTGTACAATCCCAATTAGACTGTTTCATCTTCCACCGTGAAGGAACAAGAGATACATTTGAACAACCGAATTCTTAATTTAACTAGTTCAAAACTAACATATGTAGTCCAGTGAATCAAGTGCCTTCCCAGAATTATTTGTCCTCAATACACTGGTCTTTCAATGATTGCTACCTTGATAAGCTCTCAGTAAGTCCCTCCTAATCACTCATGACATTGATGCTGTGCCTACAGCTCTTTATGTTGACATTATTAAACATGTACTCTTAAAGAGACTGTATTTGGCTCCACTCAAGAACAATGACTCCACATCTTGAGATGTCTCATGTCCATCTTTAAGTAAGAAAATAAACATAAACTAATGCTTTTTCTTTAAGGATCTTACCATCTTCTACCCCAAAAGCTCCTTTTAGTCCAAGTAAAACCTATTGTATTCCCCCCAGACAGCAGCTGTGGAGGTCTATAATTGCATTACAAAAACTATCCAAAACCAAAGACTTTTACATCAAGGGGAAATTAAAAAAAAAAAATAGAATTGTTGCTAGGCTTGGGACTGATGTTCTGATAACCAGTGGGTCTCAGAAATGACCTCTAAGGAATCACAACCAATGATGAGGGAAGGCTCTTTCCCAAACACTCCTTAAAGAAACGTTCCTTCAAGTAGTGATTAGGCAAGGATGTTTGGAGTTACTGCAGTAAAGCATGCTACCTTAAGATGAAAAAAAAAAAAAAGGCAACTATACCAAGATCTTCAACTTCTGAAGAGCTGAAAACACAGGAAAAGAAAAAATTGAACATACGACTGTGTTTCAGAAAGAAAGACCTCCCTTTCCCCATCTCAAAGCCTCTCTCTAAAATCCCTTCAGAATTGTGTTTGTACTCAACACGTAGCACAGCTTCATAAAACAGCAGAGATGAGGGGCAGACTTTAGATCTTCAGCATTGTTTTTGAAGTTAAAAGAACAAAATGGAACAAACCCCAAAACAATCTCATGTGACCTTTTATTTACCTATGTGTCCAACTTCCTAAGCACAAGCTGAAAGGAGAAGAATACTTCCAAAACTCAGTACACAAATGAAGACTGCATTCTATTAAATCTAGTCTCCTCATTTGGAAACTTCTACTAAAGTCTTTTCACTACAACCAACAAGATAATTATTATAAGTTGAGTTATCTCCCTTCCTCCCCACTTTTCTTCTTTCAGCACTGGCATACAAACCATGCTATTTTAACTTCTTTCCTGTTCTCCCAGTTCTTCTGGAACATTTTATTTTCAACAGTCAACTCATTTGGAGAAGTGCCATGCTGAAGTTGAACCGTTTACAATGTTAACTGTGTCTCTGCCAGCAGCTGAAGACTTGCATCACATCACCTTCTCCAGCACTTCTTGATTAAACAATTTTAGTTCCTTCAAGAGGTTAGCAGATGCTTAGGTAGCCTTCATTCTCTACTACTTCTTTTTATTTTTTTTTCCTTCAAAATTATTCTCTCTCTGAAGAGTATCGTCCCCTCCTCAATCAACAATTCACAGACCTCATGCTCACCCCCTATGGGCCCATGTATTTTAACACTACCAGAAAGGGTCCCATTTAACAAAGTATTTTGGACAGATTGCTTAGTATGTAGTACTCCAGGACAAAGCAACTATTTGAAAAGCAATCATTTATACTGATGTTCAATATTTTTATGGAAGTCAGAAATTAGAAGTTCATACTTGATCATATCCTGATCAAGCATGCAAAGCTAAGCAAATCATACAGTTCTGCCATTAACAGCAGATCATTTTTATCCAGAACGAGTTCACAAATACATTGATTTCAAAGTAGAGAATTAACTGTAAAGAGAGCATTTACATTATTTTTTGACTACAATGAATTGGAAGTATAACAATGGATAAGGAAACAAAATACATTAAAAGACACAAAGACATATGTGCCTTTGTAGACCTTTCCTGATCTGTCACAACAGGATCTCCTTCCTCTACCAGTATGCTTCTTCAAATCACCCTTTTCAGCCTTTCACTGGGGGTTAACAGATACTACAGGTTCTGTCCCTAAGTTTGCTTATTGATAATTACATAATAATGTTAGTAAGTGAATATTAGGCAGCTATTTACCAGATTGACACTTTGAAGTCCTTTTTCCGCAGTTCATTACTACAAAGCAGAGTTCTTCTGCTCAATTTAAGAAATTATCCACACCACCACACAGAGAAACTCTGACAGCAAACAATCTCAACTTATAGCTGTAACTCCAAACATGTTATTTTAAACCACAGGAAGACTCTACTGGAAAAAGTCTTTTACACTTATTTTTGGGACCTCCAGATTCAATACACATCTTTGGGCTTTTCTTAAGTAACCTTCCTCAAACTGTAAGTTGTACTAGTAAAAAGACTTTAGTTCTTCCCATTTCCTTTTTAAGGCTAAAATTAAACTTGTCCATTCATTCGGGCTCAGAGTAACATCTGACAGTTGTCCAGACATCTATGTTGAACAGAGTTCTTCCCCAATGCTTAGCTATTTGCTTTTTAATCACTCATGTCTTCATAAAAGTCACTTCTCCTTTAACTCAAAATTCACAAAACTAAAAAATTTGTTATAAATTTTACTAAATTGATTTTTTCCCCACTCCACTCCCACTTGCAGTTGTTCTACTTTCCATTTCCAGTATCCACTTATGTATTGTATTCTTCAAAGATCAGCATAGACAACATGTTTCTAGTATTCCTTTTGTAACAAAATAATTCTTTTTAATTATGGAAAAAAAATTGTAAACATGACTTTTAAAACTTCCAACAATGTAATCCATTATGAACCTAGTAAAAATGTATAAGGAAATCAAATAATTGTTTCAGAATTTTTAAGACAATGGTCTATAGGCTATGTCTAAGAGGGATGGGAATTGTGATTAAACAAGTTTGTATACTGAAGAATAAGCTATGAATGCAGTTTTTGTTAGAGCTTACACCATGAAAAAGTTTTGAATGCCCACAAAGAAACTGAAAACCATTGTCAAATGAAAAAAAAAAAAGTCTGATCACAAGAAACATTCAAGTAACCACCATCTCATGAATCAGGATTATCATTCTAGAGCTCCTTTGAAACTCACTGCTTGGGTTTTTGTGGTTCTTTCAAGATTTGTTTTGCTTTGCTATTAAAGTCCTTCAGCTAGTATTTTAACAAGGTATACTTGGGTCTGTCAGACATCATTAATATCATTAATAAGAATATAATTTCTAAAAGAGTTCAGTCTCATAGTGAAGAAACCTCCCCATAGATATAACACCACAGTCATTCCAATTCAAAATATTACAATGACAATTGATTTTAAAGGGTATCTGTCAACCACAGGAGAGGGGTAAGAGGCCTTCCCAAAAAGATCCTCACCTTAAATTTCAAACTTGGATTGCACATGCCATGTTCAAGAGCAATATATCTGTAATGCACATTATAGTGCAAGCACTGAGTTGGCCTCTCAGAAAGTAAGAGGAGATTCATGATTCTGAACTATAAAAAACAGGCAGATAACTAATAAGATTACATGCAGTCATTATACAGGGGATGGTTGTTCAGGATCTGACCCAAACAACCAAAGGTCAGTGGGAACTTTGTCAGCTTCTTCAGTGGCTGCTGATTTTGACCTGTGCAGAGACCACAAAGCGCATCATAGAACATCTCCTCGGGGTGGGTGGTGGGGTGTGGAAAGTTAAGTTCCTTCTTTACTTTGTCAAAATGTAAGATTAAAATTACCTGAAATGGTATGTTCCATGGCCCACTTCTGTAAGACGGAGACAACCACGGTATCTCAGTAATTTGGGTGACAGATCAGCAATCAGAACTTAAGAAATGCACAGTTGATAACGCAATGTCCTTCCCAAGTATACTAGATTAGCAAAAATGAAGCAAGGGCATTGATTTTAACCTTGCAGCAGCTGGATCTCAAGTTCATCACTAGTTATTGCAATCCTCAAATGTTTGTACTTTTTTGCACATCTGGGAGCATGTTCCAATTCGGATTCACTGGTTCCCTATTTTGTCACATCTTCCCTATGTAACGCATTCATTTCTATAGTCTTCAAAGTAACCTATGCACGAACATTACTGATACTTTTGTATGAAGCTGTGCCTTCGAGCTCAGTAGCATTGCACTCTGGTAGCCCCCACATGTATTTCAGCACGTAGTTTGAATATTTTGAGGAACTGCATCTACTATGCAACTGATGTGCAAATTTAGGTTGGTGGGAGAAGAGTTGGGCCTGTTGTGAGTCTACTCAAAATTATTTCAGATGAAAAGGTGGGTTAAAAAATGCATAGAAATTTCTATTCAACTGCCACGTCACTTTAAAGATCTTAGTTTTCCATAATGACATTAAAATCATACAAGAATGTTGTCATAAGTTTTCAGGAAAAAAAAAAAAAGTATTAAGACACCAAAAAGACAGTTCTGAAAACTGTTTTGTTTCTTCCAAAAGAAATTATGTGTGTTATGATGCTCTGAGGAACCTACTAAAAGCTTGATAGTTTTAACTTTAACTTTAATGAAACCTGCTGAGTGGGGAGAAATATTCCATCTTAATTTAAAATACATCCAAAAGAAGGAATGCTCTTGAAAATCAGATGTTAAAAATCCCAAAAATCAGGCATCACCATCATCACCTAGAAAAAAAAAGACATTTCATGACGTTCTCTGGAAGAACCTGAGCAGCCTCAAGCTGCGTGCACTTACCTCCAAAAGCTTTCAAAAATCTCTAAATATATGCATCTATACACTATTTCTTTGGCCAACTGATCAACCTCCTAATTCGTGGTCTTTAACCTAAGAAAATTATCTAGAAAGGTGACCTCCACAAGAAAGCGTAAGAGCAAAAAAGCCTGAGGATATGTTTCTCTGTGTGAAGGAGAATCTGAGCAATTTCCTCCAATCCTCATTTCCTGATAGCATGAAGTCAGAGTGAAGACCCATCACAATGTTGTACATTGAAAAAAACTGAAGAAACCTTAGGGGGAAAAATCATGATTAAGCCAGCAAAGCTTCAAAACATGGAGAGACATCCACGATGTTAGGAGCACTTCCCATCTCAGCTTTGTCTACTCTCTCTCTCCTCCATTTTCTGGTGGAGCTAGAGAACATGACATGGCTTACCTGACTCAGATCACAGCTCTCTGCCAAACTAGTCACTTCCTCTTAGACATGCAAGCAGCTCCATGAGACAAACAGACCCTCACAGACACACACACAAAAGCAGCAGTAGCAAGCACTCAAACCTGAAGGTCTTTCTCCTTCCAAACACCAGAAAAACAAATTAAACTTTTCCTTTTTCTCCCCCAAAAGAGGGAAGTGAATGGGGGGAGAAATCCTATCAGATCTCACAACTACATGAAGCTCCAGAAGGGTGTCTCTGTATGGAGAATAGAAACCACACTGCTAAGAGGAGCAAGGGAGGGGGAGAAGAAGGTTGCTCCAGAAGACATAAACAGCCTGTAGACTCTGTGTGTGTGTGTGTGCATGTGTGCGAGAGTGAGGAGAAGCTTTGTGTTGTGGAGCCTGGACTGGAACCAAAGCAGACAGCTTGCAAATGGAGGACAGGGAGATAAAGAAAGGGAAAGAGGGGGAGAGATAGGGAGAAAGCTGCTTCGGGTAGTTCAGAAAGGGGCAAGGGAGAAAGAGTCTTCTCCCTCGCCTGGTATAAAGGTAGGGACATCGGGGAGCTGAGCAAGAAGTGGGCTCCTTCCCCTTCCTTTCTTCCCTTCTCGCTCTCTTTCTCTCAAAGGAGAGCACTAGCATGTGTAATGGCTCCTGCTCTCCAGCTGAACGCTGTCCTCCTCCAAGCAACCTCCTGCGAGCACCACCAGCCCCCTAGCCCCGATGCCGCCAGGGACCCCCACATCCCAACTCCAGGAGAGCCGCGGTGGGGGCACCACCACCGGGGTGAGGGACCAGCCTGGGCACAGGCGAGGAGGAGGGCAGCGAGAGGGGACGAGGAGAAGACACAGGAAGAAGACGTGGGAGAAAGAAAAGAAAGCAAGCAAGCAAGCAAGCAAGAAAGACAGGAAAGAATAAAGAAAAGAAAGAAAAGAAGGAAAGAAAGAAAAGAATAAAGAAAAGAAAGGTAATAATAAATAAAGACAAAAAAGGATAAAATAATAAAAGAAAGGAAGAAAGAAGAGAGGAAGAGAGAAAAGAAAGGAAGGAAGAAAAGAAAGGAAGAAAGAAAAGAAAGGAAAAGATAAAAGAAATGAAGGAAGAAAAGAAAGAAAGGAAGAAAGAAAAGAAAGAAAGAAAGGAAGAAAGAGGTCACCCGATTGCCTGAGTCGTGCCAGCACGGAGCCTTGCTCTCCTCCTTGTCTCTCGTCTCTGATCCAAGTCCACACGCACAGCACCATCCAGACCTCGCGCGCACACACACACACACACACACACACACATATCCTCTCGGGCACCCCCCACCCCGAAAGCTCGGCTGATATCTCACTTATCTCCCCATATATTTCCACCCCCACCCCCCCTTTTAATGCAACAACAAAAAATTAATTAACTGCCTTCCTCCTCCTCCCACCATCACCACCACCACCAGCACCTCCTCCTCTTCTCCTCCTCCATGCAAGAGACTTCTCTCTCAAACAAAACACCCCGCTCTCGCTCCCGTCTCTTCTCTCTCTTTTTTTTTTTCTTCCTTTCTTTCTTCCTCCTTCCTCCTTCCTCCGTTGACCGAATGAATGGATTTCACAGGAAGGTGGTAGAAAGAAAGAAAAACAGAAAAAAACAAACCAAAACCAAATATATATACACACACAAGAGAGATGATCTCTCCAATGCCAAACCGGAGATGGGTTTTAATTGCAAGAACTTACAGGAGCGTCCCGGCACTGCTGCTCTTGCTTCTGCCTCCTCTCCTCTTCCTCTCTGCCTAGCTCTTCTTGTTGTTATTGTTGTGGAAGTTGTTTTGTGAGCCTCATGTGCTCCTTGCCAGGTCTCAGCAATGGAGGATCGCCATCTTTCCCTGCTTTTCCCCCCCTCTCTCTCTCCCTCTCCCTCTCTCTCTCTCCTTCACTGGTTTGCTGCAGCTGCAGATGACCTGAGATATCCGTCTCTCTCTCTCTCTCACTCACCCTCTGTGTCTCTCTCTGAATAATGAGCAACCAGAGGGAGAGAGAGAAAGAAGACAATCTCCTCTCCTACCACACAAAACGCAAGAGCACCAGGGGGTGCAAGAATCCTTTCTAACAACAACAACAACGTGTAGGGGAAGAGGAGGAAAAAGGGAAAGAAAGGAGAAGAAAAGAGAGGAGGAAAGGCAAGAAGAAAGAGACGGAGGGAGGTGGAAGAGGAGGGGGGAAGCAAAGAATGCAAGAGAGATCCAGGAGGCAGACAGATGGAGGAGAAGATGGTAGTGATAGAGGAGGAGGTGTTTGAGATGAAGAAGAGGAGGAAGGTGGTTACAAAAAGTTAAGGTTTGGGACACTGAATCACTCACAGGCCAGGGAGGTGGAGAAGAAGGGGAAAAGATCTGAAGAGCTTCCCCTTCCAAGCTGTTGCCTTCACAAAGCCTCCTGTGCAGGAGCGCTTAGCAGCTCCTGTGATGCTCAGCGAGACGCTCGGATGGAGCGCTTAGCTAGGTCATAGCTCTCTTCGAGCCATGGCAAAAACCGGTTTCTGCATGCAGATCTGCCCCTGAGGTGATCCCTCAGACACTTCCATCTAGAGGCTAATCTTCCCTGAGCAGAGTAAAGAACATAAATGGAGCTGGAGGTTGCGAAGTATAAAACCAGATCTACCACGTGGTTGGTTTTTAATCCTCCATCCAGCTCACATTTGATGTGGAGAAAGGACACTCGAATTGTCCATTTCTGGCACGTATTTTGAAGTCTACTCCCGGAAATAAAGACAGTCATCTCCAGGTTTTTTATTTCTCACAATCATTTAGGAGAAAAGAGAGCTTGTACTACTGAGCACCAAAAGCTCTTCCTACACTGGTGAAACGTTTTTGGCTGGGAAAAAAAAAATTGTACTTAAAATAACTTTTATGCCTTCCAACACCTAGTTGTCTGATTCTTTGTGACTGATTATTTAAAACCTTGGAAACTAACGATCAAAGCTCACAAAGAATGGTGTCTTGGTGATGAAGGCAAGCAGGCAAAGACAAAGCAGCTGTAGCCTGCATTTTTATTTAGTCTCTTTTCTATTAAGTATTGTGCTGAGCTACTTCTTTTGCTCGACACACATACACCCCCTCCCCCTCCAATTCTTCTACAGCACCAGGTCAGATTCTTTCTAGGGTTATGTCTAGCACTGAGGGGGTGTGTACTAGGGGTTATGTGCAGACTCAGA
This sequence comes from Indicator indicator, assembly GCF_027791375.1. NCBI lineage: Eukaryota > Metazoa > Chordata > Aves > Piciformes > Indicatoridae > Indicator > Indicator indicator. The sequence goes on along the minus strand of NC_072053.1, from coordinate 66,335,338 downwards.
AAATCCATACACGGGAGTGAGGCAAAATCAATTTGAGCGCAAGGGCATGGCTTGTATTGGAACATCACTGGGTTTTCTGAAGCCCTTAAGCATTGTGGTTTGCATGGGTGGAAGAGAGACTAGAACCACAAAGCTCTGTTTCGGGGGGAGAGAAAGATCCTTCCCTGCTCCGAAGAAGTTTTATGTGAGTGGTGAAGCTGAGAGGATCTTAAGAGTCCAGATTTTACTGGTTCTGGAAGAAGTCAGACATGTTAGAACTTCATTTTCTGAACTCTCGCAGCTCAGCTGAAGACCAAATGCAGAAATGCTAACAATAGCAACAAAATAAAATAACAAAAATCAGTTGCCCAGGTACTAGTCAAATATTAAGCCCACGCATTCTCCGATCTTCCCATCCACAAGACTGCTGTAAATACAAAGCACACAGGCAGGATCTCTCCCATCAAATCTTCTCTTTCTTTGAGCCGTGCAAGTTAATCACTAAACAGAAGATCTACTCCCTCCTCCTCTCTTTCCGTTCCACCCCTCCTCACCACAAACAAGTGCTGTGGGAGAGGAGAAAAGATAATATCAGGGCAGAAGAAGCACTGTTGGATTCAGAGATTCCTTCATAAGGAAAAGGGGAAAAACATCAAAACTGGGGATTCCTACTAAGACTGTTTCCATGCAGACAAATAAAGCGAACACCTCCTAAGAAGCTGATAAAAGAACATTAAAGAAAAGGGAGGGACTGTCTTTATGACTGCCAGAATGTGCATGTGTTCTGACTGCAATTTCCTATAAATCATCCTCTTTGCAGGAAGAGAGCGCCTGGGCTTTGCAATCTTTGACGCACCATCAGTGCCGAGGCAGATAATTCACCTCTTTGTCTCTGAGCATTACATTAAAAAAAAAGGGGGGGAAAAAAAATAGGGCAACCCCACATCCACAAGCCTCAAAACACCTGACTTCTGACTAGCCACCCTCCAAGGAAATGGCAGTCCCATTTCGAAATTAAGGCTCTTGGAAGGACTGGGCATCAAGTCTCAAGGGAGGGGAAAAAGAAAAAAAAAATTTAAAAAGGAAGGCCAAAAAAAAAGTAAAAGAGACAATGAAAAAAACACTATAAAGAAAATGGATAAAATAAGAGGAAAAAAGAGGAAGAAAAAAAAAGAAAAAAGAGAAAAGGAAAAAAAGAGAAATGAAAAAAGAAAAAAATAAGAAAAAAGGGAAAGAGGGGGGGAAAAGAAAAGAGAAAATTAAAAAAGAGAAAAGAAGGTAAAAGAAAATTAAAAAAAAAAAAAAGGAAAAATAAAAGAAAAAAGGAAAAGAGGAAAAGTGAAAAGTGAAAAGCAAAGGTATCTTCATGGAGGTAGCCTGGAAACGTTTTCCCGCCGTATTCCCAAATCCTTTGGCAGAGTGGAGTGTTTCTCCTTCGCGGTCCCGTGAGGGACCCCCGCGCTCAGGCGGGGAGTGCAGGTGTCCGGGCACTCAGGATCCCAGGCGGTCAGAGGAGCCCCGGCTCTGGAGGGCAGTGCCGGGGGCCACGGGGAGGGAGGTTTCTCCCTGGGGTTTGGGTGGTCCATAACTTCCTTCCTCAGGTTTTCTGCCACCCCACCGCGCTCAGAGCGCCGCCAGGGAAGCCAACAACGAAGTGGACACGTTGAGCTGGGAAAGCCCTACCAAGAAGCGAAAAAGACAAGGGCAAGGCTCTCCGGAGCCCGCCGTGTCCACCCGCCGCTGGTTTCGCGCGGGAACTGGCGCCTCTGGCTGCCGACTCCAGGACAGCAGGACCGGGAGGTGCAGGACCCCCCATGAGTGGTGGGCGGGCGGGAGTGGGAGGGCTTTATCTGCCACCCTGGCTCGCTCCGGTGCCGTGCCCGGCAGTAAAGAGGTTAACCGTGCTGACAGCTCCCTGGTTCCAGTTACCCCGGCGGATTAACAGTCCCATTACGGGGAACAAACATAGTTGACACCTCTGGGTTCTGGCATTTGGGTCGCCAGGGTACCTCGGGGTCTAGACAAAGGTTCCAGTGCCTCCTGTGCCAGACAGCCTAGCTGCGGGGTGGGAGGGAGGAAGCTGGGACTGAATCCACGGTGGAGCCCACCTCCACTCCTTGCCTGTAGCTGGGAGGTTGATGGGTGCAGCAATACAGTATTTCAGTTTCTCTCTTCTCAGCAGGGGTTGTATCCCTCCACTGTCTTGGCTGAAGCCATGGAAAGGAGATATTTTTGGTTTTAAATAAAAAATTAAATCCTCCACCATCGACCTAGGGTAGATGGATGATGTAGCACCATGTACCCAGGGAAATGAGGGCCTGGGGTAGGAGAAAAATATTTTCTCATCCATAAATCTTTCCTCATCCATAAAATATGACCAAGCCAGGCCTGAGCACTTCATCCTCAAGCCAGGTCTTTGCTGGTGTGCAAAGATTCAGTTTTGTATTGCCCTGGATGACACCTGTATTTCACTCCTGATGACACCTACATCTCACTTCTGGAGCCACTAGAAGTCCATGTGGGTTGCACAGTGAGCCTCAACGTGGCAAGGCCATAGGCACAAGAGTTGGCAGGCTGCAGGAAGCTCAAGGTGGTGCTATTTTGCCTTTATTTTTTTTTTTTTTAATGTTTTTCAGCCAAACACTTTGCTCTGTGGGCTCCATTTAGCATGGAGAGTGAGCATAGTTTTAGTGAGCAGAAGGCATTAGCAAAGCAATGTAGAAAATAAGATACTGAATGTATACCTCTTTATATATAGTCAACAGTGAGGCAGTGTTGTTAACGTCCTCTCACAGAAGTAGAAGTGGCTTCTTTTCTTCCTCCCCATATTTGGAAGAATTTTTTTCTTTTTCTGCGACAAGTCTGAGTGAACTTTATGGTTGTTATATTCTACAATAGCAAGGTTCCACTGTCCTTATGCAAGAGGCAAGCATTGTATCTGCTCACTGAAGAACTGAATATCACTCTCTGGAATATTATGTTCCGCAGCTATTGAGAGAATTTCACTTTCCAATCTAAGAAGATTAGCAATGTGCTGTTCTGACCTTAACCCTAGCAACCCACTTATTTCTTTAAACACCAGGGGTTTCCTTATTGTGAAGGAATTTGAAGGAAAAATGGTTGGTTGGAAGCAGAGAATCCTACTCCAATCCATGAAAGGCAAGGGAAGTCTAATGAGACAAATTTTCTTTTAGCAAATACTGTTATAGAAGACAATGAGTTCAAAAAGGTTTACATGTAAATAATCCAAATCTAAGCTCTTAAGAACTGTTCAGAAAATTCTTCTATTAAAACCGAAAACTTTCAGCCTACGAATAAAATTTCAAACGTTTTCTTTCTGGCAGAAGTCACTCTGAAATCTCCAAGCTCTTCACTGTAAGATGGGCTTTGTTATCTACAAGGACACCTCATCATGGAGAACACGTGTTGCAGACCCATATAAAGATACATTTTAATGTTGATGGTAAAGCTTAAGAGAAGTATACCTAAGATGACCTGGTTGCGTATTGGGAAATCACTTCCTCATCTGACAGATACATAGCTGGTAACTGTTAAAGACACAGTTTGTACTCCTTTGAGAAAACTGAATCTTCAGTGTTCAGATCTTTGGATAAACTCATGGTTATGTTCTACACCTGTCTCCAAACTCAGAAACTCCACACCAGAAACAGGAGCCTAGAAGTCCCTTTACAAAGAGAACCAGTCTTGCTCCAAACCCTTTTAAATTAGGCTTGAGTCAAGAAAAATGGGTATATGGGGTTGGAGGGCTATGGTAGGCTTCCATATGAATTTGATGTGTACCCCAAGTCACCACTTCTCCAACCTGAGAACAGGAAGGTAGCAGAAAACCTTGTGTTTAGAGCCCAGTCAAACTCCCAGTAGAGTTAATAAAAATAAATTAAAATAAAACCCTTTAGAGTTAACTGGGTTGGAACGAAATAGAGCACGTCCTTAGTAATTGCAACATGGATCACAAATGGCCCTAGATATTTAGGATATCATTCATTGGTATTTATCCTGTTCTCAATGATTGGTTTGATCTAATAAAAGAATATAATGCAGTGTAGTCAAAGAGTGTTTTATCTATCACCAGAAGACAGCAACAAGCTGATTTTGAGGAAATCTGTAATTACCATGACAAGGATTTGCTATGTGACTGAAAGCTCACTCAGACTTCACTTCTTACTGTTGAAAAACAGTGACCATGAAGCTTAATTAAATTCACTTTCCACTTTTGAAATCTTTAGAAGCAAAATATTCTTTGTTGTAAGTGCAAATTAAGTTTTTACAAAATTCAGTCCTTCCAAAGACACAGCTGGATTTCATTTAACTTCTACATGGTTTTAGATGGAGTCAGTGAAATGGAAACTGCAGTCACTTTTACAACATCTGACCTTCTAGATTATGAGAATTGTTTGCTGGTTAGTATAGCAACACTGTAGCCCATCATCATATTATACTTACTACTAAGAAGACATCAAGAGAGAAACAATTTGGGTTTAAGGGATAGGTACTAAATGATTTGTGAAATTATTTTATTGGTCAGATACAAAATGTATTTACTGGTCATTTTTTTTTTCAGTCCCTCCATCCTGTATATTTATTTTACTAGGTTTATACAATTCAGTAAAGGGCTGTTCTTACTTGCACACCATTCTTCCTTTTTTCAAAACCTAAAGGCAACTCTTGCATCTCTTGTCTGTTTCTCTAGCACTCCAGCATTTTTAAAACTTAAGCTTTCAAATGCCAGTCAAATAATTTTTATTCTATATATCCTATTCAACCTGTATAGTATATAGCCTCTGATAGATTTCAGTTCCACTTTCTAGACAGTATTTCTGATATCTAATTTTTCTAGACTTACCATAAAATTGAACAAGGCCATCTCTGGCTTTGTAGGGAAGTACCTGGTACTTTTAAATAATCAATCTGGTATATGCAGTTTGATGACATTTTTATTGATACATTACAAATTTAGCTCAAGTTTCATTTTTTTGAAGCAACTCCAGTAGGTGTTTTCATTTCACGTGGAAACATTTCAGGCATAGTTGATTTCCCATGTTGCATGTCTTCGGAGATATAAAAAGGAAACAACGCATTTTATCTCCTACATTTGAACTCCTTCAGCTTACAGTTTACTTCCTAATGAAGCTGTTTCTTCTTCATCTTTTGCTGAAGTCCCTGTTGTACATGTGGCTCAATTCCAGTTAATTTTCCCTGTGAGCACAGGGGTACACAATACAGAAAGTTGGACAATGCTGAAGTGCGTGCCAAAACTCTATTCTAATAATGTCATTTGCTATGGGCACACCTTTAATCTGGAGGTGTTTCAGCAAATGCTGTTGAAGAGTTTTCTCGTTATCTTAATTTTGTGACCCACACAAAATGAAAATCTTCCTCATCCATCTGCTGTCATATATGTCCACTAAACCACTGCTTTTTTCCTACTTCCATGAGCCATTTCTGGCTCATTTTCACATATGATTGGGTTAGTAATCTTTACCAAATACTTTCAGTAGCTTAGATATTTATCTTTTTACTTGGGGGCGCTAGGTATTGAAATGACATGATTTTCTCCATTAATGTTTTCACTGTACCACCATGGTATCTCATAAGGTGTTACTCTGTTTTAAAAATGCACGTTTCTATTTTGACACCTTTTTCTGATCTATCCAGTGTTATTCGGTTTCCTAGTGCCCACCTTGGCTTTCCATATTTTTAACTGTGGAATTTTACTGAGTTTCTCTCTGCCTTAATTTATTTTAATATGCTATATATCAAAATAGCTTTTCTTCTTAGAATATCCTGTTTTTACTGGTTTTGACCTATTTATGAAGAAGACATTGTTTCCTGTATTCATCTTTACAGCTAGCTGTTGTGTTCTCTGGAATTGAAAGGACACCACTTGGAGTACAAATTCATATTTACAATGCCCATTCAATACTGGTCTACTCAGAAGTGGGCAGTCATATTGTCCTAAAAGATAACAGGATATGTAAGAATGCAGGTGCTATAGTGTAGACTTCAAAATATACTTAATAACTTACAGTGTATCCTGTCTTTCTTGGGATTGCCCTCGCTCACGTTTCTACACTAACATGTAGAAATGGCTAGGAGTGTTTTGTTTCCTTTTTGGCAACACCATTTCAGTATCAGAAATTTCAAGCTCCCTATGGAAACCGAGGCTACATTTCAGCCTTCAAGGTAAATTGGTGGACCCCATTAACAGGGAGAAATTGGGGGTTGTGGGGGGGAAAGACACAAAGAAGAACACAAAAGGAAGTCCCTAAATAGTGCCAGTACAGTTGGAAAAAACCTCACCTATAATTAAAAAATATTTCAGCATCCCATTCTGTATTCAAAAAGGTAACAATTATTTATACATATCAGTCTCTATGTAAGTACCACCTGTCCAATCAACATATTAATATTTGAGTTAATTTCAAAAGAAGATAGCAGAAAAAAGCCGTCATTTCCTCAGTAATGAACTAATTTATCTGAAAATCTGACAACTGCAAGTGGGTGGTACTCTTTTCTATGTAGTCTTACAAAAGATATTGCTGCAATCAAGTTGGTACTTACTATTCTAGTAGTAAAACATGCCGAGCATCAAAACTTGACATGGAATGTAATGAGAAGTGATATGATTGAGCAGAGATTTAGCAGATATGTTAGTTATATTATGTTAGCATGAGTTCTGCTCTGGGTCTTGAAATCTTTATACACACACACGCTCTGGATGAGTAAGACTGTTTCTTGTGGAAAGTACCTTAAAGGAAAGGTTTGGAAGATAAACCCAACCAAACATGGCCGAGATAGGGTAATGCCCTGTCTTAAATAGCCAGTTGGAAGAGGTTGTTATGGTGTACGTACAATGACTAGTTCATCAGGATCCAATGTCCCTTTTTTGACCCTGCTGATAGTGTACTACAAGCAACAGGGAGAAGGTCAACCACGTATTTTCTTTAAAAATAAGGGAGACACGAGGGGAGAGTATACGAAGAAGAGCAAGGTACTCTTCAAAGGCAAAGGCAAGGCAAGGCAAAGCAGGCTGATATTTTGTGGTAGTATTGGGGACAGATCAAATAGGACTTAATGGGTGTCAATAAATCCAGCAGAACAGTGACCATGGCACAGTTAATTCAAACCAGAAGTTTGCATAATAGCCACAGAGACATTAATAACTTCAGGGAAAATAGTAAGATTTCAGATTAAAAAGGTGAGGGCAACAGCAAGTGTGCAGCTTTTCAGAGAGAAAAGTAGATGGATTACACATGCATAGAATATAATCAGGTTTTTGCTGTAGCCAGTTAGATCCAGTTCAGTTAAGCTGCCACTGAAAATTGCTCCACGACTCTAGACCGTATTATCATAGCTACTTCTGCTTGCCTCTTCTACTCTTGGATGGTGATGTTCTGCTGGAGGTGCTGTTGGCTATGGAAGCTTCTCCCTGATACCCAATTGTTCTCCAGGGTCCAAGTATGGATATTGAATAATGTGTTTCTAGTCGTTGTGACTGCAAAGGAAATTCTGATAGATGCACCTCAAACACCAGCAGGTGCAGGTACTTCTGAGTCTGAAGAGAGCCTAGAGCAATAGGTCCAAGAGGTTTGAACCTTCTCATTCATCTTGTTCTTAAATTGTCATTCTTCACCCTCTAACTTAATCATCAGCTTTAGAGCCAGCCCCACGTTTTTAACTTTCTCTTTTGATCATTTCACAGAAGCCCTCTGAAGTTTTTATTCCCTAATTTCAAAGTGTTTCTTGTGCCTCCAGGTGAGAAAGTCTAGAGCTGAAATGATATCTATTTTCCCTCTTGACAACTTTCAAGCTGCAGATGGGAATTGCCAGTGCAAGAACTCATGGCATACTAGAAAAAACACAGGGACTCCAATAAATTAATTGGTTTGCCTACCTACTTAATTGTCCCTGGGATTAATGTACTGAATGATTAATTGCCTTCATAGCTAGTTAATCATGGATTTCAATATATTCAGTGTAAAATCAAGCTTCCATGTAATTTCACAGCAACAAGAATCCTTTGGCATACCAACTCAGGTGTGGTTTGCTGGTAAGGAGGCGTGGAGCTCTAAATGTCTTTCTCACTCTTAATTTTACATTCTCTGGGTTAAAGGGCTGGTGTTAATCAGTTTTATTTCATCAAATGCTGCCCATTGCACTGACCAAATGTCAATTCACAACACTTCAGTATTCTACAAGTTTATTCAAACATCCATCTTCTTCTTCCTTTAAGTTTTCCTTCATCCCTTGGGTGTGAGAATTGAAGAACACAAGCAGAGGAAGTATGAGTCATAAGGACATTTCTGTGAAATGTGCAGTTCTTGTCTCGGTGTTCACTAGCCAGAAAGACTCCAGTTTTCTAGCTAACATGTCCACCTGTCAGAAGTTGTTCTCCTTGGTTTTCCCCAGCAAACAGGACTCAGAGTTCTTTGGTCTAACCAGCTCTGAGATAGCCACTGTTTAGCCTGATGAATATGCCTGCCAGCCTTGCAACTTCATAAGGATTTCTTTGCCTTGTAAGGATTTGTTTACACTGGTGAACTGACCATCCAAACTATAGCAGTATCATTTTTTTAGTGTAGTAAACCAGTCTGTTTCCTGTGTAGACAAGCCCTTAGACTAAGCTTCTTGCCTGACCCCAGCCCCAGTTACAGAAACCTTGGAATGCTTGGGGATCTTATTCCACTCCTAAATTATGAAATCTGCCAAACCTTTTCATTTTATTCAAGGTTTCCTGTCATTTCAGCCCTGGAATAAATCTGATTCCAGATCTTTTGCCCATCAGCCAAGCCTCTTCGGCCAAGCCACATACATCCTGCCACCAGGATGCTTCTAGTTTTACCAAGGTCAAAATCCTTCTCTGTTGTTCTTTCCATGGTTACCATCTAACCTTGTTCATATAAACGAAATGAGCAATGGACATCTCGAAACCACAATACATGTTTGAAGTTAAACAGGGCAATTGCTTTTCCTCATTGCTACTTTTCAGATAGATGGATGTAGATGTCTCTGCTTCTAAAAACTGTATAATATAAAGACACCAATACACTTGACTGTCTCTAATGTTACCTGATCAAGTCAAGAAATTCCATCATTTCTCTTCAATCCTTTTCATAGTCTAAGCAGCACAAAATTATTTCATGAACTTACCTCTGTGAAAACAGCAGGCAAAGATGACATTCGTCTGCACTCTTAATTTTATAGTTTTATAATTTTACTATATATACTTTCCTATTTTTACTTTAGGTTATTTTACACATCACATGTCAAATTACATGAGGAAAGCACCAAAATACCTAACAGATTTGCAGTGGTGCAAACATGTCTCTTGAAGACATCTGCATGCAGGTACACATTGCAGGCTGGGTAGGTTGCTGTTTTATCTTTTCACTTTTATTTTATTTTCTTCTCTTTTCTTTTTTCTTTTCTTTTCTTTTCTTTTCTTTTTTCATTTTCCTTTTTTCTTTTCTTTTCTTTTCTTTTTTCTTTTCTTTTCTTTCTTTCTTTCTTTTTCTTTCTTTTCTTTCTCTTTTCTTTTCTTTTCTTTCTTTTCTTTTCTTTTTCTTTCTTTCTTTTCTTTTTCTTTTCTTTTCTTTTCTTTCTTTTCTTTTCTTTTCTTTTCTTTCTTTTCTTTCTCTTCTTTTTCTTTTCTTTCTTTTCTTTTCTTTTTCTTTCTTTCTCTTCTTTTCTTCTTCTTTCTTTCTTTCTTTTCTTTTCTTCTTTCTTTTCTTTCTTTTCTTTTCTTTTCTTTTCTTCTTCTTTTCTTTTCCTTTCTTTCTTTTCTTCTTCTTTTCTTTTCTTTTCTTTTTCTTTTCTTTTCTTTTCTTTTTCTTTCTCTTTTTCTTTTCTTTTCTTTTCTTTCTCTTTTCTTTTCTTTTCTTTTCTTTTCTTTTCTTTTCTTTTCTTTTCTTTCCCTTCTCTTCCCAACCTTCCCAACTTCCAACCTTCCCAATCTTCCCTTCCCACCTTCCTTCCCATCTTTCCCAACCTTCCCATCCTTCCCTTTCCAACCTTCCTTCCAACCTTCCTTCCCTTTCCCCTTCCTTCCTTCCACCTTCCTTCCCACCTTCCCTTCCTTCCCTTCCCTCCTTCCCAACCTTCCTTCCTCTTCCCTTCACACCTTCCCTTTCTTTCCTTCCAATTCCCTTCCCACTTCCCAACTTTCCTTCCACCTTCCTTCCCTTCCTTCCTTTTTTCTTTTCTTTTCTTTTCTTTTCTTTTCTTTCTTTTCTTTTCCCTTTTCTTTTCCTTTCTTTTCTTTCTTTTCTTTTCTTTTTCTTTTCTTTTCTTTTTCTTTTCTTTTCTTTTCTTTCTTTTCTTTTTTCTTTTCTTTTCCTTTCTTTTTCTTTCTTTTCTTTTCTTTCTTTCTTTTCTTTTCTTTTCTTTCCTTTCTTTTCTTTTTTCTTTTTTCTTTCTTTTCTTTCTTTCTTTCTTTTTTTCTTTTCTTTCTCTTTTCTTTTTTTCTTTTCTTTTTTCTTTTCTTTTCTTTTCTTTTCTTTTCTTTTCTTTTCTTTTCTTTTCTTTTCTTTTCTTCTTTTCTTTTCTTTTCTTTTCTTTTCTTTTCTTTCTTTTCCTTTTCTTTCTTTTCTTTTCTTTTCCTTTTCTTTCTTTTCTTTTCTTTTCTTTTCTTTTCTTTTCTCTTTTCTTTTCCTTTTCTTTCTCTTTTCTTTTCTTTTCTTTTCTTTTCTTTTTCTTTTCTTTTCTTTTCTTTCTTTTCTTTTCTTTTCTTTTCTTTTCTTTTCTTTTCTTTTCTTTTCTTTTCTTTTCTTTTCTTTCTTTTCTTTTCTTTTCTTTTCTTTTCTTTTCTTTTCTTTTCTTTTCTTTTCTTTTCTTTTCTTTTCTTTTCTTTTCTTCCCTTCTCTTCCCTTCCCAAACCTTCCCAAACCTTCCCAAACCTTCCCAAACCTTCCCAAACCTTCCCTTCCCAAACCTTCCCAAACCTTCCCAAACCTTCCCAAACCTTCCCAAACCTTCCCTTCCCAAACCTTCCCAAACCTTACCTTCCCTTCACAACCTTCCCTTTCCTTCCCTTCCAAAACTTCATTCCCAAACCTTCCCAACTTCCCTTCCCAAACCTTCCCTTCCCAAACCTTCCCTTCCCTTCCCTTTCTTCTTTCTCCTTCCCTATCCTTCCCTTCCCTTCCCTTCCCTTCCCTTCCCTTCCCTTCCCTTCCCTTCCCTTCCCTTCCCTTCCCTTCCCTTCCCTTCCCTCCTTCCCTTCCCTTCCTTCCCTTCCCTTCCCTTCCCTTCCCTTCCCTTCCCTTCCCTTCCCTTCCCTTCCCTTCCCTTCCCTTCCCTTCCCTTCCCTTCCCTTCCCTTCCCTTCCCTTCCCTTCCCTTCCCTTCCCTTCCCCTTCCCTTCCCTTCCCTTCCCTTCCCTTCCCTTCCCTTCCCCTTCCCTTCCCTTCCCTTCCCTTCCCTTCCCTTCCCTTCCCTTCCCTTCCCTTCCCTTCCCTTCCCTTCCCTTCCCTTCCCTTCCCTTCCCTTCCCTTCCCTTCCCTTCCCTTCCCTTCCCTTCCCTTCCCTTCCCTTCCCTTCCCTTCCCTTCCCTTCCCTTCCCTTCCCTTCCCTTCCCTTCCCCTTCCCTTCCCTTCCCTTCCCTTCCCTTCCCCTTCCCTTCCCTTCCCTTCCCTTCCCTTCCCTTCCCTCCCTTCCCTTCCCTTCCCTCCTCCCTTCCCAACCTTCCCTTCCCTTCCCAACCTTCCCTTCCCTCCCTTCCCTTCCCTTCCCTCCCTTCCCTTCCCTTCCCCCTTCCCTTCCCCCTTCCCTTCCCACCTTCCCTTCCCCCTTCCCTTCCCCCTTCCCTTCCCTTCCCTTCCCTTCCCACCTTCCCTTCCCACCTTCCCTTCCCAACCTTCCCTTCCCTTCCCAACCTTCCCTTCCCTTCCCTTCCCTTCCCTTCCCTTCCCTTCCCTTCCCTTCCCTCCCTTCCCTTCCCTTCCCTTCCCTTCCCTTCCCTTCCCTTCCCTTCCCTTCCCTTCCCTTCCCTTCCCTTCCCTTCCCTTCCCTTCCCTTCCCTTCCCTTCCCTTCCCCTTCCCTTCCCTTCCCTTCCCTTCCCTCCCTTCCCTTCCCTTCCCTTCCCTTCCCTTCCCTTCCCTTCCCCTTCCCTTCCCTTCCCCTTCCCTTCCCTTCCCTTCCCTTCCCTTCCCTCCCTTCCCCTTCCCTCCCTTCCCTTCCCTTCCCTTCCCTTCCCTCCCTTCCCTTCCCTTCCCTCCCTTCCCTTCCCTTCCCTTCCCTTCCCTTCCCTTCCCTCCCTTCCCTTCCCTCCCTTCCCTTCCCTTCCCTTCCCTTCCCTTCCCTTCCCTTCCCTTCCCACCTTCCCTTCCCACCTTCCCTTCCCAACCTTCCCCCTTCCCTTCCCAAACCTTCCCTTCCCACCTTCCCTTCCCTTCCCTTCCCTTCCCTTCCCTTCCCTTCCCAAACCTTCCCTTCCCAACCTTCCCTTCCCCTTCCCTTCCCTTCCCTTCCCTTCCCTTCCCTTCCCTTCCCTTCCCTTCCCTTCCCTTCCCTTCCCTTCCCTTCCCTTCCCTTCCCTTCCCTTCCCTTCCCTTCCCTTCCCTTCCCTTCCCTTCCCTTCCCTTCCCTTCCCTTCCCTTCCCTCCCTTCCCTTCCCTTCCCTTCCCTTCCCTCCCTTCCCTTCCCTTCCCTTCCCTTCCCTTCCCAACCTTCCCTTCCCTTCCCCCTTCCCTTCCCTTCCCAACCTTCCCCCTTCCCTTCCCAAACCTTCCCTTCCCTTCCCTTCCCAACCTTCCCTTCCCAACCTTCCCTTCCCACCTTCCCTTCCCTTCCCTTCCCAACCTTCCCTTCCCTCCCTTCCCTTCCCACCTTCCCTTCCCCCTTCCCTTCCCTTCCCACCTTCCCTTCCCTTCCCTTCCCAACCTTCCCTTCCCAACCTTCCCTTCCCTTCCCTTCCCACCTTCCCTTCCCAACCTTCCCTTCCCTTCCCACCTTCCCTTCCCTTCCCTTCCCTTCCCTTCCCAACCTTCCCTTCCCTTCCCAACCTTCCCTTCCCTTCCCTTCCCCTTCCCTTCCCTTCCCCTTCCCTTCCCTTCCCTTCCCTTCCCTTCCCTTCCCACCTTCCCTTCCCTCCCCTTCCCTTCCCTTCCCTTCCCTTCCCTTCCCCTTCCCTTCCCTTCCCACCTTCCCTTCCCTTCCCTTCCCCCTTCCCTTCCCTTCCCTCCCTTCCCTTCCCTTCCCTTCCCTTCCCTTCCCTTCCCTTCCCTTCCCTTCCCTTCCCTTCCCCTTCCCTTCCCTTCCCTTCCCTTCCCTTCCCTTCCCTTCCCTTCCCTTCCCACCTTCCCTTCCCTTCCCCCTTCCCTTCCCTTCCCAACCTTCCCTTCCCTTCCCTTCCCACCTTCCCTTCCCACCTTCCCACCCTTCCCCTTCCCACACCTTCCCTTCCCTTCCCAACCCTTCCCTTCCCTTCCCTTCCCTTCCCTTCCCTTCCCTTCCCCCTTCCCTTCCCTTCCCTTCCCTTCCCTTCCCTTCCCTTCCCTTCCCTTCCCTTCCCTTCCCTTCCCCCCTTCCCTTCCCTTCCCTTCCCTTCCCTTCCCTTCCCCTTCCCTTCCCTTCCCTTCCCCTTCCCTTCCCTTCCCTTCCCTCCCTTCCCTTCCCTTCCCTTCCCTCCCTTCCCTTCCCTTCCCTTCCCCTTCCCTTCCCTTCCCTTCCCTTCCCCTTCCCTTCCCCCTTCCCTTCCCTTCCCTTCCCCCTTCCCTTCCCCCTTCCCTTCCCTTCCCCCTTCCCTTCCCCCTTCCCTTCCCTCCCTTCCCTTCCCCCTTCCCTTCCCCTTCCCTTCCCTTCCCTTCCCTTCCCTTCCCTTCCCTCCCTTCCCCCTTCCCTTCCCTTCCCTTCCCTTCCCTTCCCTTCCCTTCCCTTCCCTTCCCTTCCCTCCCTTCCCCTTCCCTTCCCTTCCCCCTTCCCTCCCTTCCCTCCCTTCCCCTTCCCTTCCCTCCTCCCTTCCCTTCCCTTCCCTTCCCTTCCCTTCCCCTTCCCTTCCCTTCCCTTCCCTTCCCTTCCCCCTTCCCTCCCTTCCCCTTCCCTTCCCTTCCCCTTCCCTTCCCTTCCCCTCCCTTCCCTTCCCCTTCCCTTCCCTCCCCTTCCCTTCCCTTCCCTTCCCTTCCCTCCCTTCCCTTCCCTTCCCTCCCTTCCCTTCCCTTCCCTCCCTTCCCTTCCCTTCCCCTTCCCTTCCCCCTTCCCTCCCTTCCCTTCCCAACCTTCCCTTCCCTTCCCCCTTCCCTTCCCCCTTCCCTTCCCTTCCCTTCCCCTTCCCCCCTTCCCTTCCCTTCCCCTTCCCTTCCCTTCCCTTCCCTTCCCTTCCCTTCCCTTCCCTCCCTTCCTTCCCTTCCCCTTCCCTTCCCTTCCCTTCCCTTCCCCTCCCTTCCCCTTCCCTCCCTTCCCTCCCTTCCCTTCCCCCCTTCCCTTCCCTCCCTTCCCTTCCCCCTTCCCTTCCCTTCCCCTTCCCTCCCCTTCCCTTCCCCCTCCCCTTCCCCTTCCCTTCCCCCTTCCCTTCCCCCTTCCCTTCCCCCTTCCCCTTCCCTCCCTTCCCTTCCCTTCCCCCCTTCCCTCCCTTCCCTTCCCTTCCCTTCCCTTCCCCCTTCCCTTCCCTCCCTTCCCTTCCCCCTTCCCTTCCCTTCCCTCCCTCCCTTCCCTTCCCCCTTCCCTTCCCCCTTCCCCTTCCCTTCCCCTTCCCTTCCCTCCCTCCCTTCCCTCCCTTCCCTTCCCCTTCCCTTCCCTTCCCTCCCCCTTCCCTCCCCTCCCTTCCCTTCCCTTCCCTCCTCCCTTCCCCTTCCCTTCCCTCCCCCTTCCCTTCCCTCCCTTCCCCTTCCCTTCCCTTCCCTCCCCTTCCCCCTCCCTTCCCTTCCCTTCCCCCTTCCCTTCCCCTTCCCTTCCCCTCCCTCCCTTCCCCTTCCCCTTCCCTTCCCCCTTCCCCCTTCCCTTCCCCTTCCCTTCCCTTCCCTTCCCTTCCCTCCCTTCCCCCTTCCCTTCCCTCCCTTCCCTCCCTCCCCTTCCCTTCCCCTTCCCTTCCCTCCCTCCCTTCCCTTCCCTTCCCTCCCTTCCCCCTTCCCTCCCCTTCCCTCCCCTTCCCTTCCCTCCCCTTCCCCCTTCCCTTCCCTTCCCTTCCCCTCCCTCCCTTCCCCTTCCCTTCCCCTCCCCCTTCCCTCCCTTCCCAACCTTCCCTTCCCTTCCCTTCCCCCTTCCCTTCCCTCCCCTTCCCCCTTCCCTTCCCTTCCCTTCCCTCCTCCCCCTTCCCCTCCCTTCCCTCCTTCCCTTCCCTCCCTTCCCTTCCCCCTTCCCTTCCCTTCCCTCCCTTCCCTTCCCCTTCCCTCCCCTTCCCTTCCCTTCCCCCTTCCCTCCCCTTCCCTTCCCTTCCCTCCCTTCCCCTCCCTTCCCTTCCCTCCCTTCCCCTTCCCTCCCCTTCCCTTCCCTCCCCTTCCCTCCCTTCCCTCCCTTCCCTTCCCTTCCCTTCCCTCCCTTCCCCCTTCCCTCCCCTTCCCTCCCCTTCCCCTCCCTTCCCCCTTCCCTTCCCTTCCCTCCCTTCCCCTCCCCTTCCCTCCCCTTCCCTTCCCTTCCCTTCCCTCCCCCTTCCCTTCCCCCTTCCCTTCCCCTCCCTTCCCTCCCTCCCTTCCCCTTCCCTTCCCTTCCCCCTTCCCCTTCCCTCCCTTCCCCCTTCCCCTCCCTTCCCTTCCCTCCCTTCCCTCCCTCCCTTCCCTTCCCTTCCCTTCCCTTCCCACCTTCCCTCCCTTCCCCTTCCCTTCCCCTTCCCTTCCCCTTCCCTTCCCCCCTTCCCTTCCCTTCCCTTCCCCTTCCCTTCCCCTTCCCTTCCCCTTCCCTTCCCTTCCCCTCCCCTTCCCTTCCCTTCCCTTCCCTCCCCTTCCCTCCCTTCCCTTCCCTCCCTTCCCCTTCCCTCCCTTCCCTTCCCTTCCCTTCCCTCCCTTCCCTCCCCTTCCCTTCCCTTCCCTCCCCTTCCCCCCTTCCCTTCCCCCCTTCCCTTCCCTTCCCTCCCTTCCCTTCCCTTCCCTTCCCTTCCCCCTTCCCTTCCCAACCTTCCCTTCCCACCCTTCCCCTTCCCAACCTTCCCTTCCCCTCCCCTTCCCTTCCCTTCCCCTCCCTTCCCTTCCCTTCCCCTTCCCTTCCCTTCCCTTCCCTCCCTTCCCTTCCCTCCCCCTTCCCTTCCCTTCCCTTCCCTTCCCTTCCCTTCCCTTCCCCTCCCTTCCCTTCCCTTCCCTTCCCTTCCCTTCCCCCCTTCCCTTCCCTTCCCTTCCCTTCCCTTCCCTTCCCTTCCCCCTTCCCTTCCCTTCCCCTCCCTTCCCTCCCTTCCCTTCCCCCTTCCCCTTCCCTTCCCTTCCCTTCCCTTCCCCCTTCCCTTCCCTTCCCTTCCCTTCCCTCCCTTCCCTTCCCCCTTCCCTTCCCCTTCCCTTCCCTTCCCCCTTCCCTCCCTTCCCTTCCCTCCCTTCCCTTCCCTTCCCTTCCCCCTTCCCTTCCCTTCCCTTCCCCTCCCTTCCCTTCCCCCTCCCTTCCCTTCCCTTCCCTCCCTTCCCTTCCCTTCCCTCCCTTCCCTTCCCTCCCTTCCCTCCCTTCCCTTCCCTTCCCTTCCCTTCCCTTCCCCTCCCTTCCCCTTCCCTTCCCTTCCCCTTCCCTTCCCTTCCCTCCCCTTCCCTTCCCTCCCTTCCCTTCCCTCCCCTTCCCCTTCCCTCCCTTCCCTTCCCCCTTCCCCTCCCTTCCCACCTTCCCTTCCCTTCCCTTCCCTCCCCTCCCTCCCCTTCCCTCCCTTCCCACCACCTTCCCTCCCTCCCCCTCCCCCCTTCCCCCTTCCCTCCCTCCCCACCCTTCCCTCCCTCCCCCTTCCCTCCCTCCCCTCCCCCTTCCCTTCCCCTCCCTCCCCCCCCTCCCCTCCCCTCCCCCCTTCCCTTCCCCTCCCTCCCTCCCCTCCCTTCCCTTCCCCCTCCCTCCCCCTTCCCCTCCCTCCCTTCCCCTCCCTTCCCCCCCTTCCCTCCCTCCCTTCCCTTCCCTCCCTCCCCTTCCCTTCCCTTCCCTTCCCTCCCTCCCTTCCCCTTCCCTTCCCTTCCCTTCCTTCCCTCCCTTCCCTTCCCTTCCCTTCCTCCTTCCCTTCCCTTCCCTCCCTTCCCTTCCCTCCCTTCCCTTCCCTTCCCTTCCCTTCCCCCTTCCCCTTCCCTTCCCTTCCCTTCCCTCCCTTCCCTTCCCCCTTCCCTTCCCTTCCCTCCCTTCCCTTCCCTCCCCTTCCCTTCCCTTCCCTTCCCTTCCCTTCCCCTTCCCTTCCCTTCCCTCCCTTCCCTTCCCCCTTCCCTCCCTTCCCTTCCCTTCCCTTCCCTCCCTTCCCTTCCCTTCCCTCCCTTCCCTTCCCTTCCCCTTCCCTTCCCCTTCCCTTCCCTTCCCTCCCTTCCCTTCCCCCTTCCCTCCTTCCCTTCCCTTCCCTTCCCTCCCTTCCCTTCCCTCCCTTCCCTTCCCCTTCCCTTCCCTTCCTCCCTTCCCTTCCCTTCCCTTCCCTTCCCTTCCCTCCTCCCTCCCTTCCTTCCCTTCCCTTCCCTTCCCCTCCTTCCCTTCCCTTCCCACCTTCCCTTCCCTTCCCTTCCCTTCCCTTCCCTTCCCCTCCCTTCCCCCTTCCCTTCCCTCCCTTCCCCCTTCCCTTCCCTTCCCTTCCCTTCCCCTTCCCTTCCCTTCCCTTCCCCTTCCCTTCCCCTTCCCTTCCCTTCCCTCCCTTCCCCTTCCCTTCCCTTCCTTCCCTTCCCTTCCCTTCCCCTTCCCTTCCCTCCCTTCCCTTCCCTTCCCTTCCCTTCCCTCCCTTCCCTTCCCCTTCCCTTCCCTCCCTTCCCTTCCCTTCCCTTCCCTTCCCTCCCTTCCCTTCCCTCCTTCCCTTCCCCTTCCCTTCCCCCTTCCCTTCCCTCCCTTCCCTTCCCTTCCCTTCCCTTCCCTTCCCTTCCCTTCCCTTCCCTTCCCTCCCTTCCCTTCCTTCCCTTCCCTTCCCTTCCCTTCCCTTCCCTTCCCTTCCCTTCCCTTCCCTTCCCTTCCCTTCCCTTCCCTTCCCTTCCCTTCCCTTCCCTTCCCTTCCCTTCCCTTCCCTTCCCTTCCCTTCCCTTCCCTTCCCTTCCCTTCCCTTCCCTTCCCTTCCCTTCCCTTCCCTTCCTTCCCTTCCCAAACCTTCCCTTCCCAAACCTTCCCTTCCCTTCCTTCCCAAACCTTCCCTTCCCAAACCTTCCCTTCCCAAACCTTCCCTTCCCTTCCCTTCCCTTCCCTTCCCTTCCCTTCCCTTCCCTTCCCTTCCCAAACCTTCCCAAACCTTCCCAAACCTTCCCTTCCCAAACCTTCCCAAACCTTCCCTTCCCAAACCTTCCCTTCCCTTCCCTTCCCTTCCCTTCCCTTCCCTTCCCTTCCCTTCCCTTCCCTTCCCTTCCCTTCCCTTCCCTTCCCTTCCCTTCCCTTCCCTTCCCAAACCTTCCCAAACCTTCCCAAACCTTCCCTTCCCTTCCCAAACCTTCCCAAACCTTCCCTTCCCAAACCTCCCCTTCCCACACCTTCCCTCCCCTTCCCCAATAATTTACTTTCCATCCAAATGGAATATCAGAACACAACCCAACATGAAGTCTGGATGAGGTGAAAGGCAGTTTTTCTTTCAGTTCCAAACAAAACCATTAAAAAACACCCTCAAACTACATAACGGCTTCATTTAAATAGTCCTAGACAGGGAACACCCTTGGTAATTGTTAACATGCTCTTTCCTGGGCTGTAGTCATTGCACTCACCCTTACTTCATTAGGCTTCTTAAGAAACTCTGACAGGTAGAACTAAACCATTTATTCTGTGTAAAACTTCTACTTGGAAAAAGAAAACAAACAAACCAACTAATATATTATCCTTCTCATGCTTGAATCTGCCTTCCCTCAGTGGTGAAATAAGCAGAGGTAATTAAATAGCCCAGGTTATCCTTAGATTTCTATATTTGCAAGGAATATGTACCTCTCTGTAACATTCAAGTAGCTGTTAACTGGAACCAGTAATGCAACTGACAATATGGTCTAAACTTAATCGGTATGAAGTCAGATGTAGTTTTATAGGTTTACAAGCTTTTCTATATGTTTTTCAATAAGCATAGGTAGAAAATATGTAGGAACATGACAATATTCAAGGATAGCAATTTTTTTTTCCATTCAAAATTTACTGCAAATCATATAAAGTAGTATAATAAAAAGCCTTTTGCCCTAGGTGCCTCTTTCAAAGTTGATTGCTTCAGCAATCAGTACTAGCTTCTGTTTCTGTTGCATGCTGCTTGGCAAGGTACTACTGTAACGGAATTTGCACTGGAGGAGCAATGGAAAGTCAAAACCTAAATTAGGTAACATAAGCTAGGAAAAGAGCTCAAAAGGGCTCAGAAGAACTTTTCCAGTTGAACAGAATCCCTTTATTTGTATAAAATGAAAACAGCATTTCTTCCAAAACACACTATAGAAACTTAATGTTGTACAAGAAATTCTTCCAGTGATTGACAAGAAAGCACTCAAACTTGAATGTTTAAAGATATTTCTCATTTTAATTTGGGAACTTAGCTCTGTATCTTGCAAAGGACTTTATTTTTAACCATAGATACAGAAAGCTCTAAAGAGTTAACAAATGCAGCCTTTGCTATTTTGAAACATCTACAAACCTCATGAAATATGCTGCAATGTATTACACAGTCCAATCAGTGGATCCTCAAGGGATCCACAAGATCCGTATTGCCTTTGAAGAAATAATGGCATCTAATAAGGTCTCAGTTGCTCTTGCAGAGAATCCACCCTTCAGATGATTGAGAAGATCATTAGAGTTTTTCTACCTACTTCTTTAACACTTATTT